>NC_064923.1:105556233-106160191 GCF_023897955.1 Schistocerca gregaria
CCATTCGACGGCCAACACCGCGGTTCCTGGTGTGTTCGCTGTGCCGTGCGTGTGATCATTGCTTGTACAGCCCTCTCGCAGTGTCCGGAGCAAGTATGGTGGGTCTGACACACCGGTGTCAATGTGTTCTTTTTTCCATTTCCAGGAGTGTATATGATAGGGATATATTTCGAGACAGAATAGTTTTAGTCGCTTGTTGAAAGCCTTATAACTACTTGAGAGAATTTTTAATAAGGAACAGAAAGCGATTTTATTAAAGTGAAGTAAAAATACGTCTTTTTAATTACTTATTTACTAATTGCAGAAAGAAGTTAGACATGATAAACTGCCTTTTACAAGGGCAGTATATGCTTCTGCAACAACTATTATGTACGATAAATTCAATCAGAGAGAAAAGCTTTGCAAGTCAGACAATTTATGCTTCAGGATAATACAATCAATAATTTCTACAAAAAGTCAGTATAAGTTTGAAAACCGAATAAATCACGGAATAATGTAGATAGAGAGGTACAAATTGACACACATTCTTGGAAAGACATGGGTTTATCAGAACCAAAAAAATACAGAAGTTCAAAAAATGTCCGACAGATGGCGCTTCATCGGATCAGAATAGCAATAATTAGCATAACAAAGTAAGACAAATCAAAGATGATGTTCTTTACAGGAAATGCTCAATATGTCCACCATCATTCCTCAACAATAGCTGTAGTCCAGGAATAATGTTATGAACAGCACTGTAAAGCATGTCCGGAGTTATGGTGAGGCACTGGCGTCGGATGTTGTCTTTCAGCATCCCTTGAGATGTGGATCTATCACGATATACTTGCGACATCAGGTAACCCTAAAGCCAATAATCGCACGGACTGAAATCTGGGGACCTGGGAGGCCAAACATGACGAACGTGGCGGCTGAGCACACGATCATCACCAAACGACGCGCGCAAGAGATTTTTCACGCGTCTAGCAATATGGGGTGGAGCGCCATCCTGCATAAACATCGTACGTTCCAGCAGGTGTTTGTCAGACAGGCTGGGGATGATGCGATTCTGTAACATATCGGTGTACCTCTCACCCGTCACGGTAGCAGTTACAAAACCAGAATCACGCATTTCCTCGAAGAAAAACGGCATGATAACGATAGATGTGGTAAATCCAACCCATACTGTGGCTTTATCGTCATGCAATGGACTCTTCATGACAGTTCTAGGATTTTCGGTAGCCCGAATTCTGCAGTTGTGGGCGTTGAGAGACCCTCGGAGCGTGAAATGAGCGTCGTCAGTCCACAACACGTTACTCAGCCAACCGTCATCTTCCGCCATCTTTTGAAACACGCACACCGCAAGTGCCCTCCGCTTCACTAAATCGCCAGGTAATAGTTCATGATGCCGATGTACGGATAGCATCGGAGGGTACGCCTAGGTGCCAACCAAACAGTAGTGTGGGATGCCGGTGCGACGTGCGACTGCACGAGCGCTGACTTCCCCGTGCACAGACGAACCCGCTACAGTCTCCATTTCTTCCTGAACTGTCTCAGGAGCATTACGCCTTGTGCTCGGTCAGCCACTACGGGGTCTATCGTCTAAACAACCCGTGGCTTCGAACTTCGAAATCATTCTCGCCACAGCTGCATTTGTCAACGGACCTTTACCCGTTCGAAACCCCTTCCTATGGCGATAGGATCGTAACGCTGAACTAGCACATTCCCCATTCTGACAACACAGCTTCACTAAAAGCGCCGTTTCAGGTAACGTCAACATGCTGCGACTGCTGGCGCATCTGATTCTCTCTCTCATTACAGCTCCTTTTATACAAAATGGTCATGCGCAGTCACTGAAGTTTTGCTGTACAGCGCCATCTCCTCGGACATTTTGTGAACTTTTTTTCTGTTCTAATAAAACCCCATGTCATTCCAAGAATGTGTGTCAATTTTTACCTCTCTATCTACATTTCAAATTTATATTGACTTTTTGATCACCCTCTATATAACATTATGGCAAGGTCGGCCAATGATGTCTTCAGAGCGGATTCTTACCAGGCCCGAATTTTCTGGGAATCGGCGAAATACCGCGGATAATAAAGGATAATGGGCAGAAGCAGTACATTAGTAGTGTGTGGATAAGTTGAGAATTTGTGTCTGACAGGAGGCGTGCTATAGTAGACCATGCAGGTGCCCTGGCCGCTGTGTCCGCATGGCGCAGTGGTCAGATGACCTGCCTAGTAAATAGAAGATCCGGGTCCGAATTACGGTCTGGCACAAATTTTCAACCTTGCCCATTGATTTAAATTGATACTCGTACACAGACAATGTCGGTAATTCGTTTGCATCTTTATAATTTTTGACACTGAGAAACATACGTAATGAGTTTTCCTTCTAATAAATAGTATATAAAATACGTTGTTAATTTGTTTTCATGCCTAATAATGAAAATTCCGTTCCAAGGAGCGACCGAACAATACATAAATATTGTTATTAATCATAACAACAAGACGAACAACCCTTATCTGTCATCATCGAATGTGGCGGATGTAAATGAGGACAGATCAGTCTTATGCGAAGGTATGAATCTCTACTCGGCGAGTAGCACCAATACTGGAAACTTCATCCATCATGTGTGATGGATTGCCTAGCTGGGTCATGTTTGATAGCAGCCTATTCTAACGCGCAGAAATTTTGGAGGCAGCTATAATAAAAACGTTGCGTGGTTAGACGTCACAAAACCACAGTAGTTTCTGTATGGTTGCTTTGTGCCTTCTTACGCCGTATGTTCGGAACCGAGAAGTACATTTCCATCACTGTCCAAGATATTTTCTTTCACGGAGATTCACGTTATATTGTAGGTAAGTAATCAGTTGGCTTGCAAAATATACTACGTATCTCTTTCCGAGTTATTATTATGCTTTTCTTTCCTTCCTTTGTCTGTATGGTGCAACTGCGTATGATAGATTCACTAACGAAATTTATGGTTTGCAGACATATTTCATATCTCCGAAACAGTCCGTCGACGCACATCAGCTGTGGAAATGTTGGCGTCAGATGCACAGCGTATGAGGAAGTTATCGCATTACATAACGCTCATTCGGAGTCTGCTCTGCAGAGCGGCTTAATGGGTTTTCTTGCGCGCCAGGCCGAGCCGCCCCCCGGGGACAGCGTTTGTTCGCTGTCTGCCCCATTCATTTGTCTTGGGACCGCCGCCTGCAGGTAGCGCCTGCCAGCGCTGCAGCCCGCTACACTGTGGAAGCCCGTGCCGTCCCCAAAACACATTTACAAACTTCCGCGCGTCTGCAAAGTTTCCCAGCGGCGATTAAGAAGCGAGATTGGGCTCGAATAGCTACTGTACTGCAACCCAGCGAAACTAGGCTTTTCATATTCACCAGCGGTTTTAGCTGGAGCTTCCAAACACACTACATCGGCATCGCTGTATGACGGTATCATCGTTTCTTAGCGCTATGTGGTACTGGTAGGTCATGAAAGTACTTCGAGAAAAAAAAAAATTGCAAATCTTAGCATTGAGGGATTCCTGTAAAATGTACATAAGCTGTCTCTGCTGTTGGCGTCTAATGCTTCTCGTCTCCACGTGGAGAGCTGGATACTGCGAAAGAGTTTAGAATACGAAGACATCATACTTCCCTATACGGCTTGTTATATGTTTCTCTTGTTTTCTCCTCATGGGAAACTTGGGTATCGAATATCTTAACTGAAACAGCTAACGGTACGCGACTTCACCATGAATGATTATACGGTGCAGCGCAGTTTAGTTGTTGTGATGAAGGCGTTGACAGTGATGGTGAAGATGAAGATAAGAAGAGAAACATCGTACACCGTCAAGTATCTCAAAACAACGTGCAGGAATGAAGATCCCGTTGCAAATACGTTGTCCTCGTGTTATGTGCAATAGATCGCAAGTTTACTCTACTTAAAATGTGTGAAATGGAACACTTCATGGAGTGGAGTAGGGTGTTGTGGGTAGCAGAGATGCCTTACCAATCTATGATTTATGTGTTCGTAGAGCACCGTATAGTTTTCTACAGCGTATAGTTATCTACAGCGTATAGTTTTTCGAAAAATTAAGCCCACCAACATTCTGTTAGAAGATATATGATCACAATGTATGAGTGAACTAATGGGCTATCTCAATACTCTTTTCATCTACTCTTACAGCAGGCACATCCAAAAATGTATGTATATTGCGGTGCCCAGGAAACTTGCGTACTCGGTTCGCAAGACAGACATTCAAACATCTTTACTTATTTGGAAGCATAAATTTTATCCCACTCAAAACAGTCACGATTACATGTGATTCACCCATACCAGAGCTTATCGTAATTTCATTCCCGAAACAGTTCTGCAATTCAATCTTTGGTGAAACATTAAGTTCTCTCAGTAGTTATATTAAAAAAGAGAAGCAGTTCCCGTCATGGCGCATTACTGCGTTAACCATATGAACGACGCTAGACCTTTTTTTCCGAAGTTTGTATGTTAAGGGCTACATTGGATGAACCGCTAAGGTTAATTCTAGAAGTTATTCGATTCCTCCGTGCATGACCAAGAACAGGTTACTTACCTCATACCTTCTAAAGCTCTCTCAATGTCTCACTTGAATTTCTTCTTCTTAGGCCGTTTTCTCTAATATGGGATTTAAAACAGTAAAGTATGCTGTGACTGTTAGGATGCGACGTACACTAATAATAAATCTGTAAAAGCGTTGTGTCTGTCTGTTTGTCTCAGGTGGTCCAAAATTTCTACACGAATTTTTGTAGGGTTGCAGCAGGTAACTTGATCATAGATTGGGGCTCCGTATAGGTTTTAATTCATGGGAATCAGATAACTAAAAAATAGTTTGCGATTTAATGTTTTACTAAAACTTATTTTTCAGACTCTCCAGTTATTTAAACACGTTTATCTCCAAACTACTTGACAGATTTTTAAAGAGTTTTCTCTGGTAACGTCGGCTTAGCTAGGGCCACAGTATAGGCCGAATTTCATCAAAACGGTATCACGAAAAAAGAAAAGATATCCATTCATAATATAAAACGTATGTTTGTATGTATGTTTCACGTCTCATCCTAAACCACCGGACCGATTCAAACAAAGTTGGTACTCCTATCACTTACAGTGTGGAAACAGTCAATGTAGGGATAGAAGCCACTTCTCTACCCAAAGAGTAGGACTAGGGGTGAAAAGGTAGTGTTGCCCACGATGCGTGAATACCCAGATTTTATTCATCCAGTAATTATAACGAGTGCATTTAATGACTTGCAACAAACATCATACATATACAACTGACAGGAGGCCGCTTTGGCCAAACGGTTCTAGGCGCTTCAGTCCGAAACCGCGCGACTGCTACAGTCGCAGGCTCGTGTCCTGCCTCGGGCATGGATGTTTGTGATGCCCTTAGGTTAGTAAGGTTTAAGTAATTCTAAGTTATAGGGGACTGATGACCTCAAATGATAAGTCCCATAATGCTCAGAGCCATTTGCACATTCACAACTGAGAAACCTGTCATTGCACGACTACTCGTTTCGCCAGTTTTCTATTAAAAACCTTAACTATATGTGCGCTGGGTGAAACTGTTCTGCATGTCTTCAATCAGATTTTGTAAACGTTTTGTATCGAAGCATCTTTCACAGCTCTGTACTTGGCTGTTGTTTTCACCTGCAGCCTTTTGCGCTTCACAGTTGAAAGCTGTCAAAAGCGCTGTCACGTGTCAGGAATTTCCTCCCGTTGACTCGTCTGCAGGAGCGTCTCAGTAGTAATGAATAAATTTATTAAACCTTCATGCACGATGCCGAATTTTCTCAGACGTGTCAGTGTTTATGACGTCATCTCTCTTGAACTATGTGTCGCATTATGATATATTTGTGTAGATACATTCAGCAGCACGTGTGGATACTTTCTGCAAGTAGACTTATGAACAAAGAAATATTAAATTCACTCGTCATGCATGATGCGGGAGTTTTTCACGCATCTCTGTGTGTTTGACGTCATATCTCCTGAAATGTAATAGGTAGGTGGTTTTTAGTCTAACAGCGATTATTACCTGACAATATGGGTAAATGGTGAAACTAAAAATGTTTATTTATTACTACATTTTCGCTGTTCACGCAGCAAAACTGTGGCCTCCATCATGCCATCATAAATATAAAATTTACTTCTAGTCTGTTCGCAACGAGAGATGGAAACAGAAAGGAGGACATTGATTGGGAGAAGGGAGGAGGAGATGGACAAATAAAGGGAGCAGCAAAAGGACAGTGAGAGGGGAAGAAGGAGATAGACTACTAGAACTAAAATCAATAAGTATCTGGACAACGCCTTGTACTCCATTAGTTTATTAATAAAAACAAAAATGAGAAAAAAAGTCTTTCTCACAGTCAGTCATGTACGAGAACCAGTTTAAACTTATTCCGCACAATTAAGATTCCGGATTCCGATTACAGTGCTGCGAGCACTACGATATTCACAAAATAATACACAACCACTATTTCCCTGTTTTTGTCAGTTCGAACTATCGGTTCACTGATCACAATTAAGCTTTAAATCATTGGGAAAACAGGTTTACATGGGGGAAGGTAATGTCTAGACTCAATGAGGGAGTCTCTCACTAATTACAGCTTACTAGGGTAGGCCGCACTTTTGTGACTGGTCGCCACAGCCACAAACTTTCGTAACATTAAACTGGTTTTTTGCTCACTTGAGCAGCTCAGTTTTTAGTAGTTGAAATTCGTACACACACTGGTATGCGTAAAACCTTCAGTATTGTCAGCTTTGTTTCTGAATCAGTTAAACAGTATATACTAACATTGGACGTTACGTAATTTGGTGCTAGATCTGTTATGGGAGTTCCTACTATTTGTCGCAGCTCTCGCCGCTTTCCCACAATTACAGTCGATATGGCAAGACGATCTGTCACTAGCGGGTAGGTAACCTACGTTTTCTATTGGCTTTCACCCTTATAACAGCGTATGCAATTGTACAGGACATGATTAATCACAGTCCGCGAAATGGCAGAAATGCCACATACTTCACCTATGTAATTAAACGAGGCGTAATAAGAACCTCATTTCTTTTTTAAATAGCTGAAAATGCAACAAATTTAATAAGAAAATTGAGTTCGTAAAAAATACTAAGTGTAAAGTGCGGAACCTGAGTTCGCATCACAGAAGAAATTTGAGGTAAAGGTTATTACTCGAGATACGCAGTAACTCCAGGTTTCGGCCCTCGTCTGGCTCAAAATCACAATATTGACTTCTGCATTATTATTTCTAAGCGGGCTGTTTGGGATGTTGGCACTAAAGTACGGTAAAAGGTTTATCGGGTAACCAGTTACAGATGTTTACTTAGAAACTTCTGAAAGTAAATTACGCAAGGCGTTCCACGCTAAGACCGTGCGCGACAACAGCGTCGCATTATCGGAGGGGTTATGAATCTTCCGGCTTCTTCGCAGACATATCTTTACTGCAGTACAGATAAGAGCTGCATCACAGTGTCCGATTGAAATGGTGAGACCACTGCAATTGTACTACGAAACATACGCGGAGCTGTGCAATTCTTGTCCGTTAAATGTCTAAATTCATCGTGAAATTCTGGAGGTGTATGGACCAAATTTAATACAGCGTGCAGCCGAAGTGAAACGATGCGCACAATCTAATCAAGTCCGCTTAGACGTGGCTGATGCTCATGATGATGATGATGAAGTCCCCTACTCCTTGACAGGGAAGTAAAAATCTTACTCCGTGCGAGTTCCATTTTTCGACAGGCTTTTATCTGAGGGAAGGACACAATCTAACGATGAAAAAGTCCGTGCAGCGGAGCTCCAGTGGCTCTGTGCCAGGGCAGCGAAGGGTTCCTAGAATGTTTCCACAATCGTTTCCGGAGACCTAGTGATTGTAATCGAAAATACTGTCACGTCTCTGTAGTGCAATATTCAATTGAAGTTACTTAGTCTACCGTAATATTGTGTCCTTACATTTCTAAGTACACTCACAGAGTAATTCAACAGAAGGTGGTAATCAGAATATTATGTCTTTGTGCTCGTGTTACATCAATGTGTAAAGAAAGCGCAGGTTTCAACGATCCACTACTTTCTTGAGTCTAAGGCTCAGGCGGAAAGCGCTAGGTGAAATAACGGACATTTGGCTTTGGGAACCATAAAATCATGGTATGAAGATTTACTGTGTAAAATAATCTCAGATATATTTAAGGAAATAAAAGTGATTTCTCCACATTCTACCAGGTGTATACATGTGATTATCATGTGTTCCGTATCTTGAAGGGTATGTGTGTCCAGTAACTTCCCGTTTGCTGCCGAACGGAAACGCGCACTTCAGATTACATCTCATCTGATACCTGGGAAAGACACCACATTTGGTTTGTTGTGATATGGACTCTCGTAGTAACGATTTTTATATTTATTTATGTGTAGACGATGCCTACAAATTACTAAGGATCACAAACCGTGCCGAGTTGTGTAAGAGAGCGCAGAGTTAGGAACTAGACTCGTTTACCACACAGCTGGCTCGGTGCTTCTTTAAATGACTGAATCACATCTTCTTCAAGGCACCTCAGTTCTGGACGGTATTCAACCAGGCATTCAAGAGCCAAGATCCCAGTGTGCATCTTTATTGAAGGGGGTTCTGCAACAAAGTGCAGCCGTTCCAAATGGTACTAGTGAAATTGAAGCCTGCGGATTTTAGCCACAAAAGGCACGGAAAATTCCAGACGAAGTATTTTCTATTTGTGATGCTCTTACAGAATCCTAATGAAACCAACATTTTTGGTACGCCTGGCACCTCAGAACACAACACTCCTGATGAATCCCTAAGAGCACGATTTACACCTAATGCAAGGGCTGCAGCTACAGTGGAGACCTCTACTACGTTCGAAAAAATTACGCCGATGCATATTTTGGAATCACCAGCGAGAAGGAAGAAGAAAGTTACGACGGTACTAATAGACCAGGGAACACGACATACACTACTTGCCATTAAAATTGCTACACCAAGAACAAATGCAGATGATAAATTGGTATTCATTGGACAAATGTATTATACTTCAACTGACATGTGATCACACTTTCACGCAATTTGGGTGCATATATCCTGAGAGACTGCAGCCGTGGTCTAGGGGTAGCGTCTTTGATTCATAATCGAAACGTATTGTCCCGGGTTCGATCCCCGCCACTGCCTGAATTTTGATAAATAATCAGCATTGGCGGCCGAAGACTTCCGGCATAAGAAGTCAGCCTCATTCTCCCAACTGCCTTGTCAAAGAGGGCGGAGGAGTGGGTAGAGGTTCAGGACACTCTCTTGTCCTAGGGGTGGGAAATTGCCCCTAAAGGCGGAATAATCAGCAATGATCAACGACATGAGGATGCAGAAGGCAATGAAAACCACTGCATTAAAGACACGTAACGTGTATCCACAGGACATGTCGCCTGTAATTGAAAAAGTGTCATAATGATCTCTCCATTGGCAAAAGATTCCGGAATAGTCCCCCATTCGGATCTCCAGGAGGGGACTGCCAAGGGGGAGGTTACCACGAGAAAAAGATTGAATAGTCAACGAAAGGATAACGTTCTAGGAGTCGGCGCGTGGAATGTCAGAAGCTTGAACGTGGTAGGGAAACTAGAAAATCTGAAAAGGGAAATGCAAAGTCTCAATCTAGATATAGTAGGGGTCAGTGAAGTGAAGTGGAAGGAAGACAAGGATTACTGGTCAGATGAGTATCGGGTAATATCAACAGTGATTAACGTACCGCCGACAACGAGTTCATTAGAGACGGAGCGCAAGCTCGGGTGAGGGAAGGATGGGGAAGGAAATCGGCCGTGCCCTTTCAAAGGAACCATCCCTGCATTTGCCTGAAGCGATTTAGGGAAATCACGGAAAACCTAAATCAGGATGGCCGGAGACGGAATTGAACCTTCGTCCTCCCGATTGCGAGTCCAGTGTGCTAACCACTGCGCCACCTCGCTCGGTAGTATAAGAGGTATAGGATTCGTTATGAATAGGAAGGTAGGGCAGAGGGCGTGTTACAGTGAACAGTTCAGTGTTCCGGTTGTTCTAATCAGAATCGACAGCAGACCAACACCGACAACGATAGTTCAGGTATACATGCCGAAGCCGCAAGCTGAAGATGAACAGATAGAGAAAGTGTATGAGGATATTGAAAGGGTAATGCAGTATGTAAAGGGGGACGAAAATCTAATAGTCATGGGCGACTGGAATGCAGTTGTAGGGGAAGGAATAGAAGAAAAGGTTACAGGAGAATATGGGCTTGGGACAAGGAATGAAAGAGGAGAAAGACTAATTGAGTTCTGCAACAAGTTTCAGTCAGTAATAGCAAATACCTTGTTCAAGACTCACAAGAGGAGGAGGTATACTTGGAAAAGGCCGGGAGATCCGGGAAGATTTCAATTAGATTACATCATGGTCAGACAGACATTCCGAAATCAGATACTGGATTGTAAGGCGTACCCAGGAGCAGATATAGACTCAGATCACAATATAGTAGTAGTGATGAAGAGTAGGCTGAAGTTCAAGACATGAGTCAGGAAGAATCAATACGCAAAGAAGTGGGATACGGAAGTTCTAAGGAATGACGAGATACGTTTGATGTTCTCTAACGCTATAGATACAGCAATAAGGAATAGCGCAGTAGGCATTACAGTTGAAGAGGAATGGACATCTCTAAAAAGGGTCATCACAGAAGTTTGGAAGGAAAACATACGTAAAAAAAGGTAGCTGCGAAGAAACCATGGGTAACAGAAGAAATACTTCAGTTGATTGCTGAAAGGAGGAAGTACAAACATGTTCCGGGAAAATCTGGAATACAGAAATACAAGTCGCTGAGGAATGAAGTAAATAGGAAGCGCAGGGAAGCTAAGACGAAATGGCCGCAGGAAAAATGTGAAGACATCGAATAAGATATGATTGTCGGAAGGACAGATTCACCATATAGGAAAGTCAAAACAACCTTTGGTGACATTAAAAGCAACGGTGATAACATTAAGAGTACAACGGGAATTCAACTGCTAAATGCAGAGGAGAGAGCAGATAGGTGGAAAGAATACATTGAAACCTTTTATGAGGGTGAAGATTTGTCTGATGTGATAGAAGAAGAAACAGGAGTCGATTTAGAAGAGATTGGGGATCCAGTATTAGAATCGGAATCTAAAAGAGCTTTGGAGGACTTACGGTCGAATAAGGCAGAAGGGATAGATAGCATTCCATCAGAATTTCTAAAATCATTAGGGGAAATGGCAACAAAACGACTATTCACGTTGGTGTGTAGAATATATGAGTCTGGCGACATACCATCTGACTTTCGGAAAAGCATCATCCACTCAATTGCGAAGACGGCAAGAGCTGACAAGTGCGAGAATTATCGCACAATCAGTTTAACAGCTCATGCATCGAAGCTCCTTACAAGTATACAGAAGAATGGAAAAGAAAATTGATAATGCGCTAGGTGACGATCAGTTTGGCTTGAGGAAAAGTAAAGGCACGAGAGAGGCAATTCCGACGTTACGGCTAATAACGGAAGCAAGGCTAAAGAAAAATCAAGACACGTTCATAGGATTTGTCGACCTGGAAAAAGCGTTCGTCAATATAAAATGGTGCAAGCTGTTCGAGATACTGAAAAAAGTAGGGGTAAGCTATAGGGAGAGACGGGTCATATACAATATGTACAACAACCAAGAGGGAGTAATAAGAGTGGACGATCAAGAACGAAGTGCTCGTATTAAGAAGGGTGTAAGATAAGACTGTAGCCTTTCGCCCCTACTCTTCAATCTGTACATCGAGGAAGCAATGATGGAAATAATAGAACGGTTCAGGAGTGGAATTAAAATACAAGGTGAAAGGATATCAATGATACGATTCGCTGATGACATCGCTATCCTAAGTGAAAGTGAAGAAGAATTAAATGATCTGCTGAACGGAATGAAGAGTCTAATGAGTACACAGTATTGTTTGAGAGTAAACCGGAGGAAGACGAAGGTTTTGAGAACTAGTAGAAATGAGAACAGCGAGAACTTAACATCAGGATTGATGGTCACGAAGTCAATGAAGTTAAGGAATTCTGCTACCTAGGCAGTAAAATAACCAATGACGGACGGAGCAAGGAAGACATCAAAAGCAGACTCGCTATGGCAAAAAAGGCATTTCTGGGCAAGAGAAGTCTACTAATATCAAATACCGGCCTTAATTTGAGGAAGAAATCTCTGAGGATGTACGTCTGGAGTACAGCATTGTATGGTAGTGAAACATGGACTGTGGGAAAAGCGTAACAGAAGAGAATCGAAGCATTTGAGATGTGGTGCTATAGACGAATGTTGAAAATTAGGTGGATTGATAAGGTAAGGATTGAGGAGGTTCTACGCAGAATCGGTGAGGAAAGGAATATGTGGAAAACACTGATAAGGAGAAGGTACACGATGAAAGGACATCTGCTAAGACATGAGGGAATGACTTCCATGGTACTACAGGGAGCGGTAGAGGGCAAAAAGTGTAGAGGAAAACAGAGACTGGAATACGTCAAGCAAATAATTGAGGACGTAGGTTGCAAGTGCTACTCTGAGATGAAGAGGTTAACACAGGAAAGAAATTCGTGGCGGGCCGCATCAAACCAGTCAGTAGACTAATGACCAAAAAAAAAAAAAAATATCCTGAGAAATCAGTACCCAGAACAACCACCTATGGGCATAATAACGGCCTTGATACGCCTGGGCATTGTCAAACAGAGCTTGGATGGCGTGTACAGGTACAGCTGCCCATGCAGCTTCAACACGATACCACAGTTCATCAAGAGTAGTGAGTGGTGTATTGTCACGAGTCAGTTGCTCGGCCACCATTGACCAGACGTTTTCAGTTGGTGAGAGATCTGGAGAATGTGCTGGCCAGGGCAGGAGTCGAACATTTTCTGTATCCAGGGAGGCCCATACAGGACCTGCAACATGTGGTCGTCCATTATTCTGCTGAAATGTAGTTCCGCAGGGATTGAATGAAGGGTAGAGCAACGGGTTGTAACACATCTGAAATGTAACGTCCACTGTTCAAAGCGCCGTCAATGCGAACAAGAGGTGACCGAGACGTGTAACCAATGGCACTCCATGCCATAACGCCGGGTGATACGACAGTATGGCGATGACGAATACATGCTTCCAATGTGCGTTTACCGCGATGTCGCCAAACACGGATGCGACCATGATGCTGTAAACAGAACCTGGATTCATCCGAAAAAATGACGTTTTACCATTCCTGCACTCAGGTTCGTTGCTGAGTCCACTATCGCAGGCGCTCCTGTCTGTGATGCAGCGTCAAGGGTAACTGCAGCCATGGTCTCCGAGCTGATACTCCATGCTGCTGCAAGCATTGCCGAACTCTTCGTGCAGATGGTTGTTGTCTTGCAAACGTGCCCATCTGTTGACTCAGGGATCGAGACGTTGCTCCACGATCCTTTACAGCCATGCAGATAAGATGCCTGTCAGCTCGACTGCTAGTGATACGAGGCCGTTGGGATCCAGCACGGCGTTCCGTATTACCCTCCTGAACCCACCGATTCCATATTGTGCTGACAGTCATTGGATCTCGACCAACGCGAGCAGCAATTTCGTGATACGATTAACCGCAGTCACGATAGAGTACAATCCGACCTTTATCAATGTCGGAAACGTGGTGGTACCCATTTCTCCGCCTTACACGAGGCATCACAACGACGTTTCACCAGGAAACACCGGTCAACTGATGTTTGTGTATGAGAAGTCGGTTGGAAACTTTCCTCATGTTAGCACGTTGTAGGTGTCGCCACCGGCGCCAACCTGAGCAGCGCAACAAAAAAGGACGGACACGAAAACATTCTTTCAGTTAGCAAACGAGGAAGAAAATGAAAAACGACTGCTGAAGATAACGGCAGTGTGAAAGAAACCGCTACGAAATAATCGGGCCAGAAGTGAACTGGAATCAGTGCACTAACTGTAAGATGTAGTTTCATGAAACATGCTCAGATGACGCAGATATGAATAACGACTGCTCTCACTAGCGATAAATATCAACCGTAGAGCCCTTAACTTCTTTTAACTAACAACAAAAATCTACACATATCTTAAAATGGATCTACATTTGCATATAAATCTGTATATCAACATTATACATCTCCTCCTTAACCCTTGCACCGATATCAACCAATCTTGGTACACATATCGCTTACCTTCTGGAGAGGCTCTCTGTGGCGGGTATGAGCCTCCTATCAGTCAAAGGTGTGCAGAAAGCGGTGTAAACCAAGCGAAACTCACGAAGCGCGACGTTATTCATCTAATATTTGAGAATGACATTACTTTGTGACTTGCAGCTCAATTTACACGTAATTTCAAACCCTTATCAAACGACGTCTACAAAATGACTAAAATGATTAAACGAAACATTTTATAACTTATTAATGTTTCGACGATCATGCAGTAACTCTGCCGCATCGAATATGACGGTTTAATTTATTGCTTCTCTACCAGTAAGGGGATTGGTGTCACAATTTGCAGAAAATATTCACAAATCCCATAGAATGCGCCACAAAGTTATATAATTGTGCGACACATACAGGTGATGCGTGAATACTGCAGTGACAAGCGTGACGATTAAATTTATTTCATCTTTGTTACTGACTCTATTCGCAACACATTTCGTAGACAGTATCTAAATATAGCGCTGAGTCTATTTAAAAACTTTTAACATTATCCAACACATAGTTATGCAGATTTACCATCATGAACACTAAGCTGCGCGAAAAAGAAACTGCAAAAAAAATGGTTCAAATGGCTCTGATCACTATGGGACTTAACATCTGAGGTCATCAGTCCCCTAGAACTTAGAACCACTTAAGCCAAATAACCTAAGGACATCACACACATCCATGCCCGAGGTAGGATTTGAACCTGCGACAGTAGCAATCGCGCGATTCCGGACTGAAGCGCCTAGAGCCACTCGGCCACCGTGGTCTTGTTGGTCTCGTTCGTGCTAGAAACCAGCCAACTCCTATTTGGGTGGGGATGATGACGTGGAGGGAGAACGGCGAGAGGAAGAGATGGACAGATGGAAAAGGAGGAGGAGGAGATAAGGGAGAGGGAGAGATGGACAGTGATAAGGGGAGGCACGCAAAGAAACTGCAGGGTGGATTCCTACAGAGATGCAAATATATATGAAATATGTTAAATATATATGAAATAAATTTTACATTCTCGTATTTGGGCAAAATCGTGGATAAAAAATTCCTTCTTCATCTCCTGGTCGATTTAAACCATACTGAATACATTTTCTATGTGGAAATATACACTGAAGCGCTAAAGGAACTCTTACAGGCGTGCATGTTTAAATATAGATATATGTAAACAGGCAGAATGCGGCGCATTGACATCGATTACTGCTGATGCAATGCTAGGTTATCGTGACTTAAGTGAGTTTGATCGTGGCGCACGAGCGATGGGACACAGCGTCTCCGAAGTAACGATGAAGTGTGGAGTTTCACGTACGACCATTTCACGAGTGTACAGTGAATATCAGGAATCCGGAAAAACGTCTAATACCCGACACAGCTGCGGCTGGGAAAAGATCCTGCACGAGGTTGAAATGCAACGACGGAGAGAGGAGGTAGGAAGAGGTGGACAGAGGAATGGAAAAGCAGGAGATCCCGAGATACATAGTAGCCCAACATAAAAATTACTGTGGGACGTAAAACTTTTGGGTTTATCACATACATCTCTTTTCAGTATGAAGAAACCTTGCCAAAAATGTACAATTAATCTTGTTTTGAATATCTTATGAGTTCTTGACGTTATTTCACGTAAAGCAAAAAGTATGACGTCTTACACTGATGTATTATAATACCTTCCGGTGAGAAAATGTTTACAGTATCAAATTCCTATATACACAATCGCAGCTGAGAAAGTAACTGTCGAAACATCACTTTTTGTAGGATAAGCCCATGATGTTCCTATGCGGAGGAAAGCTTAATCTTGCACAATTGGTCTTTCACATATTCCATCGAATTATTTTATCCAGACAGTGACATAACACAATACAGCCATCTGCAGCACTCGCCAAACAGGCAGGGGGTTCCGCCTATGTGCTGCTCGCCCGTGCATTATGAATCGGGCAGAGGCAAAGTGTGCTACGAAACAAAAGGCTGAAGGCATGCGCGGTGAATTATCCAACAGCATGTAGGCCGGGACGGCGGAAGAGATTTTAAACGTTGCTGTTCACCGGATGAATATTTAAAAGCGCGCGGTGGACACGGCGCCGGGCCAGCGGAGGGCGAGTGACGGCCGACAAGCGTCCAATTTCCTGCAGGATTCGGCCGTCCCGTCCACGGCGCCATTAAAAATGGAAATTATTGTCTAACGGCGGGATCCGATTGGAAGCGGCTGCAAATCCGCCATCGCTGGATCCGCCGGTCACTGCCCGTTCAGCGTGGCACAAACAAAAAAAAAAAACAAAAAAATAAATGAAGAGTGGGGAGTGCAGTTTTTGGTATCTGACAGTGAACGCAGAAGCAAGTTACAGACCGCGAAAAATTTGGAAATCACCCGATCATCTGGAACCCTAACATGATACGGAATCAGAGTGCGTTTGTATCCTATAACGAAACGACACGTTTATGCCTTTTGTCTACACACATGGCAGTTACAGAGTTGCACAAATAAAGAGCCTTGGTTTTATCTATAGAACATCCCCCCTCTTTCTCTCCTTTCTCTCTCTCACTCTCTCTTTCTCTCCCTATCATTTCTAATTTTTCCCGATAGCTGCCAGTGTCATAGCCACACCCAATTATAGAACCATCAATGCCAAGCTACCACAACCAATAAAAGTTGTTTTAAACATTACCGTGCTGTTCCACATATCGTCAGGTTGGAGTATCCCAACCTATCTTGCATTTATACAACAACTAAAAAGACGAAATTTTCTGGCAGATAAAAACGGTGTGCCGGACCAAGACTCGAACTCGGGACCTCTGCCTTTCGCGGGCAAGTGCTCTACCAACCTATCTACCAAAGCACGACTCACTGAAATTATACTTCGCAAAACTTCACAAATTCCTGCTGTCACGTTGGTTATAGTATAGACTCTCTTACCTTGAACTAAACTCGATGAGAAGTTAGAAAGGATTTTCAAACGCGGGATATGAATATTATTTCATCTTATTTGCAATCATTGTGTCTCCATCATTCACCGTTGTCATATGTGGCGCAGTAGTCTACTCTATGATTCTTAGTTGGTTCTAGGACTCCTGCGCAGTTCACACACAATGAGAAGCAAAACCATTAACGACTGCATCCTATCCAGACACAGCTAGGGAATCTTGCTGGGACCTGATGCGGTAAATAAATTATATACACTGTAGCCCCGAAACATGATGACCACTACCCACTGCGAAGCTGCATGCCTCCTGGTGGCGTTTCGGGCACGTGACGCGGTAACAAAGGCATCAAAGTGGACAAGACACGGACGGGGCATCAAGCTAGCGAAGACATGGTCTGCAAATGGGGAAACCGTTAAGGTTAATGATTTTGGCAACGGGCAGGTCGTTATTACGCAGAGCCTGTGAACGAGTATCTCGGAAACGGCGAAGCTGGTCGAATGTTCACGTGCTGCAGTCGAAAGTATCCACAGAAAGAGGTTGAAGAACAGTGAAATTACCAACAGGCGCTAAATGGTTGGACGTTCGCGACTCTTCATAGAAGATGGGGTTCTGAGGTTTATCTGCTCCGTAATGTAGGATAGGTGGTGATCTGTGGCATCTCTGCCGAAAGAGCAAAATGCTGGTGCACGCACAAGTGTTTCGGAGCACACCGTTCATCGCACATTTTTGAACATGGAGATCCGCAGCAGACTACCTCTACGTGTTCATGTTTTGACTCAACGACATCGTCAGTCACGACTGCAGTGGCATGGCACCATCGGTATTCGACTGTCGATCAATGAAATGAACCACATTTTTGCTACGCTATGTCGATGGTCGTCTCCACAGAAGCCGTCATAGAGGTGAACGGCAGCTCAAAACGCGCAGAGCGCCACGGAAGCAGGCTGGTGGGAGCAGTATCATGTAGTGGGAGACATTCTCTTGCGCTTGCATGTGATCGGTGAGAGTAATAGAAGACAACCTGACAATAGCGAACTACAGAGTTAGCCAGAAAAATGTATACTCTTTGTCAGGCTCTATCGAGATATCGATATTGTTGTTCGATTTGAGTTACGAGTATGTTGTAGTGTAGTCTTTCGCTCCGCAGATATTAGTTCTTTAACTTCGGTACTGAGAAGACCGGATGGCTGGAGCACTCTTGACATTCGAGCAACGAATATGTATTGTGAAGTGGTTTTTCAAGACTGATAATGCCGTTGAAGTGCAACGTCAATGGAGGCAGGAGTTTGAAACAGAACCGCCAACCCGAACAAAAATTAAACGCATCTTTGACAAGTTCGAATTGCATGGAAGGTTTTGTTGTGATATTTGCAAAGGAAGATCAGGAAGAAAGCGTACAGCTACAAGTCCTGTTTCATCGGCTCTGGTGTTGGAAACGTTTGTTAATTCTCCTCAGAAGTCTGCTACGCAATGTTAGCAGTACAGGTGTATGAAGAAGCCTGAAATGATACTTCCTGGCAGATTAAAACTGTGTGCCAGACCGAGACTCTAACTTGGGACCTGAAAGCTGAAAGATAGAAAGTTTACTTTCCACTATTACTGCAAGCGACTGATGATGTTGAAGACCCTGATGCGATTTTGTGAATGGTACCAGCAAATGGCAACTGATAACGAACAATTTGTGACGAAGGTAGTGTGGAGTGATGAGCCACAATTTAAACTTAATGAAGCTGTTGGGTCATTCCTTTCCACATCTACATCCATACTCCGGAAGACACCTGACGGTGTGTGGTGGAGGGTACCGTGTGTACCTCTATCGGTTCTCCCCTCTATTCCAGTCTCGTATTGTTCATGGAAAGGAAGATTGTCGGTATGCCTCAGTGTGGGCTCAAATCTTTCTGATTTTATCCTCATGGTCTCTTTGCGACATATACGTAGGAGGGAGCAATATAATGCTTGACTCTCGAAACTTCAACAAAAGCCCGTACCGAGCTACTGAACGTCTCTCCTGCAAAGAATTCCACTGGGGTTTATCTATCATCTCCGTAACGCTTTCGCGATTACTAAATGATCCTGTAACGAAGCGCGTTGCTCCCCCATTGGATCTTCTCTATCTCTTCTATCACCCCTATCTGGTACGGATCCACGCTGGTGAGCAGTATTCAAGCAGTGGGCGAACAAATGTACTGTAACCTACTTCCTTTGTTTTCGGATTTCATTTCCTTAGGATTCTTCCAAGGAATCTCAGTCTGGCATCTGCTTTACCGACGATCAACTTTATATGATCTTTCCATTTTAAACCACTCCTAAGACATACTCCCAGATAATTTATCGAAGTAACTGCCTCTAGTTGCTGACCTGCTATACTGTAGCTAAATGATAAGGGATCTTTCTTTCTATGTATTCGCAGCACATTACACTTGTCTACATTGAGATTCAATTGCCATTCCCTGCACCATGCGTCAATTCGCTGCAGATCCTCCTGCATTTCAGTACAATTTTCCATTGTTACAACCTCTCCATACACCACAGCATCATCCGCAAAAGCCTCAGTGAGCTTCCCATGTTTAGAAGCATCGAAATTAAACACTTAACCCGTTTGTAGTTGCCAAACACATTTATATTACCAACACATGCTGTTCATGAAACCAAGAGTAACACGAGTATAATAAAAGGCACCTGGCCTAAACAACCAGCAGCAGTACTCAGATTGGAACATTAATGCATTTTAACGTGACAGACCCAGATCTTTTAAAATTTACTCAAGCAATTTTCACTAATTCACTAATTTTCACTAATTCATAAACCCCATTAATAAAATTTAACTGACATAACGGATTGCTTCATGACTTAAATAAGAAGTGGCTTCCGTATCAAATTCTAAAACTGCTTCCATGGACTGATTTTACACAATTCTAAAGAATTAAAAATATTATTAGATTACTGCACTGGACTAAGCTCCTCTTTAGTATTACTCGCAGGTACGAGCTTCACGCACATTTAATGGCGAGAATATAATAATAGGGCATTAAATAGTCTTAACATGTGGCCATTTTTACGTTGAAAATTAATTATGGACGCGAACAGACCGAAAGGTGCTACCAGATAGAGGAGATCCACGGTCGAGAAGGTGAAATGGAGCTATACTCAACTTTTGGCTACAATTAAGCTTCCAGAAAACAACAACGCTCTACCGGAAAGATGGAAATGCAGGACACTAACAACGTAACCACAGACACCGATCCATGTCCTTAAATTTTCCTCTTCCACCGTGATACCCCGAACGGAGTTCGCTCGCGTCGACCACTCCAAATAATCTGAATCATAAAACACATTAGCGGCAGACAACATTCTGGCGCATCAGATAGACAAACATATCTGCCTAACTGGTTATAAAAAAAACCTTTCATACGTCACTGCTGTAGCGTTTGTATGATGGCTCTTCTTCCACTCCGGAAGCGGACAGGCGGCGCGGCGCTTATATTCTCTTCGAGCAGGGACGCAGTATTGGCTGAAGTCGTCTCACAGCTCTATCTGGAAGAATCCTAAGGAAAAGCAATCCGAAAGCAAAAAAAAAAAAAAAAAATAGGTTACAGTACACTTGTTCGCCCACTGCTTGAATACTGCTCAGCAATGTGGGATCCGTACCAGATAGGGTTGATGGAAGAGATAGGGAAGATCCCACGGAGAGCAGCGCGCTTCGTTACAGGATCATTTAGTAATCGCGAAAGCGTTACGCAGATGATAGATAAACTCCAGTGGAAGACTCAGCAGCAGAGACGCTCAGTAGCTCGGTACGGGCTTTTGTTTAAGTTTCGGATCATACCTTCACCGAAGAGTCAAGCAGTATATTGCTCCTTCCTACGTATATCTCGCGAAGAGACCATGAGGATAAAATCAGAGAGATTAGAGCCAACACAGAAGGATACCGACAATCCTTCTTCCCACGAACAATACGATACTAGAATAGAAGGGAGAACCGATAGAGGTACTCAAGGTACCTTCTGCCACACTCCGTCAGGTGGCTTGCGGAGTGTGGATGTAGATGTAGATGTAGAATGTTACAGGCCGAGATGCCGGCGCTTGATGTTACATCTGTGATTTTTCCGCGATGAGACCCAAAACATTGCCGTAGGATTACAAGGTTTCGACGACCGCGTCTTCTGGACTTGGAAAGGGAACTCAAACACCTGAATTGCTTGAAGGCCGAATGCAGCGTGGTCTACTCTCACCTCCCCGATATGTCCATCAGAATGCTTAAAGCTTACTCCGTGTGTGCTTCGGCGAACTACTTCAACATATACTACGTCATTTTAGTATAGACAGTACAGACGGCGATAGAGAAGTAGATACTGATCCCTTCTCGTGGGACCGACTTCATAAGCGCGTGGTTGTGCATGTTCTGCTTGGAATGTTAATTTAAGCGTTACTCCGCCGCAATATCATGCATCATGCGGTATAACACTGATGGACGGTGTAGAACTCTTTCAGCGGAGCGCTGCCCGGTGTGCAGAGCCGGTCCGCACACAACCAAGGCCGGAAGGCGATTGCACACTAGTCACATGATCAGACCACCAAGCCATTCGGACACAGTACGCCACCGCACGGACTACCATAGCATCCCTCCCATCAGACCGACATTCTCAACATATCCCCAAATTACTGACGTACTGTCACTGCCCATTATTCTCATTAGTCGCGGCGTCTCGCCGATTCCCATAAGACTTCGAGCGTGGTGTGCATATGCGCTTAACGAATCATTAGTTAGCCTCACCTTAATTATCTATATGTTTTGTGTTCTTTCGGACACCTAATTTGTTAATGGGTCTCGTACGAATATTTCATCTTACTTACATAACCTTAAATCACATTATACTGAAATGTTTCCTCCCGTTTTTTTCCTAAATACAACATTAACATATTTTATCTGTAGAGATAGAGATACTCTGTAGGTACACTAGGTTAAAGTCACTGAGCCTACAAAAATTCATTACACCGCATGTATGTCTTTGTACCTGATGAAATAAATAATATATATTATAGACTATTGTCGTGTGTGTTTTCGTTCATAATTTATAAACTATCCTGTCAAGAACCTTTGAAACAGTCAATCTGTGTAATATAGATGAGACTGGATGACCCACATAGGACCGACTACTGGTGAGTTCTTCTCAGTGCTGCTTCCTGACGACGACCGGTACTGTGCAGTGAGTGCCATTTATGGCCACTCGGCCTGTGCTCACGTAGTTACAGGTCATCAGTTCGATCATATAGGCCATGGATGTGGTGTAGTGTATGGTGCAAACATGCTGTAATCAAGGTCAGCACCGTGACGAATTTGTCCACGTACCTGTACTAAGGTGCATCGACGCTGTTCCAGCCCTGGGAGCAGGCAGCAGGGCTAGATCTGCTGTGCAGCAACCAAACTCACTTTAGTTCTAGGATGGGGACTTCCGTCATGTGACCTCGACCCCTTACAGCTTCTGGCAGCCTTCTGCTCACTTTGCTGCAGGTTATGGTGACCAGTTTGGGAATCAGTTGCATAACAGTGTTGTGGTATTAATGGCAGCCTACGCATGCAACAATAATTACCTATTTTGGCTGCTGCTAATCTTTTACAAATATTGCATGGAGAAAAAGTGTGTTGCAGGGAGGGAGTTACTTGTTCTAGGATGACGGGCGCAGATGTGAAGGATTTGTGATGTGTTTAGTGAACAAAATGGCGATCTTCCCTTGTGACCATCGTCCGGTGTGCTTGATCGGAAACTCGGCTACTTTTATTCCAATCCTCACATTCTCATGCAGTCTAGTATCAGGCCATTCTTAAATGCAGATGACCCCCATATCTACTGCACGAGTCAACCAGCCTTTGGAATAGAAACCCGCAATGAGACCTCTTCAAATTTTCAGGTACTTTCAACGCTCGCACAAGTACGTAGCATCTCCGTATCTTTCTTAATGGTTGCTCAACATCTGCACTTTTCAGACCTCATCTATACCCTACCATACCTGGTAACAACACTACACACGAACGATACCAATGAATTCTTGTGGCCGTTCTATCAGTCACGAAAAATTGCAACTCTGTAATCATTTACACACCGCCCAGTGATGAGTACATGTAAGAAGTTGCATTGATATCTGTGGGTCGTCCAAAGTTCAGAGTGGCAAGCAAGGTTTGCACCTCGCAAGGAAACGACGGTAAAGTTGCTGAACGCCGCACCAACGAACTAGGAACGCCAGCGTAGTCAGGCCTTCTAGAGCTTCATAACTACGCCGCCGCAACCGACGTTCTAATTAACACTTAGAAGTGTAACGCTCGCCTGAGTTCTCAGCCGACAATCAAGACGATACCATCGTTTTAGATAGGCCGTGAATGTGTTGATTCTCTCATGCCGAAGATTATTGTGAAAATTATGCCAGTTATGGCAACGGTCTTGCTGCAGTGTATACACCGGTTCCCGTCAGATCACCGAAGTTAAGCACTGTCGGGCGTGGCCGGCACTTGGATGGATGACCATCCGGGCCGCCATGCGCTGTTGCCATTTTTCGGGGTGCACTCAGCCCCGTGATACCAACTGAGGCGCTACTCGGCCGAATAGTAGCGGCTCCGGTGGGTGCTGACCACACGCCCCTCTTAACCGCATCCTTATTGAGGATGACACGGCGGTCGGATAGTCCCGATGGGCCACTTGTAGTCTGAAGACGGAGTTCAATGTCAGTTATGGTGCAAGTGAAGAGTCTTGTAAACTTGTCTACATCAAGATATTTTTCAGTATTGATAACATTTCTGTGCAAATGGATTATACAGAGTTAAGTAACTCTTTATATCTATGTTCTAATAAAGTGAACAAATATATGCTTGACGTATTATAGTTTCACTCGAGCTCCTACCAGTACAAACAAAAGTTCAAATGTTTCAAATGGCTCTGAGCACTATGGGACTTAACAGCTGTGGCCATCAGTCCCCTAGAACTTAGAACTACTTAAACCTAACTAACCTAAGGACATCACACACATCCATGCCCAAGGCAGGATTTGAACCTGCAACCGTAGCAGCCGCACGGTTCCGGACTGCGCGCCTAGAACCGCGAGACCATCGCGGCCGGCACAAACAAAAGTACGCGTCGTTGTGCAGGCGACTGTAATTTCGTACGACAAAACATCCGACCATATCTTCATGCTACCTCACCTTTTTGTCAGGCCGTGTGTGTTTTGGGTCAGGTTTATTTTACCCATCCCTGTACTGATTCATAGTCGACGATGTGCAATATAATGGTCCTACATGTGCACTCACAAGTACACAGGCCAATGATTATACGATTTCCATTCCTGCGCTATATTAGGATGCAAAATTAAGCTTCGGATGATTCGAGTAACTTCAGGGTATGTTAGTGTAATGGTAACATTTCTTACCTTTAACGGCAATTCATGCCAACGCTACACCTCTGCGTGGAATTTTTGAGAAAGTTGACCATGAGACAACCTACGGGAAACAGAAGAATTAAACTGGGATTCGTTTCCGAAGAACTCCAGCAGAGTATAATAAACAGTAAACAAGTGGGTCAAGGAACAGAAGTTCTCCCAGCACAAAAGCAAGTTGTAACATTAGGTATTAATATCGGTCGCCAGCCTAATTAGACATTGTTGTGTCAAGCAATATAATAAAGCAACACGCAGTGCTAAGGCTAACCTATACTTCCTTGACATATGCACTAAGCTATTTCTTTATACCATTTCACACTACAACACAGTAACCTGACCTTGCAAATAAATGTACTACTAACTTGAAAATCACATACACAAATGACCAATGAGATAGCAAATCGTAACATATCCCTCTCAACAACACGCACCTTAAATGAACTGTATGTAACAGTTTACCGAACAAATCGCTGCCGCATCGTTTTGCATCGCACGTTGACCCTGGACGAGCTGTCCAAGGGCATCCAGTAAGGCCTGCGTCTGCTGATTCTGTAAAATTCGGACAGTACATCTGGAGATTGTGGCGAAGCCATTACACAAGTAAATCAGGGCAATATCGATAAGAACGCGGTTTTGCCTCGTCGCCATGGTTGTGGTTGTCAGGAGAGCCAACCGTGTGGTTAAAGGAGGCCGAAATGCACGCGTCTCAGCTCACGCAGGTTGTCGTGAGGTCTGGGACATAACAAGGGAATTAGAACTGAGAAAAACGGACGTAGCTGATGGAATACTTAACTTTAATCCATTCTTGGAGAACGTCGCTCTTTATGGTACATGATTCACAATATCAATAGTACGGATACTGGCGCCTTGCTAGGTCGTAGCAAATAACTTAGCTGAAGGCTATGCTAACTATCGTCTCGGCAAATGAGAGCGTAGAAGTCAGTGAACCATCGCTAGCAAAGTCGCCTGTACAACTGGGGCGAGTGCTAGGAAGTCTCTCTAGACCTGCCGTGTGGCGGCGCTCGGTCTGCAATCATTGATAGTGGCGACAAGCGGGTTCGACTTATACTACCGGACCGCGGCCGATTTGAAGGCTACCACCTAGCAAGTGTGGTGTCTGGCGGTGACACCACACTTTCAACCTATTGACAATATTATTAGCTGTTTAAACGCCAACACAACATTAAATTCAAGTTTAAACACTTTCTCATTAAATGAACACCGATAAAACTTCGTAATTCTAATGAAAGTGCATAAATGCAACAATTAATAATCTTTTTTCATTTATGATTAAGTTTACCATTTTCAGGCAGCCTTTCAAGTGAGGCACATTGCTTAGGAAAATACCTGTAGATTGATCTACAATTTTACTGGAAGTAGAGTATTTCTCAAATTATAAAACTGAACTTTAAACACCATAACTCCACACATTAGGATGCAATCACAATTATTTTTATAGCTGCCGAATAAGACTTTTCATAATAAATAAGGACACTCGGAATTTTCACTACGATGGGATTTTTTTCCTGGTTTGTAATTTGAGATAATCGCAGGTGTAAGATAGAGTTTTAGCAACACCGCGATTATTATTAAAATCAACCAAATTTTCCAAATACCTGCTCCGTTTACAGAGTGCAAAATATGAACGATTTTGTGGAAGGCTGATGGTACTGGTGGCGTAATTTCAGAGGCTGTTACCCTTGTGGCGATGCAGTCATGGCAGTACTGTTGCCCACGCCCTATTGCTGATCTTCTTGGCGTCGGAATTATATTTCTATAGGGCCAAAAACCATGCCATGATCATATTATCACCAAATACAGCATCCGAGGGTCATAAATACTGCTCATAAGTTCTTCTGGCCTCAACACGCCACGAATATGAGCCACAATGTTCCGCCACTGCCCAGTCCAGACTCCTTACCCGTCACAAAGACGAGTTGCCAGTTGCGCGCCAACCACACCTTTTCCACTCCGTCTGACTACTTCCATAGCAGCGGGGCCTCCCCACACCTTTTACATTCAAGCCTACGTTCCCGAACTATGGATCAAGTCATTTACAGTCAAGACATCCTAGAACAATCATTCCAGTCGTTATTTCAATTCGGAAGCATAATTTAAACAACATCGTTCAAAATTTCCATTAACTGAATCATGTATACATAGTCAAAGAATTTTCTTGATAGACACAACACTCTACATAAGCAACACTACAAACTGACATAGAAATACCGATACAGATACAACATAGGTCGAAAATGAGTGTTACGTTAAACCTCGTTTTAGCTAGATTCTGACTTTTCCTTCAGTTCGAGTGTACTCGTCTTCTATTACACGACTCCACGTCTCGAGACGTGCGGAAATGTAATGCACGTCATCGTACCATTACCTCACTTGCGCGACTACAAGTCATTACGCCGGGGACAAGGAGCGCTCTGTGGGGGAGACGCTGCGGTGGCAGTCTGGGTAATTAACAACAGCTCGAGAGCCGGCGAAGCACAAGTTGTGCGTCCAGGGGTGCCTGCGGGCAGCACAACTGCTGCGGGAGGTGGGCGGGTGGTTGGTGGGGGAGGGGGACGGGGAACTAAGAGGGGGTAGGGTTTCTTCTGCGACTGTCGCCACGAGCTTCACTGCTGCGGCCGGACCGCTACAAAACAGGTTGCTGCACGACAGGGCGCCACTTCCAGAGCATGACAGCTCCATTGCTCTCTCTGCAGCTTATAGTGTCCATCCATCCGGATAGGGTCAGCTGTTTTCATGATCTGGCAAAATCATGTTTGTTTGACCACCCTGGCCGGGTGCCCTCTCCGCCATCTCTGCCATCAGTTAATCTAAGGGGGAGTAAGGCACTGTACAGCGACAGTACGCCCAGCTTGCTGGTGGTCGCCATTTTGGTCCCATCGTACTGAAGCGCTAAGGAAACTGGTGTAGGTAAGTGTATTCAAATACAGAGATATGTAAACAGGCAAAATACGTCTGAGCGCTCGGCAACACCTATACGAGGTACATTCAAGTTCTAAGGCCTCCGCTTTTTTTTTCTAATTAACTACTCACCCGAAAGCGATGAAATGGGCGTTACTTTTCGACGTAATCGCCCTGCAGACGTACACATTTTTCACAACGCTGACGTCATGATTCCATGGCAGCGGCGAAGGCTTCATTAGGAGTCTGTTTTGACCACTGGAAAATCGCTGAGGCAATAGCAGCACGGCTGGTGAATTTGCGTTCACGGAGAGTGCCTTTCATTATTGGAAAAAGCCAAAAGTCACTAGGAGCCAGATCAGGTGAGTAGGGAGCATGAGGAATCACTTCAAAGTTGTTATCACGAAGAAATTGTTGTGGTTGGCAGGAGAGCCAACACTGTGTTACTACAGGAGGCCGAAATGCACGCGTTTTAGCTCACGCAGGCTAGTGTGAGGTCTGGAACATGACAAGAGAATTATAACTGAGAAAACGGGCGTAGCTGGTGGAATACTTAACTTTAATCCATTAATGACGAACGTCGCTCTTGATGGTACATGATTTACAATATCAATAGAACCTGATCATGGCGCCTTGTTAGGTCGTAGCAAATAACGTAGCTGAAGGCTATGCTAACTATCATCTCGGCAAATGAGAGCGTAGAAGTCATGAACCATCGCTAGCAAAGTCGGCTGTACAACCTGGGGCGAGTGCTAGGAAGTCTCTCTAGACCTGCCGTGTGGCGGCGCTCGGTCTTCAATCACTGATAGTGGCGACACGCGGGTCCGACGTATACTACCGGACCGCGGCCGATTTAAATCCTGCCACGTAGCAAGTTTGGTGTCTGGCGGTGACACCACAGAAACTGTTGCGGAACGTTAGCTCGATGTGTGGGTGCGTTGTCTTGGTGAGACAGCACACGCGCAGCCCTTTCCGGACGTTTTTGTTGCAGTGCACGAAGGAATTTGTTCTTCAAAACATTTTCGTAGGATGCACCTGTTACCGTAGTGCCCTTTGGAACGCAATGGGTAAGGATTACGCTCTCGCTGTCCCAGAACATGGACACCATCATTTTTTCAGCACTGGCGGTTACGCGAAATTTTTTTGGTGGCGGTGAATCTGTGTGCTTCCATTGAGCTGACTGGCGTTTTGTTTCTGGATAGAAAAATGGCATCCACGTCTCATCCATTGTCACAACCGACGAAACGAAAGTCACATTCATGATGTCGTTGCGCGTCAACGTGCCACACAGGGAGCTATGTGGTGGTCCGTCAGCATTCGTGGCACCCACCTGGATGACACTTTTCGCATTTTCAGGTCGTCATGCAGGATTGTGTGCACAGGACCCACAGAAATGCCAACTCTGGAGTCGATCTGTTCAACAGTCATTCGGCGATCCCCCAAAACAATTCTCTTCACTTTCTCGCACATGTCGTCAGACCGGCTTGTGCGAGACCGATGTTGTTTCGGTTTGTTGTCACACGATGTTCTGCCTTCATTAAACTGTCGCACCCACGAACGCACTTTGACATATCCATAACTCCAACACCACATGTCTCCTTCAACTGTCGATGAATTTCAACTGCTTTCACACCACACAAATCAGAAAACGAATGGTTGCAAGCTGTTCAAGTAAGGAAAACGTCGCCGTTTTAAGTATTTAAAACAGTTCTCATTCTGGCCGCTGGTGGTAAAATTCCATCTGCCGTACGGTGCTGCCATCTGTGGGAAGTATTGACAATGAACGCGGCCTCATTTTAAAACAATGCGCATGTTTCTATCTCTTTCCAGTTCGGAGGAAAAAAATCGGAGGCCTTAGATCTTGAATGCACCTCGTATAAGACGAGAAGCGTCTGGCGCAGTTGATAGATCGATTACTTCCCCTGCAATGGCAGGTTATCCCGATTTAAGTGAGTTTGAACGTGGTGTCACTCGGCGCACGAAAGATGGGACACAGCATATAAGGATTAGAGATGGGGTGGAGATCTCCCCATACGGCGACTTCACGAGTGTACCGTGTATATCAGCAGTCTGGTAAATTATAAAATCTCCGACATCGCTGCGGCCGGAAAAAGATCCTGCAAGAAGGTGACCAACGACGACTGAAGAGAATCGTTGAACGTGACAGAAGTGCAACCCTTCCGCAATTTGCTGCAGATTTCAATGCTGGGCCGTGAAAAAATGTCAGCGTGCGAACCATTCAACGAAACATCATTCATAGTGGCTTTCGGAGCCGAAAGCGCAATCGTGTGCCCCTAATGCCTGCAGGAGGCAAAGCTTTACGTCTCGCATGGATTCGTCAAGACTCACATTGGACTGTTGATGACCGGAAACATGTTGCCTGGTCTGACGAGTCTCTTTTGATATTTTATGGAGCGGATGGACGGATACGGGTATGGAGACAACTTTATGAACCCATGGACATCTAGATACGACAGTGCCAGGTGAGACGTACGTAAGGTTCCTGTCTGGTCATCTGCATCCATTCATGTTCATTGTGCAGCAGGATAACGCGACACCACACACGCCCAGAATTTCTACAACGTGACTCCAGGAACACTTTTCTGAGTTTAAACACTTCCGCTGGCCACCAAACTCTCCACACATGAAGGTCATCGAGCATATCTGGGATGCCTTGCAACGTGCTGTTCAGAAGAGATCTCCATCCGCTCTTACTCTTACGGATTTACGGACAGCTCTGCAGGCTTCATGGTGTCAGTTCCCTTCAGCACTGCTTCAGGTATTAGTTGAGCCGATGCCACGTCCTGTTGCGACACTTCAGCGTGCTTACTGGGGCCCTACACGATATTAGGTAGGTGTACCATATTCTATGTCTCTTCAGTGTATTTAGCTGTTTCTATTAAATAAAAACCTTGACACACTCACAAGTTACGTCTACTTCCATTAATGTCTGACAATGTGTGATGCAAACACGAAGGAAGTTAGCCATCAGGACTTCACTGCAGAGCTACATTTCGCCTACGATATAGATCTCCTGAGTACATATGAAGCGAGTCATACAGACCCAACAGGTTTGTAAAAGCACAAGTTATTTCACGGCCTTAGAATGTGCGTAGATTCGAATAAACTAAGTACTTACTGACGTCAAGTAATAATATGTGCATTTATAAGCCTGTTGGTTTATACAACTCACTTCGTACGCGTACCTGAAATCTAAATCTGCAATAAAGTACAGCTTCCTCTTTGAATTACATCACAGCCGTTGTACACAACGGCTCCTATAGAGTCCAACTTAATGAATTCTGAAATGTACATCTATACTCTGCGAACCACAGAAGTACAGGACAGTGAGTACACCCCACTATACAAGTTAGTAGGGCTTTTTCCCTTTCCTTTCACATACGGAGCACAGGTTTAATCACTGGTTAAATGTGTATCTGCGTGGTGCAATTAATCTTAACGTTTCCTGACGATCCCTATCGGTTGTACTATTTTTCCAAAGTCATTATTTAGAGCCCGTTCTTGAAACTTCGTTATTAGATTTATTAAGGATAGTATCCGTATATCTGCAGGAGGCTCCCAAGAGCTGGGCCCCCACACTTGAGCAATATTCTAGAATAGATCGCACTAGTGATCTGTAGGCAATCACCTTTTTAGACTGATTACATTTCCCTAGTATTCTAGCAATAAACCGAAGTGCGCTACCGGCTTTACCTACGACTGGGCCCATGTTATTTTTCCATTTCATGTCCCTACTAAGTGTCACATCCAGATAATTGTATGATTTTACAGATTCCAGCTGTGAAACACTTATATTATACTCAAAGGACACTATGTTTCTACACTTTTGAAGTGCATAATTTGCTTTTATGAACATTTAAAGCAAGTGGCCAATCTCAGCACTACTTTGAAATGTTATGTCTCATTGAATATTTGTAAGCTTTTTTTCATACTGCACTTCGTTGTAGGTAACTGCATCATCTGCGAAAAGTCTGAGGTTATAATTAATATTGTCCCCAGGATAATTACTATACAACATGTATAACATGGGATCCCACTCAAATACTTCTACATCTGTATCTCTCTATCCAAAATAACATGCTGTGCGCTCGCTACCAATAAATGTTCAACCCAATCACAAATTTCGTCTGATACCCCATACGATCGAACTTTTGATAATAATAAGTGTTAGTATAGTACTGAGTCACATGCTTTTGGATTAATGCATTTACCCAATGGCTTCCTGGATATCATGTGAGAAAAATGCGATGTCGCCATCACATGACTTATGTTTCCGGAATCTGTGCTGTTTGACATGGAGGAAGTCGTCCTCTTGTACATACTTCACAATGTTTGAGATCAGTGAGTTCAATGTTCTAGTATTTTCAAAATTCTTACGAAAGTAGGTGTCAGCTACAGGCAAAGACAGAAAATATACAATATGTTCATGAATCAACAGGAGAACATAGAAACGACAGAACAAGAACCCAGTAGGAGTATAAGATCAGGGTGTACTCTTCCGATAATAATCGTAAGATTCGCGGATGACATGGCTATCGAAGGTAAAAGTGAGGGAGAATTGCAGTACCATGTGAATGGATTGAACAGTCTATTGGTAACATACTGCACGTTGAGAATAAATAGAAGAAAGAATGTTGTAATGAGAAATACCAGGAATGCGACTAACGATATAGACGAAGGAAAGGAATTCAGCAAACCTGGAATCAAAATAATGCATGGCAGATGGAGCCTAGGCGACATCAAAAAACCGGCTCAGTACAGACAGTGATGGTATTCGTGCCGAAAAGGAGTCTGAGATTCTTGAACATCGGCCTTCCTTTGAGATGTAACTTTGTAAAAATACGTTCGGCGCACAGCATTCTAAGACAGTGAATCCAGGGTTGTGAGGGAACCGGAAGAGAGTTGAAGTGTTTCACGTGTGGTGCCCGAGAAGGATGTTGGAAACTAGAGGGATTGAAAGTGAATTAGGAGGTTCTGCGCAGATTTCGCGGGGAAAGAATTACGTGGACAACACGGGCAATACGAAAGGACAGGATGATAGATAGGACGTGTGGGTGAAAACTGTAGCCGAAAAAAGTGAATGCATCATATCCAGTAAATAACTGAGGACCTTCGCGTATGTGCTACTCTGAGTTCAGTAGTTTGGTAGAAGAGAGAGATTCGTGGCGGGCCTTATCGAACCTATCAGATGAGTGACGAGCCAAAATAGAGGAACGTACTTAGGGCCATCTTGCCATTATTTCGGCAAACCGTGCTGTTCCGCGCACATTGACTGCTATAATACATTTACCTGTTTCAATTAAAGAACCTATTTTAAGAATTTAATATATTGCAAAGCTTCAAACGGTATGTCTCTAGTCCTCAGCAACAAAACGTTGGCAAAACGTGTCGAAAACTATCGTTCATGACGAGAATGAGCCATCAGTGCTGTTATCCATTGAAAGTGATAGCATTAGCAGTTCGTTTTACAGCTGCAAGCTCAAATTCCTAGTACTGTCACAAATAGCGTTAAACGGATCATCGCGAATCGTATGTGTCGAAACCTATCGTTCATGACGTCAGTAAACCATCGCTTTCATGCTGCTGATATTTATTGAACCTGACAGCATTACACTTGTCACGTCCTGTTGTGGCTGCAAGCTAAAATTCCCAGTACTGTCGTAAATAGCCTTAAACTGATCATCTCTAATCCTCTCGAACAACAACAGCAAAATAAAACCGATATTAGGTCGGAAAACATCGTTATTTCTGGGAAAAATCAAGTACAAAAAGCACATACTGGGGGAGTTTTCATTGGTGAATCTGAAAATAAACTTTCTGGAACAAACTATTTACTGCAGAAACGTTGCTCCTCCGGCAACGAGCTTTATTTGAGAGATCCGATTGATTTCTCTTCCCTCAAAGATTTCTCAACGCTATGTTTTCAAAACTTCTAATTTATTAGTCGAGACAGAATTTCAATATATCATCTAATGTGTGTGTAGTAATAGTGTTACATTTTGTTCCAAGTAAGTTTCACTTAAGCGAAGTCTTATACAAAACATGAATGCCTTGGAGCAGTAAGTAAATAGTAAACAATGTCGTTCGTACAGATGTACCAACGGAACACTCATAAAATGATAACAAACAGTTCACAAATTTATGTCTGGACTACGGTGTAACTGAAACAGGTGCTTCTTACAGATCATTGTACTTAGGTTTGACTTTTTTCCAAAACTGTAAAACAAGCTTTGTTTCACATACATATTGTACCTACACCAATAGCATAGAGCAAAAGTATATTTGATTGGATATTACTTGAAATAAAAATCTCACTTACACTTGTTGTAATCCCGATAGTGTTAATTTCCAGTCATTTGTCATACTGGCAAAACAGAGATTCTATACACATATTAAGCACTAGAGCAAGGGAATGTGATAGTTTGTATACGTATCTCGTTTGCTGGTGAATAACCACTGACTGTGATTCTAAACGTGTAAATATGGGTTTGGCATTATGGAACATACAGGGTGTTCGGAAATTCCCGTTGTAAACTTCTATGACCTCTACAGTGGAATAAGTACATGATATTTTGAACTAGAGAACCCACATCCGGAAAAGTACCGTTTCCAAGCTACAACCATTTGAAAACATGTTGGTAATGCGACCACTTTTACAAGTAACTGATCAGACGTGACTCAGTACATTATTTGTTTTACAGTTCCACTCAGTAGCAGGCAAAGAAGTCGTTCATGAACTCGCTGACGCTTTCTCTTCAACGTGATGCACTGTAACCCCTCCCAGTTCAGGTGCGCGGGGTCTTCTTGGAGCATAGCCACGGCGTCTGACCTTGCAGCTATTACTTTTCGAAGCTATTGCGTAATTTTGGTGAGAAAGGTATGCGATAAGTTGGCCGTTGTGAGAACGATGTTGCTAAAGGCGACGAGCCGCTCTCCCTTTTCCGTGAGCTTCGCCATTCAGAAGGATTATGTCGGCAAACTGTTGTATTCTGCAAACGTGTACTCAACCAGTTTGCTCTAACACCCACAGACACGTAAATGAGGCTTCGTTTCCGGACATGTATACTGCTGCGTTCGTATTCAAAATATTATGTACACACTCCGTTCCTCCGCTCTACAAATCCTACAATGGTAATTTCCAAACACCATGTATATTTGTATATAGGAAGACGAAAGATGAGAACCATGCATTTCACACCCCTATTGACATTCACATGGTGTTGCTTTTGTGGTCTTCAGTCCTGAGACTGGTTTGATGAAGCTCTCCATGCTACTCTATCCTGTGCAAGCTTCTTCATCTCCCAATACCTGCTACATCCTACATCCTCCTGAATCTGTTTAGTGTATTCATCTCTTGGTCTCCCTCTACGATTTTTTACCTCCACGCTGCCCTCCAATACTAAATTGGTGATCCCTTGATGCCTCAGAATATGCCCCACCAACCGATCCCTTCCCCTAGTCAAGTTGTGCCACTAATTTCCCTTATCTCACTAGTTATGTGATCTACCCGTCTAATCTTCAGCATTCTTCTGTAGCACCACATTTCGAAAGCTTCTCTTCGTGTCTAAACCATTTATCGTCCACGTTTCACTTCCATACATATCTACACTCCATACAAAAACTTTCAGAAATGACTTCCTGACACTTAAATCTATACTCGATATTAACAAATTTCTCTTCCTCAGAAACGCTTTCCTTGACATTGACAGTTTACATTTTATATCCTCTCCACTTCGACCATCATCAGTTATTTTGCTCCCCAAATAGTAAAACTCATTTACTATTTTAAGCCTTTCATTTCCTAATCTAATTCCCGCAACATGACCCGATTTAATTCGACTAGATTTCATTATCCTCGTTTTGCTTCCGTTGATGCTCATCTTATATCCTCCTTTCAAGAGACTGTCCATTCCGTTCAGCTGCTCTTCCAGGTCCTTTGCTGTCTCTGACAGAATTGTAATGTCATCGGCGAACCTCAAAGTTTTTTTTTCTTCTCCATGGATTTTAGATCCTACTGCGTATTTTTCTTTTGTTTCCTTTACTGCTTGCTCAATACACAGATTGAATAGCATCAGGGAGAGGCTACAACCCTGTCTTACTCCCTTCCCAACCACTGCTTCCCTTTCATGTCCCTCGACTCTTATAACTGCCATTCACATATTTGGCCGTAAATGTCTGTAGTAGATACGTATAGTGAGGTAATGGTCATTGGGCACCAATAGATGCCTAAAACATCGAAGTGCAGTTACACTTGAAGAGCAGTGTTGCGCACTATCAGTTGCAACATATTGTGTCAACGGCGTCAGTATGTGAGAGGAGCATACTACGAATATGATATTTGCACAAAAAATGTGTAAATATTGATCAAATGGAGCAGTGCATCAATGCCTGTATTCCTTCTGTTCCAAATTGTGTAAATGTTGAGGTTGTAAGTATAAAATCAGTGGACGTTGGATTCACTGAAGGAATACCCATGTATGTAGTTGCAGCTATAGTCTTGAATACGATTTAGCTGGAACTGAAAACGTATAAAAAACAAAAAAAACTTTCCGTAAAGCTGAATGATTGTGTTTAACCCTTTGTGCGTCACATGTAGAAAAAAAAAATGAGGAATTTTTTTGTGATGAATATTTACTGTATATGTTGCACATATGCCATATCCATTGCAAAAGTTCTTTTGAAACTATTGGTTAATAAATAAATTAATGATTCCAAATGGCATCATTAGAAATTACATAATAATTACTCAAAAAATTGCATACATAACTGTATTGTAAACTTAGCGTATTTCTTTCCCTTCCCCTTGAGGAACTACGTAAAGTTGGTTCCATAACCAAGAATTTCACTATACACAGAATAATACTAAACACAACAGTTATTTTTCAGTCACAAATGGAGTAGCACAACTCACGACACTTCTCTGTTCTGCACTTCAAACAAACGGCGAGTCACGAAAGCAAACGCCACTGTGATCTGTTGGTCAAACTTGGAACTACGTGAAGTGATGCCAAACGGTGTCATTGAAGCATTGGGAAGCTTAAAAAAGCCAGGAATACTTAATGATGCCATTTGGAATCGCAGACGCTGAAAGGGTTAAAATTAAAACAAAAATCTTCTATAAAGTTGTTCTTATTTATTTCTGCCTGCCTTAGTAGTGAAATGATCAAACAATAATAGTAGCACAAGAACAAATGAAGCATTTGTCGTCATGACATAAGAGGCTGACATTCAGCTTCAATGCAGTATGCACAGTGTGTAAAATATAGGTTTGTTCCCATGACGAAAAGACTACTTGCTGCATTGTATAAGGAGGTTCATCATCAGAAAAGGGGCACTCCTCATAGTCTTCGATCGTGAGCACCTGCGTGCCCTTAAAACGAGTACCTTTAGCCCATCTCTGGGTGGCACCTGCATCTACACGACACGTACACATCTTCGATCTGAGCCCAACAAACTCCACAACTGGCGAGCCATTCGCCTCGCCCCTCGTTAAGCCGATAACCTTCTTGTTCTGAGCTTTTACGCCATAAGAATTATCGAGCATAAATGTGTCGAATTCCTCGGGATTGCACCTAATTACTTCATATGGATTACAGTCTTTTACGAAGAAGATGAAACTGTCTGTAACCATTTCAAGTAACTTGACATCAGTGACGTTAGAGTCCACAAAATTGTGATGGAATCAGTGCAGACGAAGTCTGGAGAGGTCAAGAACACACATATCGACATATATGGGCTTAGTGTATACCAGCGAAACCTCAGCGACCAGTCGTTCAATGAAGATTGGGGCCCACTTACAATCTGATCTGGTGACGAAATATCTTGCATCACAACGTCCATCCCAGTGTTAAACTGAATGAATATCGTGACAGCTTACAACATTCAGCATGCTTTTGCCGAATACTGAATTATTCATTAATTTATAAAAATCTTTTTGAAGATCACACATCACAGTAGGCATCTGTCCAGGGTTTAAATCAATATACTATTTTAACCAAGGACACTGTTTGAAAGATGTGCCACAGGTGATAAAGTAGTCTCATCCCCAAGTTAAGACATTGATTAAAGTTTATATAGCGTAGAATGAATCTCTGCTTATTCCCTAGAGTTTTGATCAGCTTGGGAACACAGCGATTTTGCGAGACTAGGCGTTCCAGACACAAAGGCAGGTAAGTGCCTATACCATGAAAATCTGTGATAATTCCAGGTCTGCTGCAAGGACGGATGTCATGCCAACATCAGCAGACGTACTGAAGATCCTATACTTTGGTCTCACAACTTCATCCTACAAACGACAGAGATTGTTGCATGGCTTCTATGTAGATATTTTTCACATCCAAATAAAGTATGTTACTCAAATTGTTAGATGATCTGTACTCCCCCTCACTCAATCACAGGTTATCCAGCCTGTATGTACCCACTCTAGAATTTCTCAAAAACTCGTGTGATCAAACACAGATATGCCTCCATGTAAAATTTAGCATGATATTCTAAATGAGATATTGATCTCCTGCCAAACATTTACTGCTTGCCTGTATTCTGCATCCATTATGGCAATGACTGTGAGCACTTCAGTGAATATCATTATAAAGATCAATGTGGTATCAACAGAATCTCTCCATTAAAGCCAGGTATTCGTATGGAAAAACCCCTTCCTCTATTACACGCTGAAACTTAACATCATTGGGAAATGCAGATAGAGTGATATGCATATCATCTCATCACCTCAGCAAGTTTTTGGAAAGGTGTCTGTCTAATAGATCTTAATGAACCTAGGAAGCGGAGCGATATTCTCCAATATGAAAGAACCCAAGTGCCCAGCGAGAAAGCGAGCACCATGTCCACTTAAATTATGAAAGAAGTTGGGTATGCGTCATGGCAGTTTGTACTTCAGGTTGCATACGTCATGAGCTGAATCATGTTACTTCTCCGTTACAATACAGCGATGGAGTTTCTGCTTTTCTGTCTAAAGGCAGATGAAAATATGATATATAAATGGCTGCTGGTATGAGGCGTCGTTCTCCTGCTAGTTGGACATTGGGATGTTCTGGCTATATAGACAATTGACGTAGCACACAAACTTTTAGAGCTGAGAGAGCAACCGCTTAGCAGGATTATCAACGACATACAAGTGAAATTTACTACGACTGGGATTATATGAGCATATAACCTGACACACTGTCACATTCAGTACGCTCGATTGAGTAACACAAGAGACTGCTGGAGAGCACTGCTCTTTATGGCAGTCTGTCCAAATGTAAACCAATACTGCCATACAACAAATATTAGAAAATACATTATTAGAGACTAGACTGTTCTTAAAGTTTGTAAATTAAACTTAACTTCAATAAGTGACACTTCAGAAGTCGTATCACACTTATTAAATGACATGACGAGTTGATGTTTGTGATCCGAATTTCAACCCACTGTTAACCAAACAAAGCTTGCATGTCTCATCGAGGCTCGACTAGAGATAAAGTGTTCACGGGTATCAATTTACAAAGCCAAATGTCCGAATCTGGAAATAAGTGACAGTACGTGTAGCACTCCACTTGGAACATAAAGAAGTTTATATTGCCCCTGAGAAGTAACCACGGAGTGTTTGCAATAAAAGTGCTGTGCACAAGTGTGAAACCCTATGAACTAAAGTTGTAGTGATGGACGGGGAGCAGAACCCAGTACTTATATGAACTGTTTACTAAACGTAACAGACATCAGATATTAACTATGTTCACCTACAGGATGATACTGGAGCCTGCAATGATGATACAAATGATTTCGACTGGCAGGGATTCGACCCCGGCACCTTTTGCTATTGTCTTAAAGCTACGACTAGACATTATATCCTCACCAGTAGCGAGATGTGTGTACTGAAGTCGATGTACTTTAGAATTTTATTCGCAAGAACCGTGAACTGTAAGCGACCAGTGAACCCTGTGTAAGGACTGTGATCCGTGTGAACTGTAAATGACTAGAGAACCGTTTAATAACTGTGATGCATACGCTTGGAATTGTGTTTGAACTGTTTTTTTTAACTTCAGATGAACTATAATAATTGACGCCAAGAAATGAAATTAGTCTCAGTAACTGAGGAACACGAAGTGCTAAAGTGCAAGTCATAGAACAGGCGTAGCTGACACTTTGCGAACTCAGAATGATGATCAGGATCTGAGGCGTATGGTAAAATTAATTTTGCAAGAACAAAAAGTAGTTAGTAAACCGCTAAAAGGAAATAAGAAGGAACCGAGAAAAACTCATAAAATATTGAAAACAGTTAAGGAATTAAGTAATAAAATTGACAAGTTGTTAAAGGAAATTAGATTGGAACATTAGTATGAGTAAAATGGCAGGAGAAAAGGAAGTCAGTCATGATGCAGCCTCATCTGACATTTTGCCGACTCAGGATGACGATCAGGTCTACACTAGAACTAATTTCGCAAGAACATAAAGTAGTAAGTAAAGTACTGAAAGAAAATAGGCAGGATTTAAGTAATAAAACAAAATAGGGTGTAGAGAAGTCACTATAGGAATAGCTCAAATTATTGCTAAATTCTATGCTCTAGAACAAAATCTTACAAATCGTGAAGCTTAAACTGAGGGATGTAGCAAGGAGGCAGATTACAAAGCAAAAGAATGAGTAAAAAAAAAAACAAGTAGTCTGTAAGTTAGAAATAAATCAGAAGACTGACCATAAAATCATAAAGTTATGTAAGACTTTGCAGGATCGAAACGGGGTAACAAAAAGAAAAACTAATGGTAGTAGTAATATAAGACAAGAGCAACGCAGATTTGTCACAGGTAATTTACAGAGTGTAAAAAACGACCAGGACATACTTACAGTAGCTGCGATATTTCAGATGCAGAAACCTCTTGTAAAGGTAGCACAAGTACAATTCAAGATAAACAGAGAGAAACAGAGCAGAAAGTACTTCCTGAGCTGCAAGGCAAAAGTGGTAACAAAAAGTAGAAATTTGAGTGAACAAGAAAGAAAGAAAGGTGTCGTGCATGTTAGTGACGTAGCAAGTAACACTAATGCTTGTAAATAACATCATTTCTCTAGTAAGGGTACTATACACCCAGTAGCCTTCATTAGACTGTTTGATGGCATATTTCCTGAAGACATCAGAGAACAACAAAAAATCAAATTCGTGGCCAACAGGTTATAAGGAAAACGCAAAATCATAGGAAAAAAGGCTCAGTAACACATGTTATCATTCTTGAATCGAGGCTGGTCTTGCAGCATACACAAAAGGGCGCAAGTCTTTGTGAACAGAAATTTTGACGGTGAAAAAGTCGTTATACCACAAATGCGTAGGAGTAAGGTACTAGAAGGTACCGTACCAAGGTTGAATGGCGTCAAGATATCAATAAATATAGACTTGACAGCCAGCTTTTGTCAGCAGCTGCTAGCAAAAAATGGTCAAATGTACACTGTGTTCGTTTGTGAGAGACAAAGCTACTACTTCTAAAAAGCATTCAGGACTATATCTGTCTTCTTTAACATTCTTCACTATCAAGGTAAATATGAGAAAATTTCCTTACACTTAATGCGACAACAAAGTAACAAACTATGACACAAACAAAGTAACCCAGCAGAATAGACATCTGCATAGCATGGGTAAAAAACAAAAATTTACTAAAAGTCAGGCAGGAGTAGCTCACCGAGACAGACGCAGCAACAGGGAAGTAACCGCTTTTGTGATATTTACGAGTTCGAAACCAGGAGCGAATTTTATTATATCATGTGTGTGCCTTAATAGTTTAGTTTCTTGAGTGTATGCGTGTAAATTTAATATCTAATAGCCACTGTTCTCGCATTTTCGTTTGCGTCGGAAAGTAAACCGATTTTGTAACATATTACAAGTTCCTCATCAGGGGCGAATTATTTAGTTTCACCTGAGTGCTTCGGTAGTTATGTTCTTGAATATCTGCATATTATTAGACACACTTCGTGCGTTTTTGTCAGAGTGTACAGTAGAGTTGCGCAACACGTGCCGATAGTCCGTTTTCCACGGTCTTTAGTACGGACAGGGACTGCGATTGTTGTGTGCGGATGCGAGCCTAGTTGGTGACACTTCGCTCTAGCTTCGGGCTGTGATGGCTTCGGTTACACAGCCTGAGGCTGCAGTGGATGGGTACCACTGTTGTAGGCCGGACGTGGGGATCCAACGGTCGTCGAGCACGTCAAAGTCCTCCGATCGGTCCTCACCGGTGGCCAACCCAGTTACTGCTGAGGCTTATCACTCACCTGTGGTCGAGTGGGAGGTCGCCCCGGGGCGAAGCAGGCGGCGAAAGACTTCCCGCACGTAAGGCCTCCCCGGATTGTCTGACTAACATGCTGTCGTCTGTCGTGTTTCAGAGGAAACCACTCAGCCTGCAATATCTGAGCAGTCTCAGAGTGTGAGGTTTTTGGTAGTTGGAACATCAAACGTTCGGTGCGTTATAGGGACCCTTCGGAACGTGGCTGACAAGAAGGGTAAGAAAACCTATGTGCACTCTGTGTACATACCGGATGAGTCATTCCACATGTGGAAAGGGTCCTCCCGGATGCCATGAAGAGCACAGGGTGCAGTCAACTGAAATTGATTGCTCACGTAAGTTCGTATGCAGCACATTCGACAGGACCGATTGTGGACCTCTGGTACAGAGCCGAGTGGAGAGACTGAATCAGAGGCTCAGACTGTTCTGCGCGCTAGTAGGTTGTAGATTCCTTGACTTGCGCCAAAACGGTGGCTGGGTTTCGGGTTCCGCTGTGTGGGATGAGGCGAGCGGTCTCAGGCGCTTCAGTAATGCACTGTGCGGCTTGTCACGGCGGAGGTTCGAGTCCTCCCTCGGGCATGGGCGTGTGTGTTTCCTGAGGATAAATTAGGTTAAGTAGTGTGTAAGCTTAGGGACTGAAGACCTTAGCAGTTAAGCCCCATAAGATTTCACCCACATTTGAACATTTGGTGGTGCGAGCAAGCACAGAGTTCATACAGAGTGTGAAGGGCAATGCTCCATCTCTAAATAGCTATAGCTGTGACCAAAACAAAATCACCAATGAACCACAGTCGTAGTACGATGTAAACAGTGGCGTTGTTTATAAAGTTGTGATGAGTCTTACCAACAGCACAACCAGGAGCACCTCCGAAGATGTCCAACGTAGCCTTGGACGAAACGTTAGGGATTAAAGAGCACCATGGACCAGGGCCAGACAACCCGAAAAAATTCTCAGCAGCTGAAACATCTGGTCGTGAAAGACTTCATTATATGATTGTTTATAAACATCCAAAATCAACAAAAAACATTACGTTTTACGCATTTATATTGTTGTAGTGTATGGAAATATGGTAATTTAGAATTTGTTTGTAATTATTAGGAGACAAATTTAAGGCTTTTTGTATTGTTTCACCAACTACAATTGATGTGTGCGAGCCCCCGAGGATTCGCTCCCAGGCCCCCAGAGTGGAAGGCTGGCGCTTTACAAACAACAGTACATTGGGTACATCGCGATCCCGGCAGGCAAAGCATTCGCGGACATGCTTTGTCCAGAGCATCCGGCAACAGGGGAATCCCACTGCCAATCGGAGCGCGTGGCTCGTGGCGCCAAGTTCAAAAATTGTGCGTTGTCGATCTACACAACATAAGTAATAATGAGCAGTCCAGGGTTAAAAGTTAGTGACAAAATTTTTCTCCCCGCTTTATGTCCTTAAGTTTCTGTGGAGCATCTTGAAAATTGTAAATATCTCTGTTGACCGTTTGAGTTAGTAGAATTTTTCAAACGCGTCGTTATATTTCGAAATATATGCCAAATTACGTATGTTGAACTTCTGCTAGCGTGGTTCCATCATCGTGATACCGTTTTATACTGTATTTAGAAGTACATATCACAGATATCAATAGCTCTGTTCTAAGTTATATGGTGAGCAGGACGCTTGGCCAATTGTACGTCGCTTGGAGATGAAACTGAGTCCACATTCCATTTTTGGTCATCTTGTACGACAGTACTAGCTTTCACATTGGAGAATATTTCTAATTTAATCCATATCGTTCCATTACTGGTCTGCAATGCCTATTGTAAAATTTACCTCCATGGCCGGTCTGAAGTTGTAACACCAATTCCAGCCTACAACAATCGTTCAGACCCTCCTGAACATCCTTTCCCGTCTTTACCTTAATATGTTGAGTCCAAGCAAACTTGGAATATGTGTTAGTGATCATTCGAATGTATCGTCATTTTTATCTGTTTTCCGTCTTTCCCTCAGTTGCTGAAAATACGTGGAGGTATGTACCGTCTATGCAAGTAAATGAAGGCAGTTTGTTTATGGTCATACGCGTTTCGCTTCTTTTTCTTGGGAAGTATCATCAGTGGCCTGAAATATATGTCTCTTTTTGTACATACAATAAACGTATTACGTGATAAATATAATATGCTATTACATTACACTTCGTCGTGTTTATATCTTGCTTTTTAGGTTAGAAGCAACTTTTGTAGGACAACTACCGTATTGTGAATATATTTTGGTCTTACTTACGATTTCCAGCGCTGTTAACACATGTGTGTGGTCCTGGAGATGTATTTGTTAGTCTTCATTCTCCAGCTGGCCGATTTCTGGCGTTCTTCCATCCACATTTGTCACATCCCATGTTTCACTTTCACTTTCCATTTGGTGATCAACATATGTGTGTTTTTTTATGTCTTTTGTTTGTGTTGTGTTGTTGTTTTTCATCTGTTGTGTGTGTGTGTGTGTCTGCACCTGCGTGTATTTGCTGCGTGTAAATGTATTTTTTTTAATAAATATGAGTTTGAGTGTCTGTGTGTGTGTTTTATAATAATAAATATGGGTTTCTGTGTGTGTGTATTTCATTGTGTGTAAGTATTTTTTTAAGCGTGAGTTCATGTGACTAACTATAAGTGTGTGTGTGTGGGTGGAGGGGGGGGGGGGGGGGGGGGAGGAGAGAGAAGAGGAAAAGGAGGTCCATTAATTATTTATCATGGTTACATTTCGGTTTGTTATTGTTTTGGTGGCTAGCATGATCAGAGAGTTGTTGTTGATATGGATCTGATCGTTAAGAACCTTCTTTTTCATTGCAATGGCTCTTTGTATGTGAAAGTTTTCTTGCAATGTCAAGAGCTTTTTGTTAAGATTATTCACTCTGATAACAATCACGTCACATTCCATGTTGGATGGTTCATACCCATGTTTTGTCAGGTGTTTCTATTCAGCGAAGGTAGAATGGCTATTTTCATGTATCCAACCTCTTATATGTTCTTTATATCTAGTTTTCAAGTTTTTGCTTGTCATGCCCAGATATACTGATCTACATTCTTGGCACTCTAGCTAGTAAAAACCTTCTCCTTGGTATTTATCTGGTTTTCCTGTTTATAGCCGGCCGCAGTGGCCGAGCGGTTCTAGGCGCTTCACTCCGGAACTGCGCAAAGGTTTTACAAAATTCTTCCCATATCCGGGTATATGAACAAACTCAAATAAGATCGCACTTCAGTAATCATATCTGGAATTCTTGAATCGTATGCTTACAGCTCCATCGAAGCGCAGCGTGCATAGTACTGAGCTGTAGTTCCTTTTTATGAGCGAAGAGTTTGGTGAGCTCCATTTCATTACTCCACAGTATCTCGACGAATCAGTAGACGATGACTGGCACCCATGTCGACACTGCAGCTAATGATGTTTTGCGTAGCTGGCATTAACACGCGATCTAGTGTCCTGTAGATGTATGCACTCTATGTTGTGAAACATTTTAACTGTATTAGGGAATTCCCATACAGAGATTTTACGTTCTCATAGATTCATCGAGGGAGAGTAACCATTTCCATGGAACCAGACCGAAATCTGCATTGGCCCATTGGACAGTCGACGTCATTCATCCACGTATAATATTTCCTTGATGTCACTAAATCGAAGGTTTTCAAATACTACAGCTATATAAAGATCTGTCTCGCGTGTGTTACTGACACCGTTACACTCATTGACATTCAAATGGTAGTTTTAGTTGAACATGATTACGTTCACATGAGGTGCCAGCTGCTGCAATGACTTCACATGCAAAGAAAAAGTGCATTATTAGTTAGGTTTTTTCGCTTTTTTTCCTCCTATGCATCACCATGGTGTTAATACTTACGCTAACTCGCAGCAGTGAGTTTCGATATAGTATGTCTTGACACCCTTACGCTTTAGCATTGGGTGAACTACCTATCAATCGCTGTAAATATATTTTCTGCGTGCTCTAGTACTATCTTACATATTTCTATGCTCGTATGATTATGACATTTAGATGGCGTGGATGATAAGCATCTCAAAGCCAGAGGTGGCACACCGATTGCTGTTTACATAACTACTAGCAACATTCGCATTGGGATTTATAGGATACTACAACACCAGCAGCAAGTTCCTTCAATATCTTAATCACCACAGTCTACTTCTTCATCAATTGTTGTCATTGACAAGACGAAAACGCGACGAGAGTGCTGTGCATTTACATTTAACCTGCAACATGCTGAGAAACAACACATAATGTCGATTATAGGTAGTTCATTACTTACACAATTACACTTCTTATATATTACTTATAGCATCGTGACGTCACAGACACAGAAGCGGGAGCCGTTTCAGGAGTAGGAGTGCGTGGGAGGTTTGGTGCGTGGAGGTAGGGTGGGGGGGGGGGGTGATTGTGGAGGTGTGCTTCATTCAAAATTTGCAGAAGTACTGAGGAGGTGGGGAGACCCTATTCCCCTTGAACTTGGCACGTGGCAGAATGTCATAGGCAAATGCTGATGCTGCTGTCAGCGAAATACGAAACGCGCATTTCTCTCAACTGTAATGTAACACCACTGATAAGAAAGTGCTGATGCTGATGTCAGCGTTTCTTGGGGAAGTGTGTCCACTGACACACTGCTTACATACACACACACACACACATAAATTCATGCACACACAGTAAACATACAAAAGCAATAACCATGAAGATTATCTACATAAGGTAACAGTGTTCTGATTCTACATCGTAAGAAATCAGTGTAATCTTGGTTCCTGTAAAATCAAATAGCGTTAGCTGTATGGAGTACTGCTGATCTTTTATTCAGCGTGGTGCAGGAAGGACCCTTTTTTTATTATTCTTTATTCTTCCCTACTTGAGTGACGTGGGGGTTACAGTATCATTAATCCTTCCTCGTGTTGTCAAGGACTGGGTAGCTTTAAGGTAAGAGTTGCGATATCCACGTCCCAGCATTCGGTCAAATTCCACAGGAATCCAGCCCAGAAAATAGTATAAGAAGGGTTCCAATGCTTCACTAACCTATGAAATAGTTACATATGTCTTGCTTTCATCCAGTGGGATAGAATAAACAGGCACTGCAGAATGGGCCATGCATTGGTCAACTAGAAGTTGGGTTTGTAGAACGCCCGTCCGACGAATGGCAGTACACCAACAGACGATTCTTGAAGCATAAGAAGTCAATCGAAATTTATTATTACAGTAAAATGTACTGTTCTTTCATAAGAGAGAGTGTTGTTTAATATACTTGTTTATCAAACAGAGGAGCTCGGGAAAGAATCAAAACTGACTACAAAACTTTTAGACACATTATTATAGGTGTCGGTAGATGAAGTCGAATTACATCGCAGTTAAAGTCAAATATGATAATTTTTAGTGTTAACTAGATTTGGTCGCTATGCAACAGTAACATGCCCAGGAGATACCGAAAGTTTATTTATGTAGATGAGAGCCACACTTTATTGATTTCCAATGCGTGCATCACTATCACTTATCATTTACACGCTGCGCTCCGTGTCATAACTTCAAGGATTTACGATGGTACTTCACTTAACTGTCCACGCAATGTCACGGCGCTGGCGTTGCGATTTGGGTTAAAGTAATCACTAAAAGTGTCTACTTCTGCTGTGTAAGTCACCGATGGTGCCATCGCGGTCGCACAGTCTTCAAACTCCAGACACTGCTATTTAATCACTGTTAACCTTGACGACTGTCACGTGTTGTGCGGTATTCAGTGTTTATTTGAGTGATGGTTCGGTGCTCCTGCATGAGGAGTTGTACAGCTTGAGCCAGTCACAGAGTTGGACACCACTCAATGTACTGGTCGTCATCAGTTGTTACCCGTCAGTGTAGAGTTCACGACTAAACATGTTAAAGCACTATAGGCACTCTTGTTCACAGTATGTCAGATGTTTTCAGAAGGTCGACGTCGAACGAAGTTGATGTGTACAGTAACTCATGTTTCTTTGAGAATCTTTTGACAGAGTCTATCCATTATCAGCTTACGTTCGAATGATCGTATCAGCTTTTATGCACTTTTAACCATACAGCCTCCTAAAGTTAATTATATTTATCATACGACATGGGACATTATGCCCCAAAGTTAGTTGTGAATCATTACTTTAAACAGAAATACACAATAACTAGTAGCAACAGACGTCATGCTTGCCACCAATTAATAGTTCTGAAATCGGCTTACGCCTTTTTATAAACCCTTGAGTTCGGCATTGCATACATTTAGTGGTTTACAAAGAATTACTAACATCCCCCGAGCGTACATTCCTATTAGCCATATACGCTACAATCAGAAATAATTCAGAGCTACGTGATACATTTCTGACTCCAAAGACAGACACCAGTAGAATATCGATACCGGTACAGGTGCTCTCATGTTTCATAGTAACAAGAAATGAACTGAAATGATTGTACTGCAAGTCTTTTCAGGTTACACCACATGAGGCGACTAGTGTGTCGATGATGACGAAATAATGATGAGGGTAACACAATACGTAGCCCCGATTGGAGAAAATCCCTGCCCCCCCCCCCTCCCCCAAGGGATGGAGCTCAGGCCAGATGCATCGCAATGAGACTCATTGACCAGTTTTTTATGGTAGGTTGAAAAGCAGAGGGAAAATATCTGACCTACACATGATTCGATTCCACAATCTTTCAATTTCTTGCCACACACTCTACCGCTTTCTTTATTATCAGGCAGAATTGTTACGTTCAGATGACCACAGAAAAAACATCACCTAATTTGAGCAGCAAATTGAGGAAAAAAAATTTGTTATTTGCAACAAAATATGAGAAGAAGAATCTCAGTAACTAGGAAACTAACTCACGCCTTACTGCCTATTTGTATTATTTTTTTTATTTCTGCATGAGGAACGAAAATGAATAAAAGAAAACCGAGCGAGATAGCGCAGTGGTTGACACAATGGACTCGCATTTGGGAGGACGATGGTTCAAACCCTCGTTTGGCCATACTGATTAAGGTTTTCCGTGATTTACCTATATCACTTCAGGCAGCTGCTGCGATGGTTCCTTTCAAAGAGCACTGCCAACTTCCTTCCCCATCCTTCCCTAATCCAATGAGACGGATGACCTCGCTGTTTGACCCCCCCCCCCTCTCGAATCAACAAACCAGCCTGAATAAAAGAAGGCTTCACGTGATTGGTCACCAGAAACAGGGAGGAATGAAAGACCGCAGAGGAACTTAACCAACACTTTTTCGACTAAGAAAAAGAAAAATCATATCTGTAACAAGTGGTCGATAGCATGGCAACCGCAGCCACTTCCACTGCGCGGTCTCCACATACTGCTGAAAGATATTGGCATCTGGACCACTCCCTCCTTCAACAACGTACATAGTGAATCTTCTGGCGTAACGAGAAGCGCGGTCACGAAAATCAAGAACGATACAGCTGATAGGGTTGTGGGACATCGTCAGCCAATAGCACTCTGACTAGGAAGCCACCACGACAGTAGCGTCATCTACTCGAAGAGAAAAACCCGTCACGCCTCCTAGCCGCGGCCGCGCTACTAGACCGGCACTAGTAGACCAGGACTAGAAGAGCCGGAGTGTTAATAACGATAGTAATGACTTTCGAACTTGTGTTATTAGCTTGCATGGAAATTGTATCTGACAAAGAACATTGATTATTTGCATGTCCCCTATTGCTTCCGACCCATCATGTAGAGACGAAAGTTAAGTATTGTCAATTCAATTACTATAATAAACTCCACTAATATGATTTTCTTGTATGTTGTCTACTATCCGAGAAAACAGCTTCCTAGGCACCCTGTAGGGGCAGAATACCACAGTCAATGTAGTGACTCAAGAGCCAGACGTCAGGACGAATGAGAAATTCATCAGAGAAAGCGGATTAAGGCTCTCTGTGAAGAAAAGCCTAGTGTCGACGAATCCAGAGGCAACGAGCCCGTCCTCGAGAGACCAGCCTGTGAAGTAGGGGATCAGTGTGATAACGTTCGTCACATTGATCAGTCGGGCGAGGGCCTAATGCGAAAAAGACAGCCGCCACTATTTACCAGATCCTGAATGGCCTTCCATCACGATGAAGTGATCTAAGATGAGTGAACCGTGATTTATTTTTAGATAATATTGTTAAAGATTTATTTTATTTACTAGCGGTTCATCAAGAACATTAACACATTTAATCACTCTATGTAAGCGTGAAAGTAGCTGATGAAATCATAATCAAAATCCTCTTAACAAATGGGAATTTTATTCACTTTAACAGTGCCTAAAAGCATTTTTTAAAAGAAACAGATTTAAAATCATAATCAGAAAGCACCCTCTAAATATCAAGTTAAAATTTATTCAGACGCATAAAGAAACAAGTCTTGACTGTATGAGCTTTCGGGCAGAGAACCATGCTGCTCCCTTTTGACACGGCCGTAGTTACGGCCGCTCACAACAGCCTCTGAAAGACTACATTGGTGCAAATCTGCAACACACGAGATTACTTTAAACTAAAGGTTTTAACAATTCACACAAGCATACAAATTATGCACCCCCTGTAGGGGGGATGAAAATGGTACAAAACACTAAAAATTAAAATATTAAGTTTGCCACCGAAGGTGCAACTTGATTTTAACTTCTTAGAAAAGTCTTACGGTGAAAGGGTGGCAACTTTATATACTAAAATGATCATTTAAATAAAAGCCCATGAAATGCAATCTTGCAAAAAATTCTACAAGGTTGGCCAAACAAGTTAACATTTTCTACAGTACACAGATACCACCTCTGAAGATGATAGGCAATATCAAGACATATTTCAGGAATTAGGCCGTCACACTACAAGCAATAAATTCGTTAACACACCAAATCCGACAAACATGACAGAGGCATCTCCGAACGACAGACAGACTCTAACTGCCTAAGAAATACGGACGAGAGACACACGAACAAGCTGGAGACGAGAGACTGGCCAAGAAAACAAGTAGAATTCAAGATAGTAAACCACACAACATATCACCAATCACTTAACTTCTAATAAACTGCGATTTCTCGAGAAGACCTGGCGCAGCACCACCCAAAACGCTCTCCCGAACCGTCCGCTGCCAGCCGCTTCAACGGAAGCAGGAAGGCGCGCCGATCTTCCGTCTCACGGCGTCGCAGCTCAGACCAGCCAGACAGATGTCGTGGGTTGATTCCTGTTGGTCTCATGTCGACCCCGAAGCCACTACGCCTCGCTATACAGCGCAGCCCACTGGACTCACGTCACGACCTCACATGCACCGACGTTCAAGGCCGACAAGTCATCTTGTGTCTCAGTGCGCGACCGACCAACCGATCGATCCAACCGCCAGTGACCATTGCCTGAGCAAACTCAAGAAGACTGGCGGCCTAACGCGCACTCTTAGATGCAGGAACTAAGCCCAGACCGGGTGACCACTCACTGAGGTCTCTTACTGGCAGAGTGGAAAGACTCTCATTTTGCCTGCTTTACAGGTTGATCCGAACGACAGACAGACACTAACTGCCTACCAAATACGGACGAGAGGCAGACTAGCAAGCTGGGGACGAGAGACTGACTACTGGCAAGCTCATAGCGCCCCTTAAATGCACGTGAACAGGCAACCTTTCCACTTTCCCACCAGAGGGAGACACCAAAGCTGCGATTGCCACAGCGGCGCCTCCGCCAGAAACGGAGGGCGACTGCTTCACAGTACGCGCTGCTGGGCGCTCTACAAAACAGCAATTTTTACCATGGCTCAATGAGAAGTTCTGCAAGTTTCGCAGGAGAACTTCTGTGAAGTTGTGGAAGGCAGGAGACGAGGTTCGGGATGAAGTGAAGCTGTGAGTTATGCTTGGGTAGCTCAGATGGTAGAGCACTTGCCAGCGAAAAGCAAAGGTCCCAAGTTCGAATCTCGGTCCGAACACAGTTTTAATCTGCCAGGACGCTTCATATCAGCGCACACTCCACTCGAGAGTGAAAATTTCATTCTGTTTAGATGAGAACAGACAATTTTACATACCGTTTGCGAAGAAGCTGTTTCAACAGGGGAGAGGCAAGATGCTGGACCCCAACGAAGTAACAGGACACTGGTAGAAGGTGTCTTTGAAAAGATATATAGCACCTAGGAAACTGAGAATCATGAAATGTTCGCGGATACGTCTCAATTTCGGGTTAATATGTCCAACGTCAGCGGTAGGAGTTAGACTCAGAGACAGCAAAATAAACGAGATGTTTGAACTGAACTGACTACTCAACTAAGGAGGTGGACCTGGTATCAAGAGACAAATGGAAATTCACTGTGTCTAGCTCATTAATTCAGTTTCGTTGAGTATTTTCACATTTAACATCAATGAAATACTACTAAAATATCGTTGAAATACTCTTGACACTACACACACGTTTCACGTTCTTTATCCACCGATGCAACTGAAGGCTCAAAACACCTGTCTTTCTGTCAGTTTGCTCAATAACGGCAGTCAACACAATTCGTAATGTTCTCGTTGTGTATTAGTACTTGATGAAATTTCAAAACACGTGGAAATTTTTAATTAAAGCTCTCATGTGTGTAAATCAGATACGTTTAGCTTCCGTGTTAACGTGAGAACTTTATAAGCACCAGGTAAAGTTCAGACGATTTTATAGGATATCGAAGTAGCTATCCGACAAGCTGGCTTAGAAGTACCGTCCAATAGAAAGAAGGGGACCTAATCTGGAGGAAGAATACCTCAGTTCAAGAATGTGGGCGGAAGTTCAATTTTGTTAATCATTATGATGTATAAAAGAAATAGTGGATGACACGTGAAGCATAGCAATTAATTATCAGAGAAGTCCGTATACTTATGAATTTAAGTCCATTACAAACAATAACATTCTACTTTATTGAAACAGTTTTCTTATGTAAAGCAATAGAAAAGTAGAGATTTGAGTTCTCAGAACTAAACATCTCTCAACATACTGCCACAAGTTAACTGACGGATTCTGATAACGCTAGGAGGTAGATGCTTTTTGGGATTTGGTAATTGGGACTACTCATACACGTTTGTTGTGCTGAAGATTTGGTGCACGGTGATGAGTTACAGGAGTCTAGAATATTACCTGTCAGTTCGCTTTTGACCAGAAGAAATTGTTTATCAGTCATTCTCTCCGCATCTGGCAGTGGACAGGGTAAAAAGGTTTTCTCGGATTGTCTTCTGTGACATGTTGACAGCGCTGGTCGATAAAAGCAGTGTCAGGCTGTAGATATTTGCAGCCGGCTCTTCACCTTTTTCACAGAGTGTTTGGTCTTCAGTACAGGGTGGGACTCACTGTTGCAGGGCCGGACGCGGTGGTCTAGTGGTTAAGGCGCTCAGTCCGGAACCGCACGACTGCTACAGTCTCAGGTTCGAATCCTGCCTCAGGCATGGATGTGTGTGATGTCCTTAGGTTAGTTAGGTTTAAGTAGTTCTAAGTTCTAGGGGACTGATGACCACAGCAGTTAAGTCCCATAGTGCTCAGAGCCATTTGAACCATTTGAACCATCACTGTTGCAGGCAATGGTTGGTATGGATTTGTCGGGGAAAGAATTTTTATCTTCTCACCAGCTTCTTCATCTGCAAGGCAGCCTCTAAAGCAATGAAGGAATGGCAGCGCTGTTTCTTTTTTTTCCTAGGAAGAGTCAGGTGCAGGTTGCTTTGCAGATGTGTCACCGGTTCACAACCATAGTAACTTATTACAACTAGAACATCGTAAATAGTTAACTTTATAAACAATTAGTATCCACACAGAGGACATGTATTTGATGCATTAGCATTTTACCCACTGCATAGTGAAAGTTTTGCAACTTAAACAAAAATGAAAAGAAAACAATGCCATAGTAACAAGAGCAGACAAAGGGAATATTACTGTAGTTATGGATGAAAAGGAATACATAGAGAAAACACTACATTTTGTCAAAGATGACAACATCACAAAACTGACCAGTGACGCAACAGCAAGATACCAGAAAAACATTGAACTGACACTGAAAAACATCAATAATGCATTCTCAAAAGGCCACATAAAGAGGATGACCCAGAAAAATCCAAAAGCACCCACCCTAAATGCCCTACCAAATGTTCACAAGGATAACATCACATTAAGACCCGTCATTAACTTCAGAAATGCTTCATCCTACCACCTAGCCCAACAAACACACACACTACTGAAAAAGCTGTACACGTTTGATAACAACAGGAATCTGGAAATCTCAAAGGAGTTAATAGACAAAATCAAGAACATACACATACCGGACACAGCAACCATCATATCATTCCATGTCACATCAATGTACACTTGCATTCCAATAAATGAAACAATCAACATCATCACACAAAGATTAAAACAACAAGGAAACGTACCAGACACGCAAATTAATGAAATAACAAACGTACTCAAGACCATAACATCACAAAATTATTTTGTATTCAACAAAGAATTTTATTCTCAACACGAAGGACTGCCAATGGGATTACCCATCAGTAGCCTCCTAGCTATCATATTCATGAACAACCTGGAGAACATGATCTTCAGAAACACAATAAAACCAAATAACTACAAAGTTATATACTGGTACCGTTATTTCGATGACATAATATGCCTGATTGATGAACCACATAGACACATAGAACAGCTACATAATGAAATAAACAATTTACACCCAAAAATTAACTTCACATTAGAAACAGAAACTAACAACACACTACACTTTCTAGATTTCACCACACAAAAAACAAACAACACACACAACTTCACAATATTCAGGAAACCGAAAACCAAAAGCACCACCATTTACAACCTATCTAACCACCCATTGACACATAAGCATGCAAACTTCAGATTCATGCTCCACAGATTAAACAGAACACCCATGAACAAACAGAACTACACACAAGAACGAAACAAAATAAAACAACTAGCAGTAAAAAATGGTTATACTACCTATATGGTAGACACGTTAAATCACAAAATATGCAAACAGTACAAAAATAAACTCGCCACACACACACAAATCCTCACCCAGCACAGAACAACACAAAACACAAACAACGACCATAAACAAGACACAACAGAGCACCAACACACACACAACGAAATGGCCCATACTCACCTACAATAATAAGATTGTTCACAGAATAGGCAACATATTAAAGAAACAGGGACTCCAAATAGGATACAGGACGGAGAACACAGAACACAAGAAACACCCGTGGATAAATTTAACAGGTCAGGAATATATGAACTCATATGCATCACTTGGCAGTCAGTATACATAGAACAAACATGCAGAAACTGTAAAACAAGACATTCGGAACATCTCAGAGTTTTTAAAAAGCAACAGCTCCCATAGCACCATTTGCTGGGCACCTTATAGCCAACAACCACCACCTAACCACAATAGAAACAGGCTTAAGAATACTAAAACACAGCCACAGCCTATACAGCAAACTGACCATTGAGGAAAAGTTCCATATACAGAAGGCAATAGCGGAAGGAAAACAGGTCTTAAACGAATACACTACACTCTGTAAGGGCACACTATTGAACACTTTGAAGGAACTTTTGCAAATAAAAGCAGGACAAACAGATAAAGTCTGCACACAAGCACATGCACGCACGCATGTACACACACACACACACACACACACACACACACACACACACACACACACACACACATACATACACACACTCACAAAAAGATAAAATGTAACTAAAATTCAAATTTATCGCAGAACTCTCTGGTGAACAAATGAACACTGACTGGGCTGGGACACATAACAAACCACAATCACACTGTGTTCTGGTGTAGTGAAAAAGTATTTTACTACGTTATTTGTGGAAAATACTTGTCATAGCTACGTATGTACCACAACATCTCAGCATGATGCGGAGAATGGAAGTGCTTGCCACACAAAAACGTAAGTAAATATGAAAATAGGAGCGAAAATATCACGAAATACTCTAGAAGATAGGTTAACTCTCAGCAAAAAAACAAAAACAAAAACAAAAAACAAAGAAAACAACTTTCTCTTCAAGATCGTTTGGTTGCAGATGACAAGCTACCTGTAATAATTAACACAAAAGGGGTGCAGAAAATTCAGTTCATGCTCACCAACTGTAAAGGTATTGAAAAAGAACCAATCTGTTGTTTGAACTAAAAATGCACATGGTTTTATAATCATGTAACAAAAATGTTCACATTGTAGAATAAATAAAAACGAACACCCACTGATGATGGGACAATGGTGCCGAAGCATGTTTGGGTACTGAGAAAAATGGTGTTTTGCGTAGCTGGCGGACCTCAAATCCCAAAAATTGTAACTGCTACAACGGCCAATACAAGAAGCTGCAAATCAAAAGATGGATATTTTTCGACATAGTAAAATAGTCTTACAAGTTCAGAATAACCTATTGGCAAGCAGCCGGATCTGTGCTAAGATGACACTGTCGTCGTTAGCGATAGTGGTTGGTGAATGCATGGATAACTGGCTATTTTATAGAGACCGGGGCTATTACAAAGGGACTGAGCTGCACTAGGACATAAATAACTCTCCGGCTACAATGGCGTAAGGAAACTCTTGGGGCAGTGTCTACGCCGATATCTACGATAATTTGATGTGATTTTCTGCGACTGTCTTTACTTGTGGTTCAGTTGTCTGGTTAAATTTTTTGTGTGAGATCTCGTTCTGCGGAGGATACCACACCGACAACTGTAAACGTGATGAACAACTAAACGACGTGATCAGTGACCAACAGTGTGATGGTGTATCGAATGGGTTATGATATTTTGACACATTTAAGAAATTACGACATACATTATTGGTGTATCAAAGGATCAGTTAGATTTCCTTCTAAGTTTCGTCAGACGGATTATCGGATGATACCTCCAGCAAGGCAGTCCTTTCCCCTTCTGGTCTACGTGATCGCATTTTAATGTAAGATTATAATGTTTTTATGACTGCATAATAAGAACTGAATCAGTTCTGTATGATTCGAAACACGTTTTTCGTGGATGGGAATACCTTTAGAGATATACAGAAACCATGCAACAAATCTAAGTCTGTCAGTTATCTTCCCTACAACAGATTATACGATTTGTCAAACTGAATATTACTTATCATTAGAAAGTGAAGTTTAGTTGGACTTCTTGATGAGATCCCTAAATGCTCAATGGATATGATGGTCTTCTGGTTTTACTATTAATCATGTAAGCGAATCCGGACATGTGTATTCTTTGTATTATGTTTATATACTGCATTTAAAGAGAGGCACCATACATTTACCGAATGGTAATTGCGTCCAAGTGTATTTACATTTCCTTGAAATCGTTCAAAGCCTAAAATTTGTGCTGACAGTATTATCTCCAACGAAATATCAGAGAGTGTTGCTGATCCTACTTGATAAATCGGCTATGTAAATTATTTTTAGAAAATGTATGGTCCTGTAAGCTTCCTACTGGCAAAACCGATGTTACGTTCTAGCGCATATTTGCCGTCCTATGCAACATAGTGCGGTTTCATAAAATGCTGGGTATCATTCGAAAAAGCATCGACATAGCGTCTAATACCTGTTAGGAACCTGGGGAGAAAGAACAGGGGGGGCCGAGATGTTCTAGGCGCTACAGTCTGGAATAGCGCGACCGCTACGGTCGCAGGTTCGAATCCTGCCTCGGGCGTGGATGTCTGTGATATCCTTAGGTTAGTTAGGTTTAAGTAGTTCTAAGTTCTCGGGGACTGATGACCTTAGAAGTTAAGTCCCATAGTGCTCAAAGCCATTTGAACCATTTTTGAGAAAGAATGGGCTCGTACGTCTAAACCACCTATTTACTAGATATTGTGTGTCATTACACCAGTCAGTTGATTTGTTCCTGATCAGCGTTCACAGTTGAATTTCTTGACAACAGTATTTTGACTTTAGAGTTTCAGCTTTTCTGAAAAGAGAAAAAGCAGCTGTACAAAATATAAGAGAGAGATATCAGGATACAAACAGATATGATGAAATGATAAGTAATCGGAACATTACTTGACGCTGGAGAAAACAATCTCCCTCAGACATTCAAGAAGGAAAACCAGAAGGAGACTGTCCATTCGATATCCAGTCACCACGGCTCATATTTCACTATAGCGGAGTGTTACACAGGACATTTTTGTGACTAAGCAAAACTTGATCATATTCTGAATTAGAACATAACAAACTTCCTTGAAACGGAGACGCTTATATCGACAAATCAGCACGGATTTAGAAAGCATCAATCGTGCGAATCTGAGCCTGGCATTTTCCCAATATAGCTTTCCGGCGAACAATGGATGAAGGGCAACAGTGATTCCACCTTCGTAGGTTTGCCACCACTGTAGACTGTCAAAAAAAAGGTGCGATCATACGTAATAGGACTGAGGTATGTCAGTGGCTTACAGGACCAGTAACTCCCAGTACGGTGTTCTAGCCGATGAGTGGACATCAGAGATAAGGGTATTGTCAGGATGCTTCCAGAGAAGTGTTACAGGTCCACTATTGTTCTCCATAGAAATTTGACGGAGAGGGTGAACAGCAGTCTGCGACAGCTTGCTGGTGGTGCTGTAGTACACCGAAGCGCCAAAGAAATAGGCACGCGTATTCAAATACAGTGATATGCAGACAGGCAGAATACGGCGCTGCGGTCGGCAACGTCTATATAAGACAAAAAGTGTGTGGACCAGTTGTTAGATTGGTTACTGCTGCTACAATGGCAGCTTATCAAGATTTATGTGAGTCTGAAAGCGGTATTACAATCTGTTAACGAGAGATGGGACACAGCATCTCCGAGATAGAGATGAAGTGGGGATATTCCAACACCACCAGATCACGACTGTACTGGTGAAACATCAAATCTCTGAGGCCGGAAAAAGATCGTGCAAGAACAGGATCAGCGACGACTGAAGAGAACCGTTCAGTGTGATAGAAATGTAGCCCTTCCGTATATTGCAGCACATTTCAGTGCTGGAACATCAACAAGTATCAACGTTCGAACCATTCATCGAAAAATAATTGATATGAGTTTTCGGAGCCCTCGACCCACTCGTGTATCCTTGATTACTGCAGGTCACAAAGCATTAAGAATCACCTGGGCCCGTCAACGCCGATGATGGATTGTTGATGACTGGAAACATGTTGCCTGGTCAAAGGAGTCTCGTGTCAAATTGTATCGAGCAGAGGGACGTGTACGAGTATGGAGACAACCTCATGAATCCAATGACCCTGCATGTCAGCAGGGAACTGCTCAACCTGGTGGAGGCTCTGTAATGGTGTGGGGCGTGTGCAGTTGGAGTGATATGGGACCCCTGATAAGTGTAGATACCTGTAGACGACGAAAGACTACTTGTGAAATGCTGCTCGACAGATACAAAAGAAACAGTTCTCCATCGGGTAGTGACAGGTGATTGGAAATGGATCCTAACAGTGGTAAATCATGCGTGAATCCAGACAAACCATCGGCACCCACTGCAAGACAAAATCGCTTTGTAAAAAAGACATACTCTGTGTTTGGTGGCATCACAAGGGTGTCATCTATTACGAGCTGCTAAAACCTGATTGCTTAGACAGAAAATGATCCATTTAACGACGAGAATACGGAAAAAGGCAACACAAAATCATATTGCTCCATGGTAACGCCCCATCACACACTGCAAAACGGGTAAGGGAGACGATCGAGGCGTTCAGTTGGGAAATACTAGGGCATGTGACTTGTTCTCCAGACTTGGCTCCGTCCGACTATCATCCATTTGCTTCGCTGGAACACGCTCTTACTACACAAAAATTCGTATGAAAATATACGAAAATGGCTCGCTGACTCTTTCGCTTCGAAAGAAGAACTGTTTCTTTGGCGTGGCATTCATAGCCTGCTGGTGTGGTGGGAGAAATGAATAAACAGCAATGGACATTATTTTGAATACAATATTTTCAAACAATAGACGTGTATTATTGCAGCCAAATTCCGGTTTCGTACCCCTACTCCTCGTACACTGCCTGACAAATATTGTGAACGATGCAGAATTGGAAGCGGTAACTGAAATAAACTTCAAAACTTGGGAGGATATGTGATGTCACTTCAGTAATTACAAAATCTACGAAAGCACGGCAGTACTGGCTAACTCATCAGTGTAACGATGCGCCCCCTCTCTCGTGGACGCACGCTCTGCTTCGTTTGGGAACGGTGTCATAAGGCTGTCGTATCTTGTTCTGAGACAAGAGGCGCACACCTAACGAGTCCTTAGTACCCTAGATATTGGCACCGAGTGTACATCCGAGCCGGTCTCACACATGGTGTACCAGAAACAGATCTCAAGAGGTTCCTAGCCACGATAGTGCCTCAGCATATGGCAGAGAGTTCATAGAGCCGTCTGGCATATGTAGATGAGCATTGTCCTTTAGGAAAATGCCTGCTCGGTACTGTCACACGAGAGGAACACATAAGGACTCCGAGTGTACGTAATATAACATTGTGGTGTTACAATTCCTTCAGTCACTATCGCCTGTGGCCCAAAGTCCAAAATGTTGAAGGATGAGTATTTCTCCCCAAGTGGACATATACTTTTCGACTACGGTCATCTGGTGCAGTGTAGACTAGCGATTCAGTGAGGAATATATTCGTGAAAAATCGATGTTTTCCGGTCACTGCAAGAGTCCATATGCAGTTAACGGAATTCTCTATACGGGATGGTAATTCTTTAGAGCGGCTGCTGCCAGGCTCCGACAGGTTGTGCAGAATGAGAGAGAATGTTGTGTGGAGACAATACTTGTTCTTGAGTGGTAGGCGCAGATGTGAAGCGGCTAGAACGTCCTTGGTGCACAGTGCAGTGATTCGCACTTGTGATGGTCAGACACGGCCGACCGAAATACTGACGACGATTGTGGCTGCCCTGACGTCCCCGTGCAGCTCAACATCTGGCCGCTGTTTCGTTTGATCGCCCCACAAATCTGAATGATGCACGACTGCCCCAGCCAGCCAAAAGCAGAACCACAAAGAAGGCCCTTTCAGACTCTGTTAGCAGCTGATAAGGCAGTCTCATACAGGTGCGTAACGTTGACATCTGACTACGTCCGCCTGTTACATACTCTTATACAATTGGTAACAGCACTAAACACGAACAACACTATTATAGGCTGGCACCGTTCTACAGAGAATTACATCTTTGATCATTACATCCCCACAAACAGTGTGCAGATGTGTCAAGTTACACTGACCTCCAACCATACCTTTGTTTGTGAGGCAGTGATGTGGAAACGTGACTCGTTTCAGATAGAAGTGTTTCTGCCAGTTCATAGCCCGTGGCTGCTCGTTTAAGATGTTGTGCAGGAGAGGGGTAGAAGGGACGCGAGACAGGCGGCGCTGATCCAGGGATTTACGGCGTCGCTTCCTGCCGCATTTTCTGCTCCGGACGGGGCCCGGGTGTGAGGTTGTGGGTGTCCATGCAGAGCGCGGGCGGGTTGACACTCGGCAGCGGAAAAGAGGCTTAAGGAGCGGCCCCGGTCCCCGGTTCCCCGCGGCCACCTGCTCCTCCGGGGAGCGCGGCGGTGCGCCCGGGGGAAATCTGCCGTGTCCTGCCGGATTCCCCGGCTGCTGCCTCTCCGCCGTCCTCCCCCTGCGGCCTCCGCAGGCGCGGGAATTGCGGCCGGGACGTCTGCGCGGCAGCCGCTGCCAGCTCGGCAGGTTCCTCTGCGCCTGCAGGCGAAGCAGCAGCTCTGCAAATCGTCTAACCCGCAGAGGAAACGGCGGGCAGCACTGCTGAGGCGATTGGATAGAGTAGGAATGTAGCATACATTACTGTGCCGTTCTCTTGTCCTACCAATATCAGGTTATAACTTCTTCCATTAGAACAACTGATAGCCTTGGGAGAGCCAGCCGTGACAAAATTCTACCATCTGGTGAGCAAGATGTATGAGACAGGCGAAATAGCCTTAGACTTCAAGAAGAATATAATAATTCCAATCCCAAAGAAAGTAGGTGTTGACAGATGTGAAAATTACCGAACTGTCTGTTTAATAAGCCACGGCTCCAAAACACTAACACGAATTCTTCACAAACGAATGGAAAAACTGGTAGAAGCCGACCTCGGAGAAGATCAGTTTGGATTCCGTAGAAATGTTGGAACACGTGAGGCAATACTGACCCTACGACTAACCTTAGAAAATAGATTAAGGAAAGGCAAACCTACGTCTCTAGCATTTGTAGACTTAGAGAAAGCTTTTGATAATGTTGACTGAAATAATATCTTTCAAATTCTGAAGGTGGCAAGGGTCAAGTACAGGGAGCGAAAGGCTATTTACAATTTGTACAGGACTTACGGTCAAATAAGGCACAAGGGATAGATAACATTCCATCAGAATTTCTAAAATAATTAGGGGAAGTGGCAACAAACGTTGGTGTGTAGAATATATTAGTCTGGCGACATACCATCTGACTTTCGGAAAAGCACCATCCACACAATTCCGAAGACTGCAAGAGCTGACAAGTGCAAGAATTATCGCACAATCAGCTTAACAGCTCACGCATCGAAGCTGCTTACAAGAATAATATACAGAAGAATGGAAAAGAAAATTGAGAATGCGCTAGGTGACGATCAGTTTGGCTTTAGGAAAAGTAAAGCCACGAGAGAGGCAATTCTGACGTTACGGCTAATAATGGAAGCAAGGCTGAAGAAAAAATCAAGACACGTTCATAGGATTTGTCGACCTGGAAAATGCGTTCGACAATATAAAATGGTGCAAGCTGTTCGAGATTCTGAAAAAAAGTAGGTGTAAGCTATAGGGAGAGACGGGTCATATACAATATGTACAACAACCAAGAGGGAATAATAAGAGAGGACGATCAAGAACGAAGTGCTCGTATTAAGAAGGGTGTAAGACAAGGCTGTAGCTTTTAGGCCCTACTCTTCAACCTGCACATCGAGAAAGCAATGATGAAAATAAAAGAAAGGTTCAGGAGTGGAATTAAAATACAAGGTGAAAGGATATCAATGATACGATTCGCTGATGACATTGCTATCCTGAGTGAAAGTGAAGAAGAATTAAATGATCTGCTGAACGGAATGAACCGTCTAATGAGTACACAGTATGGTTTGAGAGTAAATCGGAGAAAGACGAAGGTAATGAGAAGTAGTAGAAATGAGAACAGCGAGAAACTTAACATCAGGATTGATGGTCACGAAGTCGATGAAGTTAAGGAATTCTGCTACCTAGGCAGTAAAATAACCAATGACGGACGGAGCAAGGAGGACATCAAAAGCAGGATGTACGTCTGGAGTACAGCATTGTATGGTAGTGAAACATGGACTGTGGGAAAACCGGAACAGAAGAGAATCGAAGCATTTGAGATGTGCTATAGACGAATGTTGAAAATCAGGTGGACTGATAAGGTAAGGAATGAGGAGGTTCTACGCACAATCGGAGAGGAAAGGAATATGTGGAAAACACTGATAAGGAGAAGGGACAGGATGATAGGACATCTGCTAAGACATGAGGGAATGACTTCCATGGTACTAGAGGGAGCTGTAGAGGGCAAAAATTGTAGAGGAAGACAGAGATTGGAATACGTCAAGCAAATAATTGAGGACGTAGGTTGCAAGTGCTACTCTGAGATGAAGATGTTTGCACAGGGGAGGAATTCGTGGCGGGCCGCATCAAACCAGTCAGTAGATTGATGACCCAAAAGAAAAAAGAAAAAAAAAAGAAAACAGAAACCAGACGGCAGTTATAAGAGTCGAGGGGCACGAAAGGGAACCAGTGGTTGGGAAGGGAGTGAGACAGGGTTGCAGCCTATCCCTGATGTTATTCAATCTGTATATTAAGCAAGCAGTAAAGGAAACAAAAGAAAAATTCGGAGTAGGGATAAAAATCCATGGAGAACAAATAAAAACTTTGACCTTTGCCGATGATATTGTAATTCTCTCAGGGACAGCAAAGGACCTCGAAGAGCAGCTGAACGGAATGGACAGTGTCTTGAAAGGAGGATATAAGATGAACATCAACAAAAGCAAAACGAGGATAATGGAATGTAGTTGAATTAAGTCAGGTGTTGCTGAGAGAATTAGATTAGGTGATGAAACACTGAAAGTGATAAATGAGCATTGCTATTTTGAGAGCAAAATAAGTGATGATGGTCGAAGTAGAGAGGATATAAAATGTAGACTGGCTATCGCAAGGAAAGTGTTTCTGAAGAAGAGATATACGTTAACATCGAGTATAGATTTAAGTGTCAGGAACGCGTTTCTGAAAGTATTTGTATGGAGTGTAGCGATGTATGGATGTGAAACGTGGACGATAAATAGTTCAGACAAGAAGAGAATAGAAGCATTCGAAATGAAGGATGCTGAAGATTAGATGGGTAGATCACATAGCTTATGAGGAGGTATTGAATAGAATTGGAGAGAGGAGAAATTTGTGGCACAACGTGACTAGAAGAAGGGATCGGTTGGTAGGACATATTCTGAGGCATAAAGGGATCACCAGTTTAGTATTGGAGGGCAAGAGTCGTAGAGGGAGACCAAGAGATGAATGCACTAAACAGATTCAGAAGGATGTAGGCTGAAATAGTTACTGGGAGATGAAGAAGGTTGCACAGGATAGAGCAGCATGGAGAGCTGCATCAAACTAGTCTCTGGACTGAAGACCACAACAACAACAAACTTCTTCTCAGTAATTCTCACTTACCTAGAGCACTTTTTCAATTTTCAGCACCATTCTTTGATGACAAATATGTTTCTCATCAATGTTTCCTTGTCAGTGCTACGAGATGTATTACATAAGAAATGTAACTTTTTTCTCTGCCAGTTTACGTTGAAAAATTGTGGAATTTGTTGGAGGACATCGTGAACATCCCGCTTCCGCCCCTACAATTCTACGCAGTTCCGATAGGTGGCGGCGCTATACGTAGCCTTCAGAGTGGTCACAGTCCTACACCTCGCTGCACAAGTGGACGTCTCTGTTGATGACGCTGACACACTCGTCTACCAGAGGGGCACTCAAAGATGTGCCGCAGCTGGATCCCTCGTCACTCCACCATAAAGAGCCACGAAGGACAATGTGTGCGGAATTGCTTGCACGTTTTGAGACTCTTTGTCACAGTTTTTGCTGAACATGGTCACAGGTGATGAAACAAGGGCTCATCCTTTCTGACCGGAAACAAAAGCGGCAGTCCATGAAGTGTCCCACATATTGTCTCCTTCGTAGAAGAAGTTTGAAGCTCCACCCTCAGCCGGTAATGTCATGGGGGCGGTCTTCGGGGGAGGGGTGGGGAGGGGAGTGGGGGGGGGGGGGGGGGAGGGAAGGTTCTGTTTGATGTCTTCTCTCACGGTACGACGATCATCCCTCAAGTATGCAGTGTTACGCTCAGAAAAACTGAAGAGACGGATTCAGCGTTCCCGTCACCACAAAAATGAAAATTAAGTTTTCCTTCTCTATGGCAACGCGCACCCGAGAGGATCTCACTAAACTTCATTGCACTGTTCTCCCTCAACCACCCTTCAGCTCGTATCTCGCACATTCCACCTGTTTGGTCCATTGAAGGATGCGGACGTTGACGTAGATCATGAGTGTGGAGCCACGTGGGCGTACAGGCCCTCCCAGCAAGGTAGCGTAAGGTTGTCGAAACCAATGATGATTATATTGAAAAACTGGGCTCTGTAGCCAAAGACCCAATATGGTGGATTGTAATCCTCAATCAAATCAACCTAATTTTAGATAAAAATGTGTTGAATTACTTCGTGAAAGCTCCTCGTAATTAAGCGAAAGTATGACTTCTTCTGTTGTTTTTTGTCTCTGTCCCGAATCTAAGCGGGCTCGACGTAGTAATGAGCTGAGTTCACAACGTGAACTGTGGAATTTGTTGCAGGACATCGTGAACATTCCGCTTCGGCCACTGCAATTCCATGCAGCTCCGATAGGATCTTCCTGCCCTTTGGCACCATGTTCCACCCTTCCCCCTCCCCCCACCCCCAGTCTTATCGCTATCCATGCCAAACTGTGCAAAGAGAATTTGTTCATTCGGTTTCATCGTGTCTCTCACTCTCTCTCTCCCCCTCCCCCTCTCCCCCTTCCCCCCGTCTCTCTATCACTCTGTGTGTGTGTGTGTGTGTGTGTGTGTGTGTTAGTCCACAAGTCACTCCAACTACATAAAAATGCCAGCCTATCCTGCGAATGTATGTTTCACATACAGCTTGAATCGACATGTCAGTAATAATCCCTGGGTGTGTGAAGATGGCTAAATACCGAATCGCGTCATATGAGCAATACAATCATTCCTTGCCTGATGTCTGAGTTTTACCATTGCGACCAGTCAGCCTAAGAGCAGAACTACCGATTATTTTCATTTCAAGTTTGACGTTGGATAACAAATGACAATAGAAACATTTTTCCGTGTGTTATAGTCACAAATTTACAGTTCTCTGGTTCTTTTCTTCCTTTAGGTGTTCTGTGAAACCTTTCTTTTCGCCAAATTTCACGAGCCTAGGCCAATTGGAAGTGTCCTATAGGTTTTGATGAGTGAGTATTAAAATTTGTTACTTAAAGGCTGTATCTTTAGAGGGCATTGATTAGAAGCTTCGATATTTTACGCCGCCGAGGGACTGTAGACGTCACTGTGTGACACATTTCAACTTAATAGGTCTACCCGTCCCTGTGAAAAAGGGTTTTTAAAACAGAGACAAACGGACAACAAAGAGAACCTGTAGAGGTTCCATTGATGCCCATTGAGTCACGGAACCATAAAACAACAAGCAAACTTTCGACACACAAATACCAACCAGCCACAGCTCAGTACAGCTCAGTACAGGTCAAACGCAGCAATGGTAAGGTCGAAAAAGGACATATGCCACGATTTTACTGGAATATATATTTCAAAGGTTCGATTACAAACAGGAATTCAATTCATACGATATACTAACACCCCTCATGTTCGCAGATGACGTGGAGCACTAATTTAGACCTGTGGATGATTTCGCTTGTAAATACAATGTAAAAAAAAAGTAAAATGAAAAATGAAGAACATTTGTAGAGTAAATAACAGCTATACCCTATATAACATATTTCCTAAGCGAAACATAATGTATACATGTGTATTTCAGAAAAAAGGGTAAGGAGCCCAGTGAGAATGTCACAAGTGTAGTGAAACGTATTAATTTTGTACTTTGCAAAAGACAGACTCATTCTTAATGCATTACCATTTCCAGGAAGTACGTATAGAAACTGAGCTCATAATTTCAATATGATGATTTTCTAAATTTTTGTGGAACGCCTAACCGACATAGGACTTGTTAGGCAGCGCGCAATTTACCTATTTGGATGTAAGAAACCGCCTAAAAATCATATCCAGGCCGGCGTAGTGTAGAAACTTGAGGTGGCGTGGGTTTAGCAAGTCGTTGGAAGCCCATGCAGAAATACTAAACCATGTTACTTCTGTAGCCGCCCACAATAGTTAAAGTGTTGCATATGCAGGATTTTGTGCAGGAACTGACATCTCGATTTTATCTCGTAAACATTCAGTGGGGCTCAGATCGGGGGATCGGGGTGACAAAATCATTCGCTTGAGTTGGCCAGAACGTTTTTGATATCAGTCGCGATCAATTGTGGCCGGGCGACATGGCGGATTGTATTCATAGTTGAAGGTTATGAAGCTCTGAAAATGGTCTTCAAGTAGTCGAACATTACCATTTCGAATTAATGATCGGTTGATTTGAACCAAAGGACTGAGTCCATTCCATGTAAACATTACCCACCCCATTTTGGACATACAACCAGCTCACATAGTGCCTTATTGACAACTTGAGTCCATGACTTCGTGGAAACTAGACCGCATTCGAATCCCGCCATTAGCTTTTACCAACTGAAATCGATAATCATCTACCCAAGCTACGATTGTGCAGGCGTCAAGGTCTCAACAGATATAGTCACGAGACCAGGAGAGGCGCTATAGGCGATGTCGAACTGTTGCCAAAGGCAATCGCGTCGGTCTTCTGCTGCCATAGCCCATTAACGTGAAATTTCTCCCCACTGTCCTAACGGATAATGTGGGACGTATGACAAACTTACGCGTTAGGACAGTTGATACTTCACGTAGTGTTGATTGTCGGTTAGCACTGAGACCTCTATGGAAACGCCACTGCTCTCGTTTGTTGAGTGAATGCCGTTGGCCACTGTGTTATATAAGGTGAGAAGTAATGTACACTCTTGACACTGGATATCGGAAAACAAAAATCTCAAACGATTTCCGGCTCCAAGAACCATTCTGCGTTAAAATTCCAGTCGTGCGGTCATAATCACGTGGGAAACCTTTTCACATGGATCTGCTGAGTACAAATGACACCTCCGCCAATGCACTGCCGTTTATACCAGGTCTGGCTCTACTATTGCCATTTTTGTTTGTGCATATTGCTGTTCCATGACTTTTGTTATGCGGACGGCGTGGTGAAAAATTGTAAAGCAAGACACTATGGATGCAGAGGCACACACCTGTATGGGCCACAGCACAATGCGTATTCAAGTAGAAGAGGATTCTTCGTATGTGGTATATTAAAATTTGGCCATCATGGGAAGAGGAAGAGCCTTTGCTCAAATAATTGTTGCCACAAAACCGTTACATCATGACTACAATAACACCAGATCAGAGTAATATGGTGTCACCGCCAGACACCACACTTGCTAGGTGGTAGCCTTTAAATCGGCCGCGGTCCGGTAGTATACGTCGGGCCCGCGTGTCGCCACTATCAGTGATTGCAGACCGAGCGACGCCACACGGCAGGTCTAGAGAGACTTCCTAGCACTCGACCCCAGTCGTACAGCCGACTTTGCTAGCGATGGTTCACTGACTTCTACGCTCTCATTTGCCGAGACGATAATTAGCATAGCCTTCAGCTACGTTATTTGCTACGACCTAGCAGGGCGCCATTATCAGTTATTATTAATATTGTGAATCATGTAATGTCAAGAGCGACGTTCACCATTAATGGATTAAAGTTAAGTATTCCACCAGCTACGTCCGTTGTTTCTAAATTCTAATTTCCTGGTCCTGTTCCAGACCTCACGCCATCCTGCGTGAGCTAAAACGCGTGCCTTTCGGCCTCCTCTAGGAACACTGTGTTGGCTCTCCTGCCAACCACAACAAGTAAGACTGTACAATTTCAAACGTTTATAAATGTAGCAGACTTGCAGGTGTTACAGAATTAGTATAGTTTAGAAATACAATCCTTGTGCAAACTTGAAGCCTCGTACGGTGAGGGCTTGTTCCAGGCCTAAGCTCACGTGTTATCCTGCTCTGCATACGTGATTAGCATATCAGATTTTCGTTTCTTCATTTTGCTTTCCGAATCATTCTGTGTTTGCTTTACATCACTCGCGATTTTACAGATGTTTAACTCATGATTTGTTAGGACGTAGTTGCTAGTAATGTAAATGGGTGAATACACTAGATTCTGGCACCAAGCTCACTTCTGTTGACATTCAGATTTCTGTGCTGATGTCTTGGGTCGGCAAGCGGGATTTCCTCTTACAGTGGAATGGAGGATCTTCTATCGCTTTTCAGAGCGTCACGTCGATGAGGTAGTGTTTTTTCCCGTACCTGCCTTCCAGAGAAAAGACCAGTGGGGCGAACGACGGCAGCGTATCACCTGTAACCGCTTCTCCTCAATGAGAGGCATACCCAAATTTTCTCCGGTGAATTTTGCGTACAACAACAACCGGCATCTGACGGGCTGTCGAGTTGAGACCCGTCATTAGTTAAAGCAATCGGATGGCAGTTTTAACCATTCACAGTGAGACTTCGTCCGCAGCTCGTGGTCTAGTGGCTAGCGCTGCTACCTCTGGATCACGGGGTCCCAAGTTCGTTTCCCAGCCAGATTGGGGACTTACTCTGCTTGGAGACTGGATGTTCGTGTTGTCCTCATCATTTCATCATCATCATCATCATCATCATCATTCATGACAGTGGATAGACTGAACTGTGAAAGAAATTGGTCCGTGAAAAAATTGGGACTTCGTACGGGGACTGATGACGGCGGAGTTGAGTGGTCCACAAACCAAACATCAACGCAGTGACACTTCGTGCTAGTTTGTTGTCGCAGATCTGTCTTGCTAAGCCAGAAATGATGGTCGCAGACAGGGAACCAATCTACATGTCTGGAACGGGTGGTTTACTTAGATCCATTTGATGACTGGTCGCAGGGGTATTTTTGCAAGTGCTGTTCCGAGGCAAGCAGGAAGACCTATAGGACCCAAGGAAACAGCGGGTTGCTGGAAACACTGCGAGTGATGAGATCTTTGGAGTTCGGCCTTATGGAAAGTTATTCCGTAGATTAATTTTTTTGGGACTTAGAGCTTATTCAATGTCCTCGGTATGGACAAGGTAATGAGTTCACCTCCACGCACTGAACTCGCTACCTCTAGTGGCTCATTCTATTAGCAGCTCTCAGACCTCAGCAGTCAGATTAACAGCTTCAGCTACGATTTCTGCGGCCACAGTAAGACTACAGATCACGATATGTGCTTTCAGTTTCAAGTTATGCGGCACAATGGAGAGTAACAGGCCTAACCTCGATTTACAGTTCAGTCAACGTTTGTAAGGCACTACTTGTGTTATTTGATGTCATGCATGTTTCTTCTACAAGGAATCTGTCCATTTCTTGGGGATGTTCAACTGGCAGGCACTCCCGAATCAATTAATTGATGCTGTTATCAGATGTATGTCTCGCGACCATTCTGAAGAGTTTTCATTTCTGTCCTGGTTGTGTATTCTGTTGACGTCACAATAATTTGATTCTTCTTGTACTATGGCTGAAATTATTATTTGTGTATCCGTAAATTGTTTTGCGGCCATCGTATCAGTTAACTTGTCTTGTGTAATGTTGCTGGCAGCCCTTTGTAGTTAGCTACTCAACACATATCTGGTAAAGAAAGTCATGTTACAACAATTTTTGTGGCTTATGAATAAAAATAGAATGTTACGATATGTAACTGTCTCATGTAGACGTTATTAGATTACTCTATATATTGATTGCCCGAATTCACTAACCATGTACCAGATTCTTATGCGCAATAGTCGGTATATATGTGTAATCCTAGTGCTTCGTGGGGGTATTTTATCGTATCTAAGGATCAAGTATCATAAATTAGCAGGATTTAGCCATTGGCAATACCCACAGTGAATTCGTTGAAGTGGTGTTCGTAAGACACAGACTTCTGGCATCCTCATCCTGTCTTAATGGTTTTCGTGCGATATTACTACCGACAGCAGGATTCTTCTCCTGTTATTAAAAGAACCAGTTATCACATTATTAAAAGAAAAAATTAAAAATTGAAATTTTGAATGGGCAAGAAAGTTGCTCGTCCAGTGAAGTGATCTATTTTACTAGCTAATTGACATTATTATGTCAGTGCTGAGAAGGAAGTTCATTAACTGACAGAAATAACCTATTCAGGTAAACTATAGACTACTAAAAGTATATACTATGATTAAAAAGTGTCATTCAGTTTTATTTATTAATTTTCTGAGTTGATCTCGGATTACGTAATCTCGGCGTTGCCTTATTTAGTTCAATCTAACTTTGACGTCACATGAAACTTACTGCTACGTCTCCTAATACTGGTTTCTGATAGTTCGAAAGAAGCGATAGGCAACATATACTGGCAGTGAACATTATAGTCAGAAGTCCATCCTCGTCTGATATTATGTTTTACTCTGTTGTCTTCCCCCCCACTCTCTCTCGAGAGTTGTGCTCAAAGGTGTACTTATTAAGAAAAATTGTTACGAAATGGATAGTCATTACTAGAAATAGTTTTAAAAGTGTAAATATCAGGAGAAATATCAGTTTGTTCAGAATTTTTGCCACTACAAGCGTCTTTGTACGTCTGAACACGTGATTCACGGTCTCTGCTACCAGACGTTACACTACCGAGCAGAGCTGCGGTGAGTGAAGGGGAAGAAAACAGTTGTCGGCTAAAGAGGGAGATGAGGAGTGTTGCGCCATGGCAGAGAAAGGGCTTGGGTGGCGGACATGCCACACGTAGATTTCTTTTTCAGAGTTTCATGATACGTAACTGAGGATAGAGGATGATGTGATATATTTGTCTAGAGAGACGGCTCATTTGGTTAAACGTAACTGCACCGACTTTATTTTGCTCAAGCGCTAGGTAAGTATTTATTGTAGCGTAAAGATTTTAATTTATTTAACATACACATTCCATATTTATAGATTTTCGGAAAGCATTTGACAAGGTGCCCCAGTGCAGGCTGTTAACGGAAGTACTAGCATATGGAGTATGTTCATAGATATATAAGTGGCCCAAAGATTTTTTTAAATAATAGAACCCACTATGTTGTCATCGATGGAGAGTGTCTATCACAGACAAGTTTGTCGTCAGGTGGGCCCAAGGGAAGTGTGATAGCACCTTTCTTGTTCTCCATACATAAATGATATGGCGACCGGGATCGGCAGCAGTCTGCGGTTGTTGTTGATGATGTTCTGGTGTACGGTGGGTTGTCGAAGTTCAGTGTCGGAAGATACAAGACGACTTAGAAAAAATTTCCAGCTGGTGTGAAGAATGGCAGCGATCCCTAAATGTGGAAAATATAAGTTAATGCGGATGAGTAGGAACATCAAAACTGTAATGTTCGAAAAAAGTAATACCATTGTCCTGCTTGACACAGTCAAACAGTTTAAGTATCTGAACGTAACGTTGAAAAGTATTACAAGGTGAGAACTGTTGTAGGGAAGGCCAATGGTCGACTTGGTTTATTGGGAGACTTTAGGAAAGAGTGGTTCACCTGTAAAGGAGACCGCATACAGAACGATGGTGCCACCTACTCTTGAGTGCTGTTCGAGTGTTTGGGATCCATACCAGGTGGGGTTGATGCAAGACATCGAAGCAGTTCAGAGGCGGACTGTTTGATTTGTTGCCGGTAGGTTCGAACAACGTGGAGATGTTACGGAGACACTTCAGGAAATCAGATGGGAATCCCTGGAGGGAAGGCGACGTTCTTTTCGAGAAACACTACTGAGGACACTTAAACCGGCATTTGAAGCTGACTGCAGAACGATTCAACTGCCGCCAACGTACATTGTTCCTAAGGACCACGAAGATAATATACGAGAACTTAGGGCTCATACGGAGACATATGGACAGTCGGGTTTTCCTCGCTGTACTTGCGACTTGGACCAGAAAGAAAATAACTAGTAGTGGTGCACGGTATCCTCCGCCAAGCACAGTATGCTGCTTTTCGGAGTACTCAAGTGGATGTAGATGTAGAGTATCTACGTGCTAGTATCCACGGAGAATTATAAGTAACGTGTTCAGTATTCAAATTACTTTACCCACCGAGGTCAACTTATATTTCGTTAGGAAGACAAGAGGGTAAATTTCTCGCAGTCTAAATATTGTCTTAATCTAACAATACTGAGAAAGACAAAGTTAAGAAATGGTTGTTATTAATGTTAGTTAGAACCGAGTTAAGCGTTGCAAGGTAAGAAACAATTGCAGGGTCTAAACGAACTTTTTGAGAGAGAATTAATGTCAGTTTACATTTCACATACATTAACCAGTTGCTTTTTTCTAACAGGGCACAGTTTTCCTTAAGCAAAATTTAACCATTAAGTGTTCCATGAGAGAATCAGCTTGAGTATTATTGACAAGAACACTTTATTTCAGTTTCATATAAAAATTGTCAGATGGGCTTTAGATTAGTTGATATCACACACATCAAAAGTAGTTTGAACAGTCATGTTCCTCTTTAAAAGTGGAGTAGCAAAGGCGAATCTAAATCAGACACTGTAGTCGGAATTTAAAAAAGCTTGCTTTCACTTTACTAGAAGAAAGGCATTTTAGTTTTACCACTCTCACATGCAAAGTGAGACTGTAAGAGATCGTTAGTTTTTAAAATTGTACGATCTGCGTCCTTCTGACCCGCTCACCAATTTTTGTTTCTATAAAACGGTGCTCGGTGACAGGAAGAGAGGACCCGTGAATTTAAAAAATTCCTGTCATGGGCTGTTTGAGGTTACACTTTCTTCTGTCCCCTTTCTGTCCTACTCTAATCTCTCATTTGCGAAATTAGGTCTATCTATCGTGAATAGTGGGAAATGTTTCGTTAATATTTAAACACGGCTGTGATTCTGTAGTTTCAAGTTCAGCGTTTCGTCACCACCGCACGCAATGCGGCTCATTGTCATCCACGAAGCAAAACATTCCTTCACTTGGTTGGGAGAAATTTTCGTTAAAATTTAAATATTTGCAGCAACCAAATAGACCTTCCTGCCCCTACTGGACCTTTCCTTCTTCTCCTCAACTATCCATACAATCCCCAAAGTGAATCCGCACATGGAATAAGGAAAAAATGAAATAAAGCCGCTATCATGTTCTATCTCCCTTGGAGGAGGCCTTAGTGCCCTCTCGCCAAATTTAGCACGGCAGACTCAACACGGCGCCACCGGTACGATACACAGGTAACACATCCCATCAATCTACATGGTAGTAAAAATCAAAGAAATAAATATGCAAAATCACCCAAGTTTGATACAAACTGTTGTAACTTCAACCGGAACGGCCGCGGGGTTGCCGTGAAGGAAAGCGCTGCAGAACACACGGAGCGGCCCGTGAAAACAACACAAACGGGAGAGGACAGGCACAAACAACGAAGGACAACCGAGAAAGACCTTAAGAGCCACAACTAGCAAGAAACAATGGAGTCACAAGAAGACCTCACGAATCAACCACGTCCACTCGTACACGGAACAAAGTAACGGAAATACACTGATGCTAGATGTCACTCGACACACGCAAAGATTAAACCGACTGGCTGAGCGAGAGGCAGGCGCTTAAATACATGATCGGGGACGCCGCTGTTGGTCGCTGGGGCCACTTGTTCAGCTGTGACGCGCTCACACTAAACGTGAGCCGGGAGGCGTGCGCCGCCACTGCTTACGCGCCGATGGTGCCGTCCGTGTCGTCGGGCGCGGATTCAAAATTCGCGGCGCGCACTACCGGACAAACTGATTCAAATATGGCTCAAACAGAATAATCAGGTCTTATAAATATTACTTCCTACATACGTTATTTAGCGTTTGTACATACTTTCACAAGGATCATAGGGTTAACAAATTTCGTTTTGAATTTTCTGCGTCGTTTAAACATTGTGAGGTAGTTCTCAGTCTGGATACACTGCCTTACATGTGGGGCCCTAGCAACTTGATACTTCTTCCACGCCAGGATTCCATATGCCGTCATCAACTTTGCAGATTTCTTTAAGATATGTGTATGAAAATGAGCGGTTCATTGTGTTATTATTTCGTCTTATCTTCCCTTCCACGACATTAGAGTCCTTATTCTCTGTGAAGGACTCGTTATCAGCACTGAAAACAGATTCAGCTTCGAGCACTTAAAAAATTCAAGCTAGGAAGACATATAAAACGACCAATACCATCGGCCAATATGAAATATAGTCACAGAAACACGAACTTGAAACCAATGTAGTTCGACCTTCACTACGTATCATGTGAAAAATCAACTCGCCCCAAAGTGAACTCGACGAGGCTAAAAGAGGTAAAAAAAATGTGAATTTCAAACAAGTAAGACCTACAGATACCCGCCCGCACACATCTTCTTCTCTGCTTCCTCGATACCTCAACTGATCTAATGCTGCCCGTTCTCGCTTCGCCTCTGGCATCTGCATCATATCCAGCAAGGTGCGAGATGGGGGGTGCTTGTGGTCCCAGTGACTTATCCCCCTTTCCTGTTCCACTCACGATAGGTGCGAGGAAGGAATGATTGCCGGTTCACTTCTGCACTAGCTCTAATTTCTCTAGTTTTCGCGCTGGGGTCATTTCGCAAGATGTGTGGGACGGCATAATACGTTGTCCGACTCTTTCTGGAAAGTGCTCTTTCGAAACTACGACAGTAAACTCTCCGTGGTCCACAACGCCGTTTTGTACTGTCTGCCTCTTGAGTTTGTTGAGCTTCTCCGTAACGTTCTCGCGCTCCCAGAACGATCCCGTGAGGAAACGCACCGTTCTTTGTTAGACCTTCTACACATTTGCCCTCAATCCTGTTTTATAAGGATCCCAGGTTGATGAGTAACTCTCAAGAATCGGTCGAGCAAACGACTTTTAAGCCACTTCATTCGTAAATGAGTCATATTTTGTTAACATTCTTCCAGCGACTATCATTCTGGCATCTCCTTTTCCTATTATGTTTTACATGGTCATTCCACTTACGGTCGCCCTGTATAGGTACTCAAAGACATTTGTCGTCAACAGTGTAGTTATTCAGCTGTGGATTTCTCTGCAGTATGTTACATTTATTCCAGTTCAGAGTCAACTGCCAGAGTCTGCACCATTGATTAACTCGCTGCAGTTCACTTTGCTGACCGATATTGTCATCTTGCACTGCTAGCTTTTTATAAGCAACCACATCTTTTGCGGACATACTTAGAGAGCATCACACGCTCTCTACTAGATCGTTTATGTACCAGAGGGTATAAAAAAAACCGGACTTATTTTTTAAAAGCTATATACTTTCAAATTGTTTACAAAAACACCTTATCCCCTTCAAAATATTCTCCTTTACAACTAGTAAATTTGTTCCACTGGTGCTTCCACTGTTCGAAACATTTTTTGTAGTCATCATTAGAAATGGCTGAGAGCTCCTCACTCGTTTATTTCTTGACTTCTACAGCGTTTTCAAGTCGGTGTTCTTTCATGCCCCCTTTATAGGGTGGAAATAAGAAAAAGTCGCACAGAGCCAAATCAGGCGAGTAAGGTGAACGGGAGCAGCTGAACCGTGCTATTTTTAGCCAAAATCTTTCTAACAGAGATGTCTGTGTACGCAGAAGCATTGTTGTGCTGGAACAACCAGTCTTCTATGTGCTACAAATCGGGTCATTTTGACGAACACTGTTGCGCAATCATCTTAAAGCTTTCAAATGTTTGATTGACGGTCTGCCCTGGGAGAACGAACTCTGAACGAACTTCGGTCCTGACATCAAAAAAGCAAATTAGCATTGTTTTGATGTTTGATTTGACGACTTTTTTTTGGATGGTGTGACAATGACGGCTTCCATTGGCTTGACTGTTGCTTTGTTTCTCGGTCCTAACCATAGCACCATTACTCAAATCCAGTAATCACTCATGACAGAAAATCTGGATCAGTTCCAAACTGTTGTTTCAAAGCACGACATGTTTCAAGACGACGTTCCTATCGATTGTCAGTCAGAATCCGGAGAACAAATTTGGCAGCAAGCCATTCCATTTCCAAATCTTCCGTCTGTGAGCATAAGCTTATAACACTACCGTCTGCCTGCTACTGCTGTAGCATAACCTTAAAGCAGGTTGTGAAATAAAACAATCTTATTAAAGCAATTATGGTATAATGCAACAGCGCAGTGTTACCGTCTGAGAGGAATTTTGTTGTGTTGACCGTGTTGTACCTAACGGAGGTGGCTTATCGGAAGTGAAAGTCTGAATAACGGAAATACACTCCTGGAAATTGAAATAAGAACACTGTGAATTCATTGTCCCAGGAAGGGAAAACTTTATTGACACATTCCTGGGGTCAGATACATCACATGATCACACTGACAGAACCACAGGCACATAGACACAGGCAACAGAGCATGCACAATGTAGGCACTAGTACAGTGTATATCCACCTTTCGCAGCAATGCAGGCTGCTATTCTCCCATGGAGACGATTGTAGAGATGCTGGATGTAGTCCTGTGGAACGGCTTGCCATGCCATTTCCACCTGGCGCCTCAGTTGGACCAGCGTTCGTGCTGGACGTGCAGACCGCGTGAGACGACGCTTCATCCAGTCCCAAACATGCTCAATGGGGGACAGATCCGGAGATCTTGCTGGCCAGGGTAGTTGACTTACACCTTCTAGAGCACGTTGGGTGGCACGGGATACATGTGGACGTGCATTGTCTTGTTGGAACAGCAAGTTCCCTTGCCGGTCTAGGAATGGTAGAACGATGGGTTCGAAGACGGTTTGGATGTACCGTGCACTATTCAGTGTCCCCTCGACGATCACCAGAGGTGTACGGCCAGTGTAGGAGATCGCTCCCCACACCATGATGCCGGGTGTTGGCCCTGTGTGCCTCGGTCGTATGCAGTCCTGTTTGTGGCGCTCACCTGCACGGCGCCAAACACGCATACGACCATCATTGGCACCAAGGCAGAAGCGACTCTCATCGCTGAAGACGACACGTCTCCATTCGTCCCTCCATTCACGCCTGTCGCGACACCACTGGAGGCGGGCTGCACGATGTTGGGGCGTGAGCGGAAGACGGCCTAACGGTGTGCGGGACCATAGCCCAGCTTCATGGGGACGGTTGCGAATGGTCCTCGCCGATACCCCAGGAGCAACAGTGTCCCTAATTTTCTGGGAAGTGGCGGTGCGGTCCCCTACGGCACTGCGTAGGATCCTACGGTCTTCGCGTGCATCCGTGCATCGCTGCGGTCCGGTCCCAGGTCGACGGGCACGTGCACCTTCCGCCGACCACTGGCGACAACATCGATGTACTGTGGAGACCTCACGCCCCACGTGCTGAGCAATACGGCGGTACGTCCACCCGACCTCCCGCATGCCCATTATACGCCCTCGATCAAAGTCCGTCACCTGCACATACGGTCCACGTCCACGCTGTCGCGGCATGCTACCAGTGTTAAAGACTGCGATGGAGCTCCGTATGCCACGGCAAACTGGCTGACACTGACGGCGGCGGTGCACAAATGCTGCGCAATTAGCGCCATTCGACGGCCAACACCGCGGTTCCTGGAGTGTCCTCTGTGCCGTGCGTGTGACCATTGCTTGTACAGCCCTCTCGCAGTGTCCGGAGCAAGTATGGTGGGTCTGACACACCGGTGTCAATGTGTTCTTTTTTCCATTTCCAGGAGTGTATTTGAACAGTAACAAACAAAATTTTGCCTATCTGCACTATTTAACGGGTAAAGAAAACGGTCGCCAACCTAACTAGGCAAGAAAATGATTAACATTCCCGTTCAAGAAAATAGTTATTAGTAACTTTAATGGATAAACACAATCTATACTTTGTCACACGCGAGTGCAGTGAACTCTTGACACACGCGTATGTTTTAATATTGAAGCTAACAACTGGAGCAGCACAAACTATATGCAAATTAATAACAGATATCGAAACACACTATTACATTAAGGGCTTACACAAACTGGATGGTCTTTATAACGTTATTATTACTATTCACTGCAGAATCATTAATTGGATATAGGTTAAGTCTCTCTCAGTTAAATACTTTACTATTTAAAATGAAAGTTAACTGGAATCCACTAACAGGTTGTTGTCACTATCATTTCAATAAAGAAATTATGGTTTTCATAATTAATGGTCTTTCCGTTACTTGTTACCGAGCATTAACACAAAAGACAAACTGTGAATCCTGGTATACTATTCATATGCACTTCTAATACACAAGAGAGACAAACACTTATCAAACATGAGTCTATAACGTTTCATACTGCAGTTTTCCACTCTTACTCCATTGAGAGACAAAATTAACGTATATGTAAGATACTGACTCATCTTCTGTGATTTACAACAGGCAGTAATGAGATCATTTACGAAGCAAAACTTTGTAAGCCTCAGTCTTAAGAACTTTTAATTTGAAGTTGGCAACAATACATTAATAAGCAGTTTTAGTAGTAAAAATATTTTCGGCAAGCATCATTAACTGTAACTCACTCTCTTGCCACATTAACTTTTACTTTCATTTAACTATGTTCAAGAGGCATCAATTAGCAAAACACTGGGCTTTAATGTTCTTTCAGTAAGGACACTCGGAAATCACTTAAGTTCAAACGGAGAGGAACCTGAGAGGTGTTATGATAAGGAGAAAAATCAAGGTAGGTACATAAAATAAGTTATAAATTACCTTATATTTGACTACACTAACACATCCATTTAGATGATCCTTCACTGTACATTACTATAGTGTTCCATTACATTGATTGCGCAATGTGGTGGCGATTGCATGTTAGTGGTTGAATTTGCAGCTAGAATTGCTCGACTCTGTCATTTCTTGGTGGCGATGACACATACAAATTCCAGAATAGTTCCAGCTATTTATCCATCCATCCGAGGCATTGAAAAGTAGCAGAAAAAGCCTCTCTCCGGACCAGCACAATATGCAACATTTACAGGGCAGTGCACAGTTTGGTAGTTCGTCGCCGACTCGTAGCTCGTCCCCGACTGGTGATTCGTTCCCGACTGACTCTTGTTCCACCTATTCTACCTAGGCCAACCACAATTTGCGCGCGCTACACAGTTCCGTTCCCAAGGCGAACCACAACACCTTTTTCATACAAACTAACTAAGAACCCTAAGTGAGGATCAGCAGTTTACATAACAGCAACCAAATTCATTCAATAAAACAGAACATTTGCACATATTGACACTTCTACAAAAAATTATTCACACAGAAGTTACAATTATATACAGTGAGTTTTGTTCCCTCCAAATGGGACAAAGAATTTAAATGACAGATACACTACATTGCATAGAATCATATCATGACATTGAAGTTCTTACAATGAAAGGAGTATACAATTTTATGTTATTGATTCAAACAAACACATTTACAGAAGCTCAATGATGCAACATTAAATAAAACACAAGCAAACTAAATCAGTACAGCATTAGAGCTATGGTGTTACACATGCCCCATGTTTCGTTGAAGTTTCCCATCAGGGATACTTCAAGGAAACACCCAAAAGACCTAAGTGGTGTTGGCTAGAAACAAAAAAAAAATTCCATCCAACTTCAGTTGGGAGAGAAAAAAATACATATTACAAACATACAGTATATACACTAAGAAATTCCAAACACTTCTTCCAAAAACATTTACAAAATAAAGCATTTACAGTAATTTTCATCCTCATGTTGGTTTAAGGAAACTAATTTTGCATCCGTACACATGGCATACATTAAATTTTCTGTCTCTTCCTAATAGATACTACATCACTGGCAGAGAAGCAGTATACAAAATAATCTGCTCATTAGTAGAACAGTTAGAGTATTCCAGAAAAAAAATAAAAACACATATACAATACCATATAACATTTTAACTTAACAAAGCAGAAATTAGTCTTTCAATATTTTCAAAGAAAGTAAATATTCGCAGACACTCAAATATACTCATGATCACAGTACATTTTTAAAGATTCAGCAATTAATGAAATATTGAAAATTTCAATTTGCATCCACATATGCAGAAATATTTAGATGAACAGCTATGAGAACTTTTTCCAACTAACCCCTTCAATACAAGAGTTACTTTTCAAGTTTTTTTTTAAATAATTAACTTTAAAGGTGGTCTTCATTAATAGCAGTCCAAAATATTTGTTGCACATAAAAACACTAACCTATTCAGAACCTATCTTTAATCATCACTTCTGTATGTTTAAAGCAAAACAGTCCAAAACTTTAAGTTACATAAGAAAACCGACTCTTAAAATATCTATAACTATTTGAACAAGATTCTATATATATTTGATAATAACTTTTTACTGACTTCGGTCAGAATAGGCAGTCTATAACACATTGGTCAAAACCCTAACTTATTTCACTGCTTGCCTCAGCATAAACAGTCCATGTTACACATACTGCCCATTATTGGTTTGGCAGTCTTTGTATGTAAACATTTAGACACAAAAACACAATTTAGATAAAGAACACTAAAAAGAATACATATTTTTAAATTGATACACTGCCCCATCGTCTAGGTTTGGCAGTTAGTGAGCACTTATCATCTTCTTGTCCCACAATGGCAAGTCCTTTGATTATTGCTCACATAGCATATTAGGTTGCCTCAACTTCAGGACCATGTCACTTTTATTTTTTTGTCTTGTTTTGCTGCCCAAAAACATATTTTTTAGCAATTTATTGCCATCATATTTTTTTCATTATTATGGCACATCTTTGGTAAAATTTGAATTAATGGTATAAAACATAAAACCTGTAACTTCAAAACAGTAATTACACAGCGGCAACAAAACCATTTCTTTTCAAATGACAACATCAGGTAACATAGACATTAACCAAGAAAAATTTTAAATGACATTTTTGGCATAATGATAATGTTCAGGAGTTATTTGAGAGACCCAGATTTGTGGTTTTTCTCCCCACTTTCTTACTCAGTATCATTCCTTTTAAAGTAAATATTTACTTTAATTATTTTTTCACATATTTAGGTCATCAGATATGTCAAGACCAGTACAATAATTTTACATCCTATTATAAGTGCTTTCTGCCCACTTTTGGTGGCACTAGACACATACCTCTAACATCTACTTCACATATTTTAGTCAGGTTTATCTCCTCAGTTTTAAACACACATACAGTTTTTCAACACCATATTTGTCCCTATTTTCAAAAATAAACATTTACATTTAATTTACCTTGTTTACAGTATTCTTACCTTTTTTCTCTTTCCATTTACTTTTCCATTACATTTTTTCTTTGCAATACCCACTATACTTTCATTATTCTTGGTCATTTTCTAGTGAACCCAATTTAATTATTCATTTACTTGTCCACAAGCAATACACAGTATCTCACATCATTTCCACATTTTCAGTTTAGTTTGATAGAGAAGAAGGAAAGAAGAAGAAGGTTGACAGCATGAAAAGAAACGGAAGCAGTGCTGGCAATGACTCGGGTGCCTGGTCCTCGTCAGGCACCTGACAATGCAAAGAGTGCATGTCCCCTGAGGGTTTTTTACAATCCTCAAATGAAGACATATATTTTTAACCACATACTGTAAACGTAACCCCTTTCTGATTTTTAACTACATTATAAATAAATTGTCTTGTGGAGTTCTTTGCACGTTCATAAAGCTACCATAAGCATCATAATTCATAAAGTTTCCAAGTTTCTCACACTTCATGAACCTCTCTTCATAATGAGACTGGCAACAAAAAATTTTCAGTTGAAAATTAAACAGTTCCTAAGTAAAGTTAAACAGTACAATACAATAAATAGGCAACAAGCTGCCACAGACATCAAGATCAACAAAACAATAATTCACTTTCAGATAAGACTCAGATACAATAATAATAACGTAATGAATTAAATTAACAGTATATATACATACATCCTGCCCCCAATCTCTTTATTAACAAGGCAGTCTTTTATGGTTCATAAAATAGCTACTAAGTCTGGTGGCTTTTTAGGCCTCCTATCTTCTACATCTTTCACTAACCCATTCAGATTTTGCCAACGTTTTGTTTCATCAGGTGGCTTTTTGGTTTTGGAATTTCAAAGTCTTCAGCAAGGTACATGATCTCCTGTTCTGCTATTATTTTATTGGGTGGTTCTTTTTGTTCCTGTAATTCACACCCATTCAAAACATTGGTTAAGGCTTGCCCCAGTATAGTATCATGTGGAGGTTCCTGTAAATTATGCCCCTGTGTTGCATTACTGAATAATTCATTCGGTTTTGGCCCAGTTCTAATTTCTGTATCTTGCTCTGGAAAATTGTCACTAATTTTCTCATACCCTCTGTCAATAAAAGTATATTCACTTTCGTTTACACCTGAAAATTTATCTTCACTGGAGTCATCACTACTCTCTTCCTCACTATCAGATTCACTTAAGTACCCGACTTTTGCACAGTAGGGAAAGTTGGTATGTTCATTCTTATCTGTATTCATATACCCTTCATCATCTGAACTATCACTGATTTCATTTTTGTCATCAGATTCGAACAGAAAAGCAACTTTTAAACAGCGAGGCCGATTATCACTAGATATTTCAGCCACTTCGTATTTTGAATTATTTTCTGCACACTGCACATCGTTTGGACAGTTAGGCACTTCTGTTGCATCACTTTGAACGATTTCAGCCTTAACTTCATTCTTAGTATAATCGTCATATACTTCGATAACCTTCATTTCATTTTCCCCTTTGTTATCATTATCAGCTATCGTGCGAAATTCCTACTAGGCCCTTCTGCATTAAAATCATTACACACATTTCCATTAACAATAATTTCATTCTGCACTGCTTATAATGTCTTGTTTACTAACGTCCTCCTTTACATCACTTTCACGTCTTTTGCGTGGCATATTCTACCTCCCTTTCCTCTTTATTCATCATAACCTCCCCCACATCTACGTCTTTTATCTCACATACATCAGTAACAGTATAAAATATTTCTCTTTCACTCGCCTTTTCTGGCTCCCTTTCTTTCTTTAATGGTGCCTTTTCGCACGATTTCGATACCGAATTATCTTTATCATATGACATATTTGCTTTATTTTCAGTTTTACATTCGTCTGTTACTGAAACCGGCCAACGGAAGTGTCCGATCCCGCCTCTTCGGTTTCTCTCTATGGCAGCCATCTTGTTCTGACAACTGCTATTTGTGTGTGCTGCCAGATGCAAGGTATATTGCTCCGGCAAGCGCTGCCCCGTACACAAATTGTCACGTGACCTCACACTGAGACCACCACTATGTATCACTCCGCGCCCATCTTCCCTAGGTGCGTCCTTAACCTTCCTGCCCCGTATTTTATATCTTTCTCTCTTGAATTTATGGTTTGACATCTTTTCTTTGGGCCCAAAACCGGTTTCCGCGTGAATCCGGCGCGTAACACACGCGGTTTTCAGTTTTCCATTTCTTCTCTAGTTTGGAAATTCCGCGGCATTTATCCTGTACCGCGCGTAGTGTAATTTCCCCTCCTCTCGCACGACCTCTTTGAATCGTGTTTACACGATATCTATAGTTTTCAGGTTGTTCGTTTTGCTCATTACTTTCTCGCCAATAATTGTTGTTATTGTGGGGACGGATCTCGCGATTTCTTCGCCAGTGATCTTCATCCTCTACCCTTTCCAAGAATGCAGAAAAACTTTTGTGGGTACTCCCAACATATCTTTTAGAATCCTCAGGCAGATTCTGCCAAAGAACCCAAACGATCTCGGATTCAGTTCTGGCTTTTAGGTGTATCAGTTTTCTATACTACGATTCGCAAAACTCTTTCATGGTTTGTCTACCCCTGGTATCATACAGCCTGGCCATTAGGAACTCAGGCAACACCTCGTCTTGCTTTTGTTCCCACCAGTATTCGTCAACGAATTATTGCTTAAAGTTTTCAAACGACATCTGGTTTGTATCAAGATTCAACCCCCACCTTTTAGCTTCTCCCGTTAATGCACTGATTACAACATTAACTTTTTTCCTCGTCAGTTAAATATTCAGGAAAATTTCTTTCGCAATTCTTTACAAAATCAAGTGGGTGCCATCCGTTATGCCTCTTCGCAGGCTCGAATTTTTCCTCACCCTCTATGATTTTAGTAAAAGGCATTTTTTCAGTAAAATGTGTAGGTCCTGATTGTATTTTTCTTTCCAAGTCATGCATTTTGCCTTGGATTTGAGAAGTGTTATGTTCACATTTCTTTTCGCAAGTAACAATCTGTTTGGTTAATTCTCTACTCTTTTCTGTTACAGATTGTTTAATCTGTGCAAATTCTACATTAAATTCTGTTTGTGTTTCAGATTTGATACCGAATACCTTTACATCCACTTTAGTACAGACTAAGGGTTCTATTTGATCTTGAATTTTAATTACTTCAGTGTCAAATCTTTCGTTAATGTCATCAATTTGTCCTTGTACATTGGCAATATTGCCATTGTTGACAGTAATTTCGCTTTTAATACTTTTGATTTCATTACTCACTGTTCCTACCCTTGAGTTGACTTCCTGAATTTGTTTTCTAAGTCTGGTACCCTGCATTTCGATTTGTTTACTTTGTGCTGCATTTTGTTGCCCCAGTGATACGATTTGTGCATTAATATTGTCATTTTGCGCAGCATTTTGTTGTCCCTGTGTAGTAATTTGTGCCGACAAGATTTTTAACAATTCTATCATAACTGGATTCATTGCACTTTTAGGTTCTGCTACATTTTTGTGTTCGAGTCCTACTTCCCTTCCAGTTTTTGGTGATTCAAACATATCCCGCGATTCATTAGCATAGCCACTGTCTTCGACAACATCGTCTTCATTGTCTTGCTTAGTACGCGAGACATGCATAGCTTCTATCTGTTTACTGACATCGGCGTGGTATCCTACGTAATTTAACTCGCGCATAGTGCCATGTATTGGTGTACTACCTGAACTACTCTCGATTGCATTCTGCTCTCGCGTATCTAGATTTATTTATAGTTTCCTGTCCATTTTAGTTTCTATTAAGTATTGATATGTTTAATTTTCAATTTAAGTTGAACTTTCACTATCCGTTCTGTCAAATAATGTACAGGTTCGTGCCGCTGGACGTTTTATGTTCACTCAATGTTTGTAAAATGTTAACTACTTATATATTTTTCCGTCTGTAGGTACGAATTGAACAACGTCCTGTCACGCGGCGCCACGTATAACACTCCTGTCTGTCTGCTACTGCTGTACCATAACCTTAAAGCAGGTTGTGAAATAAAACAATCACATTAAAGCAATTATGGTATAACGCAACATAGCAGTGTTACCCTCTGAGAGGGATTTTGTTGTGTTGACCGTGTTGTACCTAACAGAGATGGCATATCGGAAGTGAAAGTCAGAATTACGGAAATATTTGAACAGCAACAAACAAAATTTTGCCTATCTGCACTGTTTAACGGGTAAAGAAAACGGTCACCAGCCTAACGAGGTAAGAGAATGATTAACATTTTCGTTCAAGAAAATAGTTATTAGTAACTTTAATGGATAAACACAACCTATACTTTGTCACACGTGAGTGCAGTGAACTCTTGACACATACGTGTGTTTTAAGATTGAAGCTAACAACTGGAGCAGCACAAACTATTTGCTAATTTATAACAGATACAGAAACACACTATTACTTTAAGGGATTACACAAACTGGATGGTCTTTATAACGTTATTATTAATATTCACTGCAGAATCATTAATTGGATATAGGTTAAGTCTCTCTCAGTTAAATACTTTACTATTTAAAATGAAAGTTAACTGGAATCTACTAACAGGTTGCTTATCACTAACATTTCAATAAAGAAATTATGGTTTTCATACTTAATGGTCTTTCTGTTACTTGTTACCGGGCATTAACACAATAGACCAACTGTGGATCTGGTATACTATTCATATTTCTCTTCTAATACACAAGAGAGACAAACACTTAGCAAACATGTGTATATAACGTTTCATACTGCAGTTTTCCACTCTTACTCCATTGAGAGACAAAATTGACATATATGTAAGATACTGACTCACCTTCTGTGGTTTACAACAGGCAGTAATGAGATCATTTACGAAGCAAAACTTTGTAAGCCTCAGTCTTCAGAACTTTTAATTTGAAGTTGGCAACAATACATTAATAAGCAGTTTTAGTAGTAAAAATATTTTCGGCAAGCATCATTAACTGTAACTCACTCTCTTGCCACATTAACTTTTACTTTCATTTAACTATGTTCAAGAGGCATCAATTAGCAAAACACTGGGCTTTAATGTTCTTTCAGTAAGGACACTCGGAAATCACTTAAGTTCAAACGGAGAGGAACCTGAGAGGTGTTATGATAAGGAGAAAAATCAAGGTAGGTACATAAAATAAGTTATAAATTACCTTATATTTGACCACACTAACACATCCATTTAGATGATCCTTCACTGTACATTACTATAGTGTTCCATTACATTGATTGCGCAATGTGGTGGCGATTGCATGTTAGTGGTTGAATTTGCAGCTAGAATTGCTCGACTCTGTCATTTCTTGGTGGCGATGACACATACAAATTCCAGAATAGTTCCAGCTATTTATCCATCCATCCGAGGCATTGAAAAGTAGCAGAAAAAGCCTCTCTCCGGACCAGCACAATATGCAACATTTACAGGGCAGTGCACAGTTTGGTAGTTCGTCGCCGACTCGTAGCTCGTCCCCGACTGGTGGCTCGTTCCCGACTGACTCTTGTTCCACCTATTCTACCTAGGCCAACCACAATTTGCGCGCGCTACACAGTTCCGTTCCCAAGGCGAACCACAACACCTTTTTCATACAAACTAACTAAGAACCCTAAGTGAGGATCAGCAGTTTACATAACAGCAACCAAATTCATTCAATAAAACAGAACATTTGCACGTGTTGACATTTCTACAATAAATTATTCACACAGAAGTAACAATTATATACAGTAAGTTTTGTTCCCTCCAAATGGGACAAAGAATTTAAATGACAGATACACTACATTGCATAGAATCATATCATGACATTGAAGTTCTTACAATGAAAGGAGTATACAATTTTATGATATTGATTCAAACAAACACATTTACAGAAGCTCAATGATGTAACATTAAATAAAACACAAGCAAACTAAATCAGTACAGCATTAGAGCTATGGTGTTACACATGCCCAATGTTTCGTTGAAGTTTCCCATCGGGGGTACTTCAAGTAAACATCCATAAGACCTAAGTGGTGTTGGCTACAGACAAAAAAAAAATTTCCATCCAACTTCAGTTGGGAGAGAAAAAAAAATACATATTACAAATATACAGTATATACACTAAGAAATTCCAAACACTTCTTCCAAAAATTTTTCAAAATAAAGCATTTACAGTAGCATTAGAGCTATGGTGTTACAAACTCTCCAATTTCTTTAATGTTTTCGCCTATTCGGACTGCTGATGGGCGTCTACAACGAGGTTTGTCATCAGTCGACATGTCGCCATTTTTAAATCGGGTAAACCACTTCTAACTTCGGTGTTTTCCACAGAGTCATCTTGGTAAGCTGCTTTTAATAGTTTCAGCAGCATTTTTACGGAGGAGAAAGCACGTTTCTCAACTACACATTGTTCGCTTAAACTTGCCATCATAAAGAACGTAATAAGAACAAAACAGCGCTGACAGAAAAAGCACTAAAAAGCATAAAAAGCACTGCAAATGAACAGAACAAGCCAGATCGGCAACACAGGCGGCACTGAACTGGACTGAACTGGCAATGAGTTGCGCTGTGCACGCCTAGCGGCAGAAATGCGTACTACACAAGCTCTGCCCACGGCAATGATTTTTTTTTTTTTTTTTTTTTTTTTTTTTGGCACTGTAAACAGTAACGCTCCTATCACACTTCCACGGCGTGGTTCTGAAATTGCTTTTACATCTATCGACGTAGTTTCGTTACGAGCGACATGTTAAGACGTTGAGTTCTATATACAAGAAGGTGTTGAACCCAGTCGCAAGTGTTGTCAGATATTCGGTAAGCTCGTATTTTATTCACCAAATGGTAGTGCGGAGTGGTGTCAAATGCCTTCTTGAAGTCAAGGAACACTGTATACATCTGAGCGCCGTTACCTCCAGCTCGCCGGCCGGAGTGGCAGTGCGGTTCTAGGCGCTTCAGTCTGGAACCGCGTGACCGCTACGGTCGCAGGTTCGAATCCTGCCTCGGGCATGGCTGTATGTCATGTCCTTATGTTAGTTAGGTTTAAGTAGCTCTACATTCTAGGGGACTGATGCCCTCAGAAGTTAAGTCCCATAGTGCTCAGAGCCCTTTGAACCATTTTTGAACCTCCAGCTCTGTGGATCTCATGGAGGGACAGAGTGTGCTGAGTGTCACAGGATGTCTGTTTGCGTAATGCATGTTGACTTTTGTAGAGGAGATGTTTGTTCTCCAAAAACCTCATAATTCCTTAATGTATAACCTGTTCCATAACTGAACAGCAGATTGACGTCAACGATATACACTTATAATTACGCGCATCTGTTCTGGGACGCTTGATGAAGAGGGGAAAGACCTACGCTTTTATGAAGTCTCTGAGTACCCTTCGTTGCTCCAGCGATCTACAATAAACTACTGCTAGAAGGGGAATATCGTCTTTCGCATTGTCTTTGTAGAATCGTACAGGTATCTCATTTGGTCCTTCCGCTACTAAGAAATTGTAGTTCTTTCTCTATTCCGCGATTGGTGATGTCACTATCTGCTATCCCAGAGCAGCAATTACCCGAGCTGCCCTCAGTTACTTGTTGGCCAAAATTTATAGGCGAACCATAGTCATACTGAGACTGCACTTAACCACAGGGGCTGAAGTAGTGAATGTTCTCCCTGTACAGATAATGAAAGTTCATAGAAGTCCTCTAAGAATTTAAAAACATGTATGTAACAAAACAATAAAAATAATCAAATTCGCTTAAACAGCGAGGTCCCATAGTCGCTAATTTCCCCACGCATATGACTAAGTTATACAGCATCAGCATTAAAATACGAGTAATTTTGCTGCTGCAGGGCAATTTAAATACGTCTCCAAAATTTACCTGAAGTGGAAATACAAAAAGAATACAACGATTAACAAAAATTAATATTAGAAGCAGGAGTCCTCAAAGCCAAACTACTACCACGTCTAAATGAATATAAACACTGACTTGCCTAAAATATAAGCCTTCAGTTCTTACGATTTTCCAGGGTAGGTCAATGGATATACTAATTATTCAAACATTCAATGTGAGGGTGAATTACCCACGCACAATGGGATTAAAACATATTAATTTGCCCTTATGCGCTTCAATTGCTACCATCGAATTTGAAAAAGGGATACAGCAAAATATAACAAGAAATACAAATTTAGGCGGTGCCTCAGCAGTGAGCATCGCTCTCGTCTAGAAGAGAGATACTGTGACGGCGCCCCACTGCTGATAAAAATCCCACAAACCTCAGAACATGATCAAACGGCAACGGAACGGCTCAAATTCAATTACAGACATATATAACAAGAGAAGAGATTTATTTATCAGGCCTTGGTGAGTACCTAAGGAAATCGATGGCGGGGGCGACACAGGCGTTAGCAAGCGCAACCACGCAGCAACCAGACTCGCAAACAACTAGCAGGCAACAATGACACGAGTACATAAACGCAGTGCAACGCCTTAATAGCACGAACACATAAACCTGGCAGACCGGTACAGTAAACACTCAAGGAACTCAGAGCCACCTGAAAGCCAAAGCATGAATGTGACCCAACTCTTGAATTCGAAAATTTATGGCAAACATCGGATTAAAACGTTGAAATTCACTCTTGTCATTTAAAAAACAACGCTCTAAGGTAAAACAACCAGAGCTCATGTAAGAATTCGTCATTAATGATACAGACTTAAATCTGGATGAGCAATACTCACTCTTTAGTTTTTCGTCATCATCATGATAATCATGATCGTCGTTTTCCAAAACCAGTTTCCCGAGTAGGGGGTACAAGCGCTCCTTCTGTTGTCTGTTCCAGGACAACTGCCCATTTGTGTCCTTTCTCCTCCGCACCTATTCTTGCAGTCTTTATCCAGCGTTTTCTTGATCTTCGTTCTACGAGATTCAGATCGAAATACCATTTGACAAGTCTTTCTCATCAAGTGCCCGTACCACTGAAGCCTGCAATTCGTTATGACCTGGTAACAGGGACCTCAATACTAGCTATTTTTCATTCATTTCATTCCTGAATTTTTACTTTCTAGTTGCTTAGTTCATTGTTCTAATGACTCTCATTTCTGTTACCTAGATTCTGCTGAGATCTTTGATTGGTAGGATATATGTTTCTAAACCATATGATAGGATTGGTATGAAATAAGTGTTCTATATGGTCACTTTTGCTTTTCAGAGAATTTTACCGTCCCAGAGAAGATTTCTTACTTGACTGAAAAGATTGGATACTTTATGTGCCCTGCTAGGTATTTCTTGCTAAATAGTGATGTGTTTCAAGATCATGCTTACTTCAACAAACAGACTTTAATTCCAAGGCATACCTTAACGCATGGTGCCTATCATGACACTTTGATAACTGTTGGAATCTTTAATTCAAAAAATGTTCAAATGGGTGTGAAATCTTATGGAACTTAACTGCTAAGGTCATCAGTCCCTAAGCTTACACGCTACTTAAATTATCCTAAGGACAAACACACACACCCATGCCCAAGGGAGGACTTGAACCTCTGCCAGGAGGAATCATTAATTAATTCATAAGACAGTCACGTGATAACGTGGCCAACCAGGAGCGGTCATTAATTCAACACATTAACAAAATTACGACAAGCATCGCATCACCTTGGTTTAGCACAATGAGACCAGTTTAAATTACGAACAAAACACCCAGCTGGGCACATAGTCAAATCAGGGAATCCAAATACAAATGTGTTACAGGTTGAGACAATGTATCAGAGATATGTTTCACATGCAACATTACGCTCTCACGACGGTCACTTGAGAAAAGAACCTGCCATCAGCTACTGTCGACGTAAGAAAATACTGTCTGGCGGGACGCAATAGCCGCTCGCCAGGGAGGCCCCGCTGCACATCCACAGCTTGGCAGCAACGCTACGGCTCCGCAAGAACACCACCCCGGCTCTCTTTGTACGTGCGGCCAAGTTGTGCCGAAGCCACCCCAGACGTCGCAGCACGCAGGAGACGTTCGCTGCTAACTGGTGTCTGTTTCTAAGTGCCCGCGGCTCAGAGCCACATCTCTCAGCTGCGCGGAAAAGGCCTTCAGGCTGCGCCGCCACCCAGACTTAACATGCAGCGGAAGATAGCACGAATGTGCGAATCTATGTACAGCCACCGAGCCACACGGTTAATTACTTTTTACCTTGAAGCCTTTGCGTAAGAGTGTTTCTGTAGCACATAGGTATGCCTGTCAATTTAACAATAAACTGTGCCGTAGGTTTTTATGATGGCCATAAATTTTAGGTATCCTATTTGTTTGATGATAACATAAACGTAAAGGGCCGTCTTGTAGATCTGTTGCAACAGGCTATACTGAATTGGCGTCTTATATTGCACTTATTCGAAGTTCCTAACTACGCGAGAAAAGTCACAGTAAACTGGATCGTCTCAACTAAGCTGGTTTTGTCATTTCTTCCCACCACTCGCTCTATCTTGTTCTTTTCTTTTTCAACAACGCTGACACTGAAAGTAGATGAAAGCCATAAACTCCTTTTTTTTTGGAAAATAATATTTGCTGGGCAGGTCTTGTACTCCATTCTATCGTAGGTTGTAGACTGGACCAGAGAATCCCAATCAACTGATATTTCTGATTTCAAGACCTTGTTTGCTGTAGTTGTCTACGTATCACACAAAAGTCCTTTCAAATAAAAAAAGGTACAGATTGCGCTAGGATGAGTTTTTCATTTATAGTGTGTGTCGAATCCATCGATATAAAAGTCCGCTTTTACCCATGAACTAAAGGTGTTACGGCAACTAACGTCCTATGTGCACAGACACAGAAAATGAGTACGCAGCTCGTGGTCGTACGGTAGCGTTCTCGCTTCCCGCGCCCGGGTTCCCGGTTTCGATTCCCGGCGGTGTCAGCGATTTTCTTTGCCTCGTGATGACTGGGTGTTAGGTTAGTTAGGTTTAAGTAGTTCTAAGTTCTAGGGGACTGATGACCATAGATGTTAAGTCCCATAGTGCTCAGAACCATTTAAACCAGAAAACGACTACGTGAATACGTGTTTTCCTTCTATATTATCTAACAGAATGTAGGTACTTCTCATAGACATCACAAATGCAGCCCAAAATCTGGGTTGAACCTGATGGTGGTAGGTTTGTTATGAACCATCAAATGTGCTGTTGCATTGGCGTAAGCTGTCGCCAGCACACTGGTCGGCAAATATGTGGCAAGAAGATCAATAGTAGGCGCTGGATCAAGTCCTCCTGTCAGGAGAGAGGCCAAAGACAGACACGTAAGCAAAATGCCACCAACACTCTCTCGAGCGCAAGATTTTAGATCGCCGCCATTGACCGGAGGGCTTAGTCAGGCTTACTCTCTGTCACTAGCGCAGTCGCTCAATCACTAGCTCTGTCACTAATGCACTAACTCGCATCTGGCGTCTGGCGTCTGGCGTCTGTCACTCATAGCATAGCAAGATTTGTACTTCACCAGCAGTCAGGCTAACGTAGACTATTACGGAAGGCTTGTACCATAAAAAATGGACTCTCTTAAGATAAGTATCTTTCTGTTTATGTAAATAAAGAAACCTGTTAATACATGTGTGCAGTTGTAGCCTTCAAACACAACCCTCTCCCTTGATTATTATGGTACCAGTCTCAACAGTGGCGACGAGGAGGCAACAATAAGTGGTTCAGAAATGGTTCAAATGGCTCTGAGCACTATGGGACTTAACAGCTGAGGTCATCTGTCCCCTTGGACTTAGAACTACTTAAACCTAACTAACCAAAGGACCAGAATGAGATTTTCACTCTGCAGCGGAGTGTGCGCTTACATGAAAATTCCTGGCCGGACCGAGACTCGAACTCGGACCTTTGCCCTTTCGCGGGCAAGTGCTATACAAACTGAGCTACGCAAGCACGACTTACGCCCCGTCCTCACAGATTTACTTCTGCCAGTACCTCGTCTCCTACCTTCCAAACTTTCCAGAAGCTCTCCCGAGTTCGAGTCTCGGTCCGGCACACAGTTTTAATCTGCCAAGAAGTTTTATAACCAAAGGACATCACACACATCCATGCCCGATGCAGGATTCGAACCAGCGACCGTAGTGGTCGTGCGGTTCCAGTCTGAAGCACCTAGACCCGCTCCGCCACTCCTGCCGGCTCAATAAGTCATGTTATAATCCGCATTTAACACATATTTGATTTCCATAATTTCGTTATGATACGCATTTAGATGAAGTGATGGGTCGATGTAGACGTCAGATTTAAAATTTACCCTTGCTCGTTTAATTTTTGTATGGAATCCTAATGTGTATGTTAAGTAATCGATCGTTATTTGACTCACAAAAAAAGAAGAGAATGTGCAGCCATAGTGAACTAACTAATGGAAACACGCCTGACGTCATTCAGAGTATCTCTATACGCCCCACACTTGCATTTCCGAAATGCCTCCATAATTCCTCTCTAAGATTCTGTTATCGAGTCTCAACCTGGTAGAAGCAATCATTATGTAATAACCATTTATCATGGCTTCAGTTCTGTGATGCGCTGCAGGATTCAACTTAATTACATTCGGTATGTTCACTCGAGACACTCAACGGAGTGGCAGCTTATTTTTGTCCTTGTTGATACTACATAAGCGTTTCTAATGTTTTTTAATATATATCGTAGCAACCTTTTCATCAGACAGCGTATTATGATAATGAACCAGCAGTGGATGCGACCATTTTGTCTTTTCCATTTTCCGCTGTCAACAACAGTTGTTAAACAACTTCCACGGAGTAATGAAATTCTGCTTTGTTTCGGGAAACGAATTAACTTGCAAACATCGAACAGACTTGTTCCACCATTCAGTTGTGTAATGGAGCCTTTTAAAGTTCCCCTGCCGCTCGCAGCATTTCGCGGCCCGCGTCCGACGGCGCCTGCAGCTATACATCCCGGCAAACACAGCGCCCTCCGTCAGGCGCATGCAGCTGGTTAGCACAGAGGCAGCCAAGCACGCTGTGCCTCCACCGTGGTTCGTAGCGCTGTGCAGCAATTAATCACTAACTACGAGGGATCTAGGGCTTCATCGACTCGTGCAGCACACTAGAAAGTGCCCCCTGAAGGTTGAAGAAGCGAATATGATACGGCATCGACGTAGTTGCAGGTGACTCAACGTTGTCACAGTTTCCGCTAACTTTAGGTTAAACAAGCTGCAAGAATCTGCTTTATGGCGCGAAAGCAATAAGCTAACTTCAGCTCAAGTTTTACCTTGGGTATTTTCTCATTATACTCTTAATTTCCATCTCGTTGTTAAGTACGTAGTTTTCCAATTACACACTTTTCATATGGCCCTACTTTCATCAGATCCCAATAGCAGGCTGGATGGAGGGAGAGAAATGTTCAGTATGGCATACAGCTTTGTCTTACAACATGCGGGACACATTGAAATTGGTGTCTGTAAGTTCATGTTTCACAAAGATTGACGTATATTTGCTCTTGCGATAGTTCAGAGCAGTCAATTAGCTTTTAAAGAAGCGCTTGTATTATGTTAATGGTCACCAGAACGTGTCTTAGTTCTCTTAAATATTTCCTTCATTTTTATTAAAAAATGTTAATGGTCGTCAGCGTTTTACCTTTTTATTGCCAGTGTTGTATGCGTTTGAATGGAAATGTGCTGTACATCATGTGAACTGTATTTCAGTTTTGACATTCTGAAACCCTTAGGTAAATGAAGAAATTTTGTGCAATGTCTTAGTTAAAAAATGTAGTTTCAGATATATATCAAAAATTCTGTAAGCATAAAGCTGCAGAAAAATGCTGATAGACGGTTTATTACAGTACATGCAAACCGCAAAATAAAAATACACTCCTGGAAATTGAAATAAGAACACTGTGAATTCATTGTCCCAGGAAGGGGAAACTTTATTGACACATTCCTGGGGTCAGATACATCACATGATCACACTGACAGAACCACAGGCACATAGACACAGGCAACAGAGCATGCACAATGTAGGCACTAGTACAGTGTATATCCACCTTTCGCAGCAATGCAGGCTGCTATTGTCCCATGGAGACGATCGTAGAGATGCTGGATGAAGTCCTGTGGAACGGTTTGCCATGCCATTTCCACCTGGCGCCTCAGTTGGACTAGCGTTCGTGCTGGACGTGCAGACCGCGTGAGACGACGCTTCATCCAGTCACAAACATGCTCAATGGGGGACAGATCCGGAGATCTTGCTGCCCAGGGTAGTTGACTTACACCTTCTAGAGCAAGTTGGGTGGCACGGGATACATGCGGACGTGCATTGTCCTGTTGGCACAGCAAGTTCCCTAGCCGGTCTAGGAATGGTAGAACGATGGGTTCGATGACGGTTTGGATGTACCGTGCACTATTCAGTGTCCCCTCGACGATCACCAGAGGTGTACGGCCAGTGTAGGAGATCGCTCCCCACACTATGATGCCGGGTGTTGGCCCTGTGTGCCTCGGTCGTATGCAGTCCTGATTGTGGCGCTCACCTGCACGGCGCCAAACACGCATACGACCATCATTGGCACCAAGGCAGAAGCGACTCTCATCGCTGAAGACGACACGTCTCCATTCGTCCCTCCATTCACGCCTGTCGCGACACCACTGGAGGCGGGCTGTACGATGTTGGGGCGTGAGCGGAAGACGGCCTAACGGTGTGCGGGACCGTAGCCCAGCTTCATGGAGACGGTTGCGAATGGTCCTCGCCGATACCCCAGGAGCAACAGTGTCCCTAATTTGCTGGGAAGTGGCGGTGCGGTCCCCTACGGCACTGCGTAGGATCCTACGGTCTTGGCGTGCATCCGTGCGTCGCTGCGGTCCGGTCCCAGGTCGACGGGCACGTGCACCTTCCGCCGACCACTGGCGACAACATCGATGTACTGTGGAGACCTCACGCCCCACGTGTTGAGCAATTCGGCGGTACGTCCACCCGGCCTCCCGCATACCCACTATACGCCGTCGCTCAAAGTCCGTCAACTGCACATACGGTTCACGTCCACGCTGTCGCGGCATGCTACCAGTGTTAAAGACTGCGATGGAGCTCCGTATGCCACGGCAAACTGGCTGACACTGACGGCGGCGGTGCACAAATGCTGCGCAGCTAGCGCCATTCGACGGCCAACACCGCGGTTCCTGGTGTGTCCGCTGTGCCGTGCGTGTGATCATTGCTTGTACAGCCCTCTCGCAGTGTCCGGAGCAAGTATGGTGGGTCTGACACACCGGTGTCAATGTGTTCTTTTTTCCAGTTCCAGGAGTGTAAAAAGGAAACAAGAATAAGTAAATGTCGTATAATGAATTAGACAATATATAAAATTTGAGCACTGTAAAGAACACAGTTCATATTAAAGATCACAATGGTAACAATCAGTAAAGGAATGCAAAGTAAACTGTCATTTTCACATGACATCAGTTATTTAAGAATTTCTTTAGAATTGCATATTTTAAAGCAAACTGCATATAAGCAGATTTCATGTGCTTAGTGTTATAAAAAAGTCGGAATGTCCTGTTCCTCCTTCGTATCCGCGGCATTTCTTCACTCGAGATGCTAATCATCGGTCTCTATAGGCATCTTGCAGCTCCCAATTCCTACCCAAAAAAGAGTCCAACTTTTAATGTATTTTGGCAATGATAGTGAGCAATCATGGCATAGAAATATGTGATGAACGACCTTTAAGGAAAAATGACAACCACGTGAAGTGGTACCACGGATTCTGCACCTGATCTGATTAAAAAAAACGTATGTTAACGCTTTGTAATTTTCAACAGTGTAACCTTGGGCCCTTGCAAAAATAACACAGTTCTCAAAATCACTTTTCCTTTTAAAGTGCTATTCACTGTTCACGAACGAAGCCGTTATGATAATACTCTTTGGTTTTTTTTTCAGAGTGAAAGTATGTTGCTTTAGATCACTGCATAGCCTGCCGAAAACGGAGCCAGCTGTGATAAAATTCTTATTGGGCCCAATCGTGTCATTACATTAAATTTTTGAACCGTCGTTTGTGGTGTTGCTCCCACACTAAATAATCATTTTGCTATCGACCAGAGTTTCATGAAAGTTATTTTCGCGTCACAAATTGAAATAAATTAATTTTCGAATTTCCCGTCGCAAACTTCGCCCCTCACGCCATGCACCTGACATAACGCTTTCTGCACGCTTCAAAAAAGAATCTGTTGTACTCATGTGAGTACCGCAGACCTAATAAATTATAAACCATTCATCGGATGATACTACAACAAATGATTACCTTACTACATATAAAACGTCGTCAGATTTTTATGTATCGAGATTTCAAAAAATTTAAATTAAATTAAGAAATACAAGTTACCTTAAAAATATTGAAGCTCACGTCTTGCATATGAAAAAACATGGGATAGTCATCATGAAAAAATGTATCTTCTCACATCAGGAAGACAAACCTAATTTTTCACAACCATTTTAACGTAAGACACAATACTGTGAAGAAAGTGAGTAGGGCCTACTTTACTACATCTAAAACACTTCCAAATTTTTACTTTCAAAATAGGAAAAACTATTCTTACTGGCCATTTTAGTATCATTTGAGGAATCGATAAGATCTCAAGAACTGAATTTCATAGCAACGTTGCAGTATACACTACTAACAAAATTTTTGAAAAATACATAATGTTAAAATGCACCATTAAGCCCTTTTTGGTAATCCCATTGCGGTGAGTACATTTTGCAAAGACAGGTCGCCTCATTTTGTAAAGACACGTCGCCTCATGCTTCGACATAACTTTTAGCACATTCGTCTGTTGTTTATTCGATATATTTGTGCCAAAAATTAGAAATGGTTCAGCAGGTGTTCCAATTTCAATACCCAGGTAACATCACCTAGAAAATAATGAGAGGGTCTCCTTGTTTCAGTACACCACACAGCACTTTATTCGAAAAGCTGCATCACATAACTTACGGGAATAGAATTTTGTAGATGTTTGGCATCACGGATCTGGCGTGGAAGACATTTCACACACTGGAAGACAGACAACCCAGATTACATCATCTGCCGCAGATGCAGATGGTGTAAGCTAGGCTGATTATCATAGGGCGCGGGAAATATTCTCTGGGCCACCTTCATTTCATGCCGTATTAGCTGCCACTGCGTCACTTGCACGACGTTGTACGTTCCCAGACAGAAACGGGGGTGCAGTGTCTGCGCCGACGTGGACGGACAACTGCTGCAGGCTAACAAAGTGGCACGCCAGACCGAACCGAACCTGCAGTTCTGCGGCCACTGCGAGATGGTGGTCAGACGTCGACTGCCCGGAGGCCATCAGAGAGGCAAACAGTTGCTCGCGGCGCGTCCCGAGCAGGTGGCCAGAGTCTTTGACGGGCGCGCGGCCCTCGCTCAGCTGAAGACAATGGCGCAGCGGGAGGCGGCGCACCGGCAGAGGCGTCGTGCTGATAGGCGGACCGCGCTGCCCCACTGCAGAGACAGCCGTTCCCCCGTGTTCGTGACAGCCGAGGCGAGCACTGCAGCCAGCCGCGGACACGCAATTACGAGCTGAAACAGTGGATACAGCTCCTCCACCTATGAAGTGGTCGACCTCCGGAACTGCGAGATCAACAATAAGCTTAGTAGTAGCCTCGCTCCAGAAATGTTACTCCAAACCTAGCATACGACAGTTCAAATGTTTAAAAAATTGCATCTTCCCTCTGATGAAGAGTAAGTGTCGACTACGTATTTATTGTAAAAGGAACAGAGGCGATATGAAGTTTCAGCTTACGCGTGTACAAAGTTTAATTTTACAGCATTTCTAAGAAGCATCTGTAAAAGTATATAAACTTATAAGAGGAGTAACAGACAGCCAAAAAATTTGATAAAACACGTACAAATCCTACAAAAGGAAAAAAAGGTTATCAGAAAGTTAAGTCACGATTTAATATGTAACAGATCACGAAATAGTGTTTCCTGTACTACCTCTTGTTCGCAATATTTATTTTCCTGACGCCAGAAATGGAGAAAATCTGTATGTAAAATATCAGAACAACAATGTGTAAGTCTTTACTACTTATATTCGTGGTGTCTGTTCTCTCCGACATGTCCAACAGAAGATTCACTACACACACACAAGCACATACACATGAGCATAGACGGATCACGGTGATTTCAGTGTGACTGCACACTACGTCTGAACTCTTGTGGGATTCAGCCAAAAACTGCGAGCGATGGGGCTAATGGACAGAGAACGCTACTAGTGTGTAACAAATTTTGGCTGGAATGAAAGCTAGCGCTCGTGTATATATATATCAAACAATGGAAAATTCGGGATGGAATGTAACAATATCAGAGAAGGAAAGTTGCTGCTCACCATGTAGCGGATATGCTGAGTCGCGATAGGTACAACAAAAAGATGCACGCAATTATAGCTTTCGGCCATTAAGGGTTTTGTCAGCAGTATACACACATACACCCAAGCAAACGCACTTGCACACACGTCTACTGTCTCAGAGAACTGAAACCATATATATACTGAAGATCCAAGGAAACTGGTACACCTGCTAATATCGTGTATGGACGTATACTGCTCTCGCGAGCCCGCGGAAGTGCCTCAACAGGACGTGGCATGAACTCGCCTGTTGCCTGAAGTAACGTTGGAGGGAACTGACACCATAAATCCTGCGGGGTTGTCCATAAACCCGTAATAGTACGAAGCATTTGAGACCTCTTCTGTAGAGCACGTTGAAAGGCATCCCGCATATGCTCAATAAAATTCATTTCTGGGAGTTTGATGGCCAGTGGAAGTGTTTACACTCAGAAGAGTCTTCCTGGATGCACTCCGTAGCATTTCTCGACGTGTGGGGAGTGGCATTGTTCTGCTGGAATTGCCCAAGTCCGTCGGAATGCACAATGAACAGTAATGCATGCAGTCTCCGTTGGTCCATCTCGGTCAGGGAACTTTGGTGGTTAAGTAACTATCAATGTCAATGAAATTCAACATTGGCCGTGCATCTTAAGATGTTATTTTATTTTACTTTGTAGGCTAGCAGTTGCAGTATCCACTATGCCATGATGAGGTCCCATACGCGTCTCTCTAAATAAACGAAAATGTCATGGCAATTGCTTTTACAGGTTGAAGGTAGTTTTCATTGTGCACCAGAATTACTTTATTAATCATTCTGCAGTAGATGAAGTAATTGACAGCATAATACACCAATAACTATGTAATGGCTAATACTCTTCTGTATGATCTAAACTGTCTTATTATACTGATGATTATTATTGTTATTATTATTAGCATTATTATTGGCATGATAGTAACCAGTATCTATCCTCAATTTAGATACCTTTTTGCTGAGAAGGAACACCTGCGGTGGATTGAGAAATCTTTTCTTTTTCTATGAAAAAACTAAAAGAACGTTTTTAGAACTGAGCAGTGCCAATTAGTTTATGGATTAACAAAACACCTAGATGCTACTTGGGAAACGGTAGATTGAGCGTGAGGGGGGGGGGGAGGAGCGAGGTACTAGCATGCACTGTTTGTTGTAATGGTGACATCACTTCTCTGAGCAGCTTCAGGCGTAGGCACAGCAGAACGTTAGAGCAGCGAAGTGTGCGCAGACATGTATTTCGTATATGGTAGCGGTGACAACAGAGGATCGGAAGCTGCACATTTGTATCGACAAAAATACGCTAATCCCATCTTTCCGAAATGCGTGCACTTTTACAAGTATCCATCAGCATCCCCGACGACGTAGGAGCTTGTCGCGTGGCACGGAAGGAGAAAGGCCTGCACGTATTCCCTCAAGTTGAAGGAATGATTCAGGAAGCAGCATAAAGGTCTCCAAAACCTTTGAATTGAAATAAAGTTCCAAAGTGCATGTACTGGAATTTTTTCTTCGCAATTTGCCATAAACTTCCATCTCAATGAAACCAACTATGGCATAGAATGATTTTTTTTTTTATCACTGGATGCAAAAACTGTATGCAGACAATCATCTGTTTAAACGTATTATTTTATTTACGGACCAAGCGAAGTCTGCCCACAATGGAGTCTTTAATTTAATAATTTACATTATTAGGGTGCTATAAGCAAATCTTCAGTGGGTGGATGGTTACAGGCACAAGGTGACAGTCGAATTCGGACAGAAATTTTTTAAAGATTATGCTATGACCTTTATTTTGCGGCGGTATCTTGCAGTATTACTTGAGGATGTTCCTCTTGTGCAACGATGAGGAATGTGACAGGCTGATGAGCGGGCACTGCCGCCTTTCCCTGCTGACATAATGCCACAACTAAAGCGCCAATATGGTGGAAGATGGATACATAGACAGAGCTTGTACGTGGGCCTCCCAGATCGCCTATTCCCTTTACTTTCGATTTTGATGTCTGAGTTCATCTCACTACTTCCGTTGACATGACTGAAGTACTGGAGTACCAAACTTCCAAGTTTTGTGACATGATCAACCGGAGTTTAAAATAATTCGTAATTCACTTTAAAGAGTAGTTCAATAATGCATCCAGTTAACAACTAAAAAAGTAAAATAATTTTTAACGTACAACTCCCTGAAATGGGACTATAGTACATGTTCAGGTGGACTGTGGGTGAAGCTCGAGCCAAATTTGATTGACTCTTAATCGAAAAGTTGACATTTCACATTAATATGCATTAAGTAGAACGATACTTTGTACTGCAGACTTGTAACCACACAGTCGTTGTTACCTTCGAAACCGTGGCTTTGCGAGCGGACCAATGTTTCCTCGAACGACTATATTGGTTCTTTACCGTATTTAAGTAGCTCAACGGCTAAGACGTTTCATCCTCTCTTCGTGCCTGATTTGCAGATTGCCTACATTACACCTCACAAGTGTGCAAAAATACTGTTTTCGGCGTTTCATAGAATTTGTGACCCAATTTGGAAGTTCACAATGCTGTCATAATCTACTAGTTAGGAAGTATAATCTTAACTTGAAGATTTAACACAATAAGTCAGGTACCAAAATTGGAAACCGTGCATATGCGTTGAAGCTGCGTAGCACAAAGTGGCCAAATTACCCAGATTATATTCACCCTACAGTAGAAATTACTTAGCGTCTTAAAAAAATGTTCAAATGTGTGTGAAATATTATGGGACTTAACTGCTAAGGTCATCAGTCCCTAAGCCAACACACTACTTAACCTAAATTATCCTAAGGACAAACACACACACCAATGCCCGAGGGAGGACTCGAACCTCCGCCGGGAACAGCCGCACAGTCCACGGCTGCAGTGTCTGAGACCGCTTAAACTTAACAAACTTAAATAAAATCTCAGACATATTTAAACTTTTTATCCAAGATCCCCGCCATAAGATGATGAACGGGAATGACTTCATGTCTTATTATAGTCTCGCTATTCACACAGCAAAACTCAGAATCAGGCATGTCATTTTAATTTATTACTTCTTTGCGACTTCTATTAGCAGGATATTTTTCAGAAGTATCCAAATTTACCGCTACATGTACCTGAAAAATTATATCACTGTACGAAAAATAGTTCAGGAGATGAGACGTCACAAAGACTGTGATGTATGAAACGGATCATACAAAATCTTCTTTGGACTCGGGATTTGGCGACGTCTAAAAAAAAAAAAAAAAAAAAAAAAAACTTTGAGAACTACTTAAGCCTACCTAACCTAAGGACAGCCCACACATCCATGCCCGTAGCGATCTCGCGATTCCAGACTGAAGCGGCTAGAACCGCTCGGCCACACCAGCCAGCGGGGGCGTCTCCGGTAGTCGTCTATGATAATGCGTTTGAATGTAAATTTATTTCCTTTTCGATAGACTATTCCAGTTTTGGCTTTGTGTAAAGTTTTTGGCGCATCATAACTGTTCTTTTGATTGTACGAGGGCTATTCAGGAAGTAGGGAACGTGGTGGCATTAAAAATATACTAACTACAAGAAATACATTTTATTATATACATCTGAAAGAGCGACTGACATACTGCTTTTCCACATAGTCACCAAATACATTGAGGCACTTATCATAGCAGTGGACAAGTTCTGAAAGACCTTCGTCGTTAAATTCTGCCGTCTGAGACTTCAGCCACTGGGCCCGCCTGGAGTTCCGCGTCGTCATCAAAGCGCTGCATTGCAAGCCAGTTCTTCATATTGGGAAACAAGTGGAAGTTGCTTGGTACAAGATCGGGGTTGTAGGGAGGATGGAAAATTTCCCACCTGAATGAATTAAGGAGTTCTTTAGTGTGTTTTGCCGTGTGAGGTCGGGCATTCTCGTCGAAAAACAAAATTTTGGACGTCAGCTTTCCTCGGCGTTTGTTTTGAGCTGCTCTTCTAAGGTTGTGCAACTTTTGATAGTACCGGACAGAATTGACGGTTCTTCCACGGTCGAGAAAATCAATAACAAGTACACCGTAGTTACATTTCGTACCGAAGTGGATGTCAAGAACACCGCATTCCTTATTCATATTTACTGCTCGAGTCGCCTATGGCTTGCAAGAAGCAGCCTGCTAAGCCTTCGTGTGGCTTCAAATCCCTCTAATTTTATCTTCGTGGTTTTCTGGAGAGATATACGTAGGAGCAAGCATTATATCTGTTCATTCCACTACGAATGTATGCTCTCGGAACTTTAGTAGTGAAGCACATCTCGATGCAGAATCCCTCTCTAGCAGCAGCTAACACCGGAGTTGGGTGATCATCTCTGTAATGCATTCGTGTTTGCTGAAGGAACCACTAACGAAACGTGCTGCTCTTCGTTGGATTTTCTTCATTTCTCTGTCAGCCTTCTCTGGTAGGATGCCTACGGAGAAACAGTATTCAAGTATTGGTCGATGGAGGGTTTTGTATGGTACCTCCTTTGTTGATCGATTTTGTTCCCCGGGATCCTTCCAACGAACTTCATTCTGGCATCTGCCTTTCCTGCCAGTTATTTTATGTGGTCGTTCTACTTTAGTTCGCTCCGTACGTATTCTTCTAGAAGTACCAGTGCTTGTTCTGCACTCTTGGAATGTTACAATAATGGGTATTTCTTTTCATGTATACGAAATACGCTACATATGTTTGTGATGAGAATTACTTGCCACTCCTTGCACAAGGCATCGATCCTCTGCAGGGCTTCATTTCTCTGCAATTTTGCAGCATCGCGACTTCTCTATTCACAACGGCGTCGTCAGCGAAAAGCGTCATGGAACTTCCGATTCTATCTGCTGCTGTTATGTCATTTATATTTATTGTGAAACGTAATGCAACTATAAGACTCCATTGGGGTACATCCGAAGTTACTTTTACTTCTGAATATTGCTCTCCACTGAGACCACTTGTGCCCACTTTGTTATAAACTCTTCAGTCCAATCGCACAGTTGGTCTGACATTCGGTGCGCTCGGATTTTGTTCATTAAGCGGTAGTGCGGAACTGTATCAAATGGCTTTCAGAAATCAAGGAACACTGTATTTATCCGAACGCCGGTATCTACCGCCTTGTGAATCTCGTGGACATTAGTGCCACTTACATGATATGACGGACTACGAAGGGAAAGTATGATATTCACTGTCAATGGTTACATTCTCTAAACTGTGACAGTGTGTCGAAACGGCAAACAATAAAAACTTCTGCGTTTACACAATTCCAGACGGCTGTGACTCCTATAAGTAAGAAAATCACATCCAATCGTTTCAATTTTTGCTGTTAAATGAGACTGTTAAAAGCAAGGAGGTCTAATTGACAAAATCATAATTCTGAGGGAAAATCAAAGTTTGCATCATATTTAAAATTCAATGTTCATTTGTTATGGTCTCTACAGTAATCATCATATGCCTTGGTTATTACTGAAGCTATACACATAGTATATTCAGATTGTTGTACTTACTGGTGTTTCTTCAATAATACAGCTGACAATTAGACACTTCTGACGCAACGATTTCACTTACATTCATTGGCCCCTCATTAATATGCGGTTTGGAATGAATCACAACAATTTCATGCAGTATTTTGTCCCCCTTTCATCTATTACGTTAATAAAAATATACAAATCTTACTAACTGTTCGTTTAACGGACTGGAAAAGGCAAATCAGTAAATAATGTTACACAAGAAACATCTGTTTCTGAGCAAACTCTTAGCACATACACATACATATACGACCATTTGTGTCTGTTACAGGAAATGTGTATTAAGAGTCAAACATAACATCATCAGCAGGCACCACTTGCTCCTCAACTTGCTGGTGAACTCATATACTCTTTGGAAACAGATTATATTTTTTATTTGTGCTTAAGATATTCAAATGAAAGGCACAAAAGGATGTAACTGTTGTTAATCTTGATATACGGGTTGACTATAATTAAAGATAAACCTTGAAACCGTTGTAGAAATAACACCACTGCTCAGAAAGACGTCAAATTGCAGTGGAATTTTGTCGGAGAAGGGGGAAAACGTGTTGCAGAAAAAAAAAATAGTTACAAAATGTAACAACAGATGTGGCTGTAAGCATCATAATTTAATAGTGGTAAACTACAAATGACAAATGAATCATACAACAATGCCAAGGTGTACATTTGAGGTTAAACAAACTGTACAACTCAATGTGCATGGTTGTACATGTGTGATACTGTTATTTACGTAAACCCAACCACCACGTGTAGGACATATCACAATGGATGGGAAAAACGGTTTTTAATTGTCCCGAGGCCGAAAATCGCATAAAAACATCAATATAATCGGTTTTTAATTGTAATGATGCCAAAAACCGCATAAAAAAGCACCAAGCACATCGGTTTTTAATTGTCCTGAGGCCAAAAACCGCATAAAAAGAATCAGTCAAGATCAAATCCGATTATTATTTTCCGGCAAAACATGTTTAATATGCTGTCCACCGTTTTCTGCAAGAAGATGATATCGGGAAATAGCATGTTCCACAACTGATGAAAGTGTTTCCAGAGTCACATTCAGAATGTGTTGGGCAATGCTTGCCTTCAATGCAGCTAAGCTTGTAATTGGAACACTGAACACAACATATTTCAGATAGCCACACAACCAGAAGTCACACCGATTAAGATCGGATGATCGGGACGGCCAGGCTGTAGGGAAATGGCAGCTGATAATTCTAGCATTTCAGAAATGGCGCTTCAGCAGCTGCATAACTGGATTTGCAATGTGCGAGAGTGCCCCATCTTACATAAAAATGATGCCATCCACACATCCACGCTGTCAGAGAGCTGGAATGACGTGGTTGCACAAAAGATACTCATAGCGCTTACCAGTGACGGTACAGATAACAGGACCGGAAGCACCTGTCTCTTGGAAAAATATATGGTCGTATGATAAACAATGACGTAAACCCTCACCACACAGTGACCTTTTCAGGATGAAGAGGTACTGGTTGATTTGCATGTGGATTTTCTGTTGCCCATATTCGACAATTCTGTGTACGGACATGTCCTGTCGGATGGCAGTGGGACTCGTATGCCAACAAAATCTTCCAATCATTGTCCACTTACATGCCAGCAAGAAATTCTAAAGCAAAGGCCTCGCTTGCTGGCAGATAAACAGGAAGCAACTCGTGAACACAGTAGTAGTAGCAGTAGCTTTATTCATCCGTATATCTCTTTTTACAAGGATATAGGACATTTCAGAGTATTTACAAATTTAGATCAATATAAAATAATCTGATTCGTATACACATATATTTACAGACTTCTAGTTGGAGAAAATCATTAGATAACAATACTTTTTTTACAAATAATTTGTTAAATAATGTGATGCCACATCGTTCACTCATATCTCACTATCAGTCACTGTAGACACCATACACACGTTGTTTCGTAACACTTCAATCACTACACACACACAGACACACACACACACACACACACACACACACACACACACACACACACTCACAATGGTGATCTCTGGGCCATTTTCTGTACCGTAACTTCCCATTTGTTATCCTGAAAAACTGAGTTAGCATCCCTCCACATTGAGTGAAATGTTGAGCTCAGAAAGAGGAAGAGTTGTTAGTATTGTGCCATGCATAGCTTGGGGGTAAATATTTATAGAAAGGGAAAAAAGAAGGAAAAAACATAAAGTGGAGGTGTTATGTGGAATGTTGGATACTTTATAATCATTATTATTATTATTATTTTAACATTTTGTATCACACCCCTACTCTGGTTTAATCCTTAAATGTATAAAATGTATAGCATAACAGTTACTTTTTAGCTGCCTTTTCACGTAAGTGTATTTTTGCAACTTCTTTAATCTATTTCGGTAATTGATTGTACAGATTTATTCCTTGGGTAATTTTGAATGGATAGCAAAGAATGCTGTTTCGTAGGATTCTACGCTCACGGGTGCTGACGGGTATGTCCAATGTTCGGGCAATGTCCGTGGTCTACACGTTTGCACACCACAACTCGTCTCCACATGCATTGCTGTGGCCTTTGCTTCCGCTGACGCCGAATCAATGCGTTTCCTCCCTCTACCAGGTTGCACACAACAAAAGAACCCGTCTTTTCATATATCCGAATCATTTTCTCCAGACTCACGGCAGTCATCGGATCAACGCCTATTTTCAGAACCTTCAGTGTCCGGAACTTCTGTAGAGCGACGTGTGTACAGTCATCATTCTTGTAATACAGCTTTACAAGCAGAGCGTGATCCTGCATTGAGACAGTCATGGCGAAAGTCGCAGACGCGAAAGGAAGAAAAGCCGTGTACCCGGCGTGTTTACACCAGCTTCAGTGGGTCGTGCGCATAATGGGTGTTTTCATTTACGTATTCTGACAGATACAGCGCCGTCTATTGATCAATTTTCACTGTAGTTTTTTCTTCTGCCATACTTTTTTCCCCTTCTCCGATAACATTCCGTTGCAATTTGACATCATTCTGATCAATGGTGTTATTACTACAGCGTTTTGAAACTTTAACTTTAATCATAATCAACTTAATTCAATGGAATCGAAATTGATGTCGTGATTAAGGGTTATCTTTCGAAACACTCAGTAAAATTGTGGCTTGGTATCATGAACTTTCGGTCAGTGGTCTTCAGTGAGGTGTGCTAATGGTATACATCCAGAGCTTACATTCTTGTCCTTGTTCTGATCCCCTTCATTGCCAATTAAAAGTAATGAAGGTCGTTACGGACTGAGGAACCTGTTACACACACCTCAGCAAACTATCGCTATCAGCATTTTCACTGCCTCTCTGTTCTTCTTGATATGTTCACCTTCTATTTTAAAGCTCTGAATGCAAAAACAGCTCCTAAAGTTCCGAATCCTAATGCACCATATTGCATGATCACCACAGTTTACAAAACATTTCGGAACCACATAGTATCAATAACAATAACAAGAACAATAATAATAATATTAATAATAATAATTTCGTGTGGCTCACTGGCCTAGTCCAAGTCTTTCTATTAGACGCCATTTCGGGGTCTTGCTTGTCTCTAACCATACCCAGTTGTCTAATATGGGAATGGGGACCTGCAGTTTAACGTAGAACCCGAACCATGCACCTCATTGGGAGGTGATGGCTAGATTAAAACGCAGACTGAAAAATCCAAGGTCCGATCGGGATTCGACTTCATGACCTCTTCCTCTCCAGTGAAGCGTTTTACCACATTTCTTTCCCTTTTCCTTACTTGTTCTCAGCGTGTCGCTTGGGCGAAGGTCACATGACTCCCCATAAGTTCATCGTTGAATCCTTCAATCAGATTTTTTATTACAGAGTGTCTGGTCTTCTGTCCGAACACGTGAGCTACCGTGCCAGCATCGAAAGACCACCAGGCCTTATTTGAATCAACAAAAAATTGTAACGTAGCAGATTATTATGAGCTGTCATCTTGCACCGAAAGCATAGCTTGCGCTACAGGTGGGCACGAGTGCAAATTATGGTTCTCACACTGGCACAGCTGACGCTCGCTACTGGGCCGAGGGACTGTACTCCTTTAGCGTTGCGTGCAGTACGTTACATATTCTCCCTATGAATCCGAAGAACAAATATTAATTATTAATCTATCTTTTTCCTCCTTAGTATACTAAACTCTATCGATAACATAACCATACCTTTAAACTTTCGCCGGCCGAAGTGGCCGTGCAGTTCTAGGTGCTGCAGTCTGGAACCGCGAGACCGCTACGGTCGCAGGTTCGAATCCTGCCCGGGCATGGATGTGTGTGATGTCCTTAGGATAGTTAGGTTTAACTAGTTCTAAGTTGTAGGGGACTGATGACCTCAAAAGTTGAGTACCATAGTGCTCAGAGCCATTTTTTAAACTTTCAAATCAATAAGTTGACTACTTTCGAAGATACACCTTTTTACCTTAAGCACATAATAGCCGTACTGGTATACAGAAACCGAGTTAGGAATCGTAATGTATCCATCCATAGTATCAATTGGAACTACAAGCGAAAGTATAGGTCCACATAACGTAATTTCTGAAATTTTCTTTAATTTGATTACCACAGATTTCTGATGTGATTAAAAGTAAATTTGGAAAATTATTATGTCGTCGTGTTCTGTATGTGTGAGTGTTCTGTAGATATTCTGCAGAGTGAATGGAAGACAAACGTAAAGCGAGAATGTGGTATTTTATTAAAACTATGTAAGCGCATGCTTGAGAAAGTTGTTGAGCAATAGAGTAACCTGCGACGTATGTCCGAGTGAGCTTCATTTTGTAAAACGCAGCCAGAGGGAGCCTTGAGTAGTAAATTTATTATTAATTTATTTGTGGAAAGGAATCGTATTTTCTCTTCATTACATTTTATCTACTTTCGGAATTACAAGACTTCCAGTCCAAATAAGTTGTGGTAACCTGACTGGATGACATTAGAAATACCGCGAGAACAGATGTTCTCGCGATGATCTCATTGCCTACTTAATATACTGCCCAATATGAATTCAGCATTTTCCGTGTTAGTCGATAGAGTCGCTCGGGAGTTAAACGGCGCTGATTAAATTTGTACCAAAATGAAGGAATTGATCTGTTCTGGTGTCGCTGACGAAGAGTGACTGCAGTACTGAACACTTTCTGAAGGTTTGAACGTTGTGACATGTTTATTTAAAGAGATATTTCCGTGTGAAGATTTCATGTCGTACATCGCTTGGCGTGTTTTATGCTGATAAAGAGACTTTATGACGAGAACTTCCTTACAATAAGACTACTAAAAGACTGACTGTAAACTCGCAAGTAATCAACGGTCAGTGACAGATTAGGACGTTTAAAATTTCGAATGGGACTAAATACCTTCTGACTGCTTTTGGATGCGACCTTGTTGCAGAGACAGTCAGTAATATTGCTTAATTGATGCTGCGATATTAAATACGTACTTGATAGCCATTTCCGCGTTTTAAAGACAATAAACCAACTTAAAATAAATTTTAGACATTCTGTCAAACAGATCATGTAAGAATCCCGAACGATCAATAGTTTAATTAACTTTCAGATGCTACCCATGGACTATATGTGGCATTTACGTCGTAGGTACTTAGCCAAATTTTCGTCAACGCTGCCTTTGTCGGCAAAACCAGTATCTGCCATCGTAGAGTGAAGAAGCAGACAACCTGAAGCCCATCCAGGCAGGTGGACAGAGTGTTTAATGTATAGTGAGACAGCAACCTGCCCCGCAGCAAAATGCGTGTGTACATTCATCTCTTTCAATCCAAAAAGTACACTACTGGCCATTAAAAGTGCTACACCACGAATATGTCATGCTAGAGATGCGAAATTTAACCGGCAGGAAGAAGATGCTGTGATATGCAAACTATTGGCTTTTCAGAGCATTCGCACAAGGTTGGCGCCGGTGGCGACATCTACAACGTGCTGACATGAGGAAAGTTTCCAACTGATTTCTCATACACAAACAGCATTTGACCGGCGTTGCCTGGTGAAACGTTGTTGTGATGTCTCGTGTAAGGAGGAGAAATGCGTACCATCACGTTTCCGACTTTGATAAAGGTTGGATTGTAGCCTATCACGATTGCGGTTTATTGTATCGTGACATTGCTCCTCGAGTTGGTCGAGATCCAATGACTGTTACCAGAATATGGAATCGGTGGGTTCAACGTTCAACGTCATCGCCATACTGGCGTGTTACCCGGCGTGATGCTGTGGGGTGCCATTGGTTACACGTCTCGGTCACCTCTTGTTCGCATTGACGGCACTTTGAACAGTGAACGTTACATTTCAGAAGTGTTACGATCCGTGGCTCTACCCTACATTCGATTCCTGCGAAACCCTACATTTCAGCAGGATAATGCACGACCGCATGTTTCAGGTCCTGTAAAGGCCTTCCTGGATACAGAAAATGTTCGACTGCTGCCCTGGCCATCACATTCTCCAGATCTCTCACCAACTGAAAACGTACGGTCAATGGTAGCCGAGCAAGTGGCTCGTCACAATACGCCAGTCACTACTCTTGATGAACTGTGGTGTCGTGTTGAAACTGCGTGGGCAGATGTACCTGTACCAGCCATCCAAGCTCTGTTTGACTCAGGCGTATCAAGGTCGTTATTACGGCCAGAGGTAGTTGCTCTGGGTACTGAATTCTCAGGACCTATGTACCCAAATTGAGTGAATATGTAATCACATGTCAGTTCTAGTATAATATATTTGTCCAATGAATACTCGTGTATCATCTGCATTTCTTCTTGGTGTAGCAACTTTAATGGCCAGTAGTGTAGCAGTTCATACCATCACATACATCTACAATCCCTTAGTGACCAAACCGATTTGTTCTTCAACTACAACCTGGTGCACGCATCTCCTGACATTCGGTTACGCCACTTGCATTACTCTGCTTCCACCTGCCTCAATTATGACGCGCCGTGCAGACGGCGCCCTGCAAACGCGGTCAGGAGGCTACTTTGCGGACGCACAGGTGGTGACCGGCGCTGCGCTACGTGTGAAGGCAGCAGCAGCAGCAGCAGCAGCGGGCAACCCGGAGTGTTATTGGCAGCGAGCGGACCGGGTATCGGGACGGCCTGCGCCCTCATCCGGCTGAGTAGGTCGCCGCGCCTGGTTTAGAGCCGGAGGCGGCGCTAGAGGAGGGCGCGCCCGGCTTAAGAGGATTGAACGGCTCCGTCGCACTCACTCCGTCAAACGGGAAGACAAGAAGACCAAGCCCTCGTCTCCCTCTGCCCGCGCCTCAGGGATGGGCCCTGTGTGGGCGGACTCCGCAACAGCGCACACCCACACACGCTGTGCGTATGGCGGCGGCAGCCGCTCCTTAAATGTTACTGCCGCAGTCGTGCTTCCAAAGTACTAGGAGAACTGGAGAACATGAAACACATCAAGCGAGACAAAAATGAGACGTACAATTGATGCTAAGCAGGTAGTCTAGATCATAAACTTAACAAATACAATTAAAGGATCACTTTTTCCAAACCGCGAAATTGTCTCTCTTTGCGAAACATGAGTCTGAAGTTTCGCTCGAAAGTCCGGCGAACTTCCCCTACAACTGCCCGACTGTGTGACACCCGGCACCCGGCGCCCTCGGGCTCCAAGACGCTTCTGACAGCGAGGTATCGAAAAAAAAGACCAGAGCTAATAATTTATTTACCCATACGACATTTATAAAAGTATTTATCAACTAAAATATGCTTTTAATCACAATTTTTTTTTCCAAGTTCTTATACGAGGAGTACGGTTCAAATGGCTCTCAGTATTACGGGACTTAAGATCTGAGATCAGCAGTCCCCTGGAACTTACAACTACTTAAGCCTAACTAACCTAAGTACATCACACACATCCATACCCGAGGCAGGATTCGAACCTGTGACCGTAGCGGTCGGGTGATTCCAGACTGAAGCGCCTAGAACCGCTCGGCCACACCGGCTGGCTTATACCAGATGTAGAAGAAAAAAAATAGGAATTGCTGTGCGATAATTACACGTCTATTGTTTGGAGATAAACAATATTTAATTGAAAATAGTCTCTATTGCTATTTTAATATGTCTCCCACCTCTCTGGCAGGCTATGAAAGCCACGCCGAAAAACCTCCTTTGGAAGCGAACAACTCAGCGGGCCATTTTCGTACATTTGGTACCAACTGAAGCGTTGTTCAGCGAGAGCGTGTCCCAGTGACGCAAACAGATGATAATAGGACGGAGCCAAGTCTGGAGGTTAAGTCGCATGCCCTAGTACTCCACAACTGAACGCCTCCATCGTTTTCCTCACCCGTATTGCTGTGTGTGATAGGGCGTTATCATGGAATAATATGACTTTGTGTTGCCTTTTTCCCTATTCCGGTCGTTTTTCACGTAACGCTCGTTTTGAATCTATCAGTTGCTTTTGGAAGTGATCACTGATAACCGTTTCTACAGGTTTTAGCAGCTCATAATAGATGACACCCTTCTGATCCTGCCAAATCCTGAGCTTTGTCTTCTTTCGAAAGGGATTTGGTCTAGCATTATATGTCGATGGTTTGCCTGGATTCGTCACCGATTTACGACACTTAGCATTCTCAAAATATATCCATTTTTCGTCACCTGTCACTGTTCGATGGAAACGACATTCTAATATATCTGGCGAGCATCATTTCACAATTGTTCTTTCGATTTCCTTGCTATCTTTGATTTTCCCACATTCTGCGCCTTTCCGATGGCTTTAAAGTGAAAAGATACGGCTTTCTGTTTCACGTTCAATTGTTCCGCGCGGTGTTGTTGAGTTATTTGTCCGATAAGGGCTGCAATCGTTGCGATCGGATTTTTTCACGTCAAAATCACCCCTTTTGAATTTTTTGCACCACTCTAAACACTTTGTTCTCCCAAGAGCATGTTCGCCGAAAGCTTCGACAAGCCTTCGATGCCATTCAGCTGCAGTTTTCTTCGAATGATAACAGTAAAACAATGCTGTCCGCAAATCGTAGCTCGTACGCACAAACTCGACATGTTTAGTTTGAAATAGTTAGAGATGTATGTAACTTGAGTTACTGTATGTTGACATTCGTCATCAGCCGTTAGAGGAAGCAGATGATGCTGCAGACGCGGTCTCAGGGGCCCAACACAGACGGTTATCACCATCTATATGGAAATTCCTGTTTCATCATTGTATACCTGTTAGTATGAGTCATTATTAAAAATATTTCTCAGTATATCTGTGGCTAGTTTAGATAGTCTGTATATGTCCTTCAGATCATGCTCATAGTTATGCACCTCACAAAACAAGTAAATGGTCCATTGATTGCGTTTTCCCTCAGACGTATTCAGGACTGTCTGAAAGGCACCATTTGTTCCTCACTTGTTTACACCTGCCAACAATTGTCCTGACACTGTTAAAAGTTGTCCACAATTCCCTCTGGAGACCAAATCCATCAGTCTTCATATTGGGGTCGTATACCGAGTTTCGGTTCTTATGTCCACCCAAAGCGCATAGTTCTTTCCAAACTTGCTGTTATTCGCCGAACTTCCGTAAAAGTGACCTGCACTTAACTCTATTTAGAGCTGCTAGGGTTTCCTGTGTAGGGAGTTGTGGGTTATCTAGTATTTTTCTGTATGATCTTGTGGCTAATTTCAGTGATCTCTGTGTTTGCTAGGGCAGAGAGCCAAGCACGTGGGTTAGCTAAGAAGCTCATTTAACGCGTAAGTGGGTTAATGACTGGTAAATGATTGGCACACAATTCTACCACAATTCTGCCCAAAGCCACCGTGTATGCGTCACACGATAGGATAGGCTTCACAGCCCGTTTTGCCCGCAGTTCAAAACTTCGTTTGACTCCAACGTGACGGTGGCAGATCCCCGACGTTTATCGTTGAAATCACGCAGTTTTCTAATGGCTGCCCGAGGAAAACGTTTCAGACACACCGTCGTTCAGAATAAAGGCTTAAACGTCCAAGGAGGCAGCAGAAATGGCGTCAGTAAACGACCCCTCCTCTTGTGATACGTATATACGCACATTTCGAGAGCTAAAACGACAGTTAGCATTGCAGGGGGCAACAGGACGACCTTGTCAACAACTGTGACCTCGTGGGCGAGGAAGGCAGGATTCTGTTACGACCGTGGACAGGGCTGTAATCAGTTACTATTAATCTCTTTTGCAATTACACACATTTATTTCAAAACGGTAATTCCAGACTCAGCAATAAATAAAGGTATCACTTATTAGTAATGAAGGAATAAGCAACTGTGTAATAAATAGTGCTTTCAGTGTGCTACAATTTACCAAATGAGCATAAAATACAGAGACGGCAAATAATGTTTTAGAAACAGGCCAATGTGATCCCAGTTAGAATTTTAAGGATGTAACCACAGTCACGGCTGACGGCCTTTAACACCAAGATCGGCAGTTATAAAAAATTTTAACAAACATACTGTAAAACAGCAGGCAATAGCAAAGTTTAATTTAAAAAGACAGGCATGTGATCACCAAACGGGAGAGACAAAATGATGATGAACTTGGTAGCACAACCATTTAAACTTGCTGTAAGGCCAAGAATGTCAATTATTAAAAAAAATTAGAAACATGCAATAAAACAGCAAGTACAATAATGAAATAAAAGGACCGGTCACAGATGGTGCACCAGGAATCGACCGCTGAGTAGGTCCGGTAAACATACTTTCGGGAGCGGTGAGATAGGCACCCAACAGTTGCATTCACTTCACAAGATGGTAACTCAGACTAGTCTAACGAATGACTAATGATAATCTGACTGATACTACCTCACATCCAATAAACCAAATGCAAAAATGTGAAAATACGCCAGAGCCGGAACTGGTGGTCTGGAAGAAAGGAATCACTACCGCCAGAGTAGACAAATCGCCAACCAACCTACAATCAAGAAAGCTGTCAAAATTACATGCCTCACCCGACAGCAACGGCAAGGCGAGGAAACGTACACTGCTGTTACATACACTAGCCCCCCAGTGCAGGTAACTGGGGCGTTGGTGGCCACAAGGCAGAAAAAATACCGCTGGTTGAACTTAACAAATAGTAACAAACTGAACGCAATTAAATGTAATTAGAAGGCCGGGAAAGCTAATCAGATCCGCCTTCCTCAAGCACTCTACTAGCTGCTCTTCGCCTCGGCGACACTATGATCAGCAACATGATCCCAAGTCACTGGAGAATCGCATGGCATCATAATGGTAGAGATTTCTCTACTTGAATCCAAATGCACTCAACTGAAAGCTTGCAGGCTCCGGTTTACGACGAGGTGGTTTCACCCTCGCGTCTACAGCCCTTCGATCCAGCAGTCTATACACGCCCCCAGCGGTCACAGTGTGTCTTCACTCGCCCTGAGTTCCTGACCGAACTTCCTACTCACTATCAACAACAACAACGACGTCGCCCCAAACATAGGGTCACAGTTACTACATATCGATAACCGCTGCTGTTACCACTAGCGGACAGGCAACACTTGCGAAACCAAGTATCCCTCGTCAACACGATAAGACCAACAACCGCAACCATATCAACTACACGATACCGTCTGGTCTCCAACAGAGGACAGGAACCTACAAACAGCACCAACACGACCCACAGCACGGCTCAACGACCTTTGACCCTGCTGACATCCTCGAACGTTTCGACTCTTTTCTGAGGACACTGAGGGCTGAATCCCCATACAACGAGGTCGCAGTCATTTGGAGTGCAGGGGAACGGCAATTTTTGGTCTCAAGTACAGATTGGAGTCAATAGAGACCGCTATAAACCATTCGCCGAGAACTGAACGTAATCCATAACAGCAAAAGTTGCTTATGAAGTTTCAGCCCTCCTGCTTCATGTCCTCCACTGGTTCTAAGGTCTCCTAGTTTGCCAATACTCGCGGTAACATCCGACCACAATTACTGAGAGTTTAAAAAACATGCCTGTAAGAGAGGGAAGTTGCCAAGTATCCCTAGGAGTTGAAAGCCAAACAACTGGCATGGGAGGGGTGTCAATGGTTGCCTTTGCCTAAATACGGTATTGTGGTAGCTGTAAGGGCGTTAGGACCACAAATCCACAGCTAGAGGGAAATGGACGCAGATCCATTCGAACACGGGGCGAGCACGTGCACACGTCGAACGTCCACTGCACTCAGTCGTGCTGAAAACAGAGAAATGCAGACTTCAAAAGGAGTTGAAAGGTTTTGGGTACACTTCCTTGTAGCGAAGTTCGCAACTTAAATTCACCAAAGAATGGTACAGGTGTTGCAGAACACTGCACGTCCGTTGCGACTCAGATGTGACAATGACCGCTACTGTAACCGGCCGTTCTTAAATAATTATGACATCCACCTGTTGGAAAATGGTTTCGGTACTGTTGTGTGGCGTTACAGGTCGCGCATCGTTGTCCAGTGACATCTGTCCTTGCTTCAACCTCTTGTTCCACGCCTTGACCCTTGGGAAGGCAATGCAGTGCTCTCCGCACTGTTGTGCCATTCTTTCCGCTGCCGGGAAACGCACCACCGCCCTTTGCTTTTTTATTAAAGCCTAAATTGCTCTGTTTTAACCACGTCTGATTGCAGTGGACGAACAACGCGCATATACACTTGGCTGTGCGTCCTCGATCCTCTAGCGGCGCGTTTGGGACATCACTGCTCTTAACAGGAAGCACACCTTTCGCCGTAGGCGTTAGCATGACAATCCCGTCAGGGGTTTCCATTTTCAAATCTCTAACTCGTTTCTTTTTGAGCGATCCCTTTACGTATATGGTTATACTAATAAAATTGGCCTGGAAAACTCTTCATGCATCCTAAGACAGGAAACCCAATTTCCTTCTACTGTTCACGAGGCAGATGAAGTAAGTTTGGTTGTCCTCCATAAGGCGGAAAAAACTCTTCTCCGTTATTCTTGGGGAACTGTAAATTTGATTTCAACGAGCGATTTACTTGAGTTCAATACGCCAGCAGTCGTTTTTTATTCTTTTTGAAATTTTTCATAAGATTTTTTTATTTTCTGTACCATAAATTTGTTCTCATGCTACAGCAGGAACATCAGCAGACAGAGGTGTTGCAGGGAAATTATGTGGACCACGTGCAGTAGGACGCAAGGATCGTTGTCGTGGCGGAAATAACCGACTTTTGAAGAAAATACTTTTAGTTGTCTGAATGAAAATTACTCATAATTTTTTGGCCGACTATTTTCAGGCTTCACCCATTTTCTGCAGTGACGTTTTACAGAGAACATACATTTTTAAGACTAGATGTGTCGAATGTGCATAATAAAAGTTTCAGACCAACCAGAGGGTAATTGATTACGTATTTTGTATTTGGAATGTACTTCGTGTGAGCAGTTCTATTTGTGAGTGTGTCATCACACTTTAGAAGTAGCTCAGATCTGCGCTAAAACGTGTCACAATCGTAGTGACACTTCACTGCAATAAGTTAATGTATGAGCACAAGACGTATTCGTTTTAATTGTACGTTCAGTATCCACCATGTACTAATCTCTGTGATAACGATTCTGATGTATAACGCAGTTGTCTTGGAAGTTCACTATATGTCACACTGACTTATTGTCGTAGGTGTTATCGCAATTGCGACAGACGCTGACGCGAAGAGTTTTATTATATAATCGTATATAATCCCTGAAATCCTCAATTTATTCTGCGACTGCGTTAATATCACAGACTATATTCAATGTGGGACACAGCGTTCCATTACATTAAGTGACACAAAAAATTTTCATTTCCATGGATTTGGTTTTTTGGAGCCACGTGTTCGTTTAATAACTCAGGATGTAGCGCATTTCATTTACTTATTAATGTTCTATTGAAATTTGGTATCAATATTTTGTTGTGGAATTCTCTTTGGACGTTTCAAAATAAATATAAAAATTTTGGGTTTTGTCTACTTTATGAATGATGTTAGCTCCTAATGTGTTTGTTGCTGGTACAGAACCAGAGTGTGTAGTTCATTCTATCTAATGCATGTCCCAAGTATTAAAGTACTACAAATTTATCTTTCTTCTTTATCTTCCAATATTTGTCAGTGTGGCTATCTGTTTAATGGTTTTTTATTCATTTTGTAAATAATTTGCTGCGTAGCTCTACGTTACATCCATTACTGATTGCTCTGATTTAATGTTTGTATTTCTGAGAGGGTATTAGACGATTCGATGAAAAGCTGATCAAAAAGGATGCTACTATGAATGACAGTATCTGTAGTTGGAGGTTTACAGAAGATACAAATATTATATACTGACTTAGTGTTCATCTTACTTAAGTCAAAGAACTTAATCATATTGTTAATGCTTTTTGTGTGGCCTTTACATCTTGACATATTACGGGAAGGTGTAACCATAATTGTGCCGTCTAAGATTCATCTAAAGTGTGATGACATAAACAGAATGGTCCATATAAAGTAAATTCCGAATCAGAATTACAAATGTAGCAGTGATCTGGACCATATTAGTACTGATAAATTCACTATGCACATTCAAAGCATGCACTCATAAATACTTTGTTCTCTGTATAGGCGGTTTGTGGAAATGGTAAAAACACATAACTAGTGCCAATAAATAATTAGCAGTTTCGGTACTAAAAACTGTATGTGGGTGTTCTTCAATATTTGAGAGCTGCAAGATATGATGTAGTAAAAGCCTTTATAACAGTAATTTAGGGAACGAAAAGCTTATGAATTCTCATTTTAAGAACTCCCAAACATTTCATTAACAGTAAATAAATTTCTGTTATTTCCGTCTGCACCATGACCACAGGATCTAGTTGCATATTATCCTAATAATGTTGCTGTAACGCATCCATCTTGCAATGTGCCTGCAATGGTTTGAAAACTAGTCAATGATGCAGAAACAAGCCATATCAAAAACTATATGGAAATAAATCATCGGATCACATTTTTCTTTCCGGGCCAGTTTTATAACATACGGTCTTGGAATTTCATCAAGCAACTTCTCCTTGATGCACAACGCCCGTCGTGTAGCGTGTGCTATGATAAGTGTTTTATGAGTTCACCCTACCTGCAGTCGTTTAAGACGGTTCTCCTTCGTTTTTTACTGTAGTAGCTGTACTTTTCAGCAACAATGTGAGGGTTGTCCACTGATCGTGACCGGGCCAAATGTCTCACGAAATAAGCGGCAAACGAAAAACCTACAAACAACCAAACGTGTCTAGCTTGAAGGGGGAAACCAGATGGCGCTATGACTGTCCCGCTAGATGGCGCTGCCGTAGGTCAAACGGATATCAACTGCGTTTTTTTTTCTTTAATAGGAACCCCTATTTTTATTACATATTCGTGTAGTACGTAAAGAAATATGAATGTTTTAGTTGGACCACATTTTTCGCTTTGTGACAGATCGCGCTCTAATAGCCACAAAAGTATAAGTACGTGGTATCGCGTAACATCCCGCCAGTGCGGACGGTATTTGCTTCGTGATACAATATCCGTGTTAAAATGGACCGTTTACCAATAGTAATTACATATGGCTCACAATTTTAGAGGAACAGTTGGTAACACGTAGGTTTTTTAAATTAAAATACAGAACGTAGGTACGTTTGAACGCTTTATTTCGGTTGTTCCAATGTGATCATGTACCTTTGTAAACTTATCATTTCTGAGAACGCATGCTGTTACAACGTGATTAGCTGTAAATACCACGTTAACGCAATAAATGCACCAAATGATGTCCGTCAACCTCAGTGTATTTGACAATACGTGTAACGACAAACGACATTCCTCCCAACAGTGAGAAGTTCGCCTTCCGTAATGTTCGCACATGCACTGACAGTGCTCTGACGCATGTTGTCAGGTGTTGTCGGTGGACACGATAGCAAATATCCCTCAATTTTCCCCACAGAAAGAAACCCGGAAACGTCAGATCCGGTGAACGTGCGGGCCTTGGTATGGTGCTTCGACGACCAATCCACCTGTCATGAAATATGCTATTCAGTACCACTTCAACCGCACGAGAGCTATGTGCCGGACATCCATCGTATTGGAATTACATCGCCATTCTGTCATGAAGTGAAACATCTTGTAGTAACATCGGTAGAACATTACGTAGGAAATCAGCATACATTACACCATTTAGATTGCCATCGATAAAATGGGGTCCAATTATCCTTTCTCCCATAGTACCGCACCATACATTAACCCGTCAAGGCCGCTGATGTTCAACTTGTCGCAGCCATCGTGGGTTCTCCGTTGTCCAATAGTGCATATTATGCCGGTTTACGTTACTGCTGTTGGTGAATGACACTTTGCTGCTCAATGGAACGCTTTCAAAAAAATCTGTCATCGCCCCGTAATTTCTTTTGTGGCCAGTGGCAGACCTGTACACGATGGTCAAAGTCATCCCCATGCAATTCCTGGTGCATAGAAATATGGTACGGTGGAATCGATGTTGATGTAGCATTCTCAACACCGACGCTTTTGAGATTCCCGGTCCTCGCGCAGTTTGCCTGCTACTGATGTGCGGATTAGCCGCGACAGCAGCTAAAACACCTACTAGGACATCATCATTTGTTGCAGGTTGTGGTTGTCGTTTCACATGTGGCTGAACACTTCCTGTTTTCTTAAATAGCGTAACTACCCGGCGAACGGTCAGGACACTTGGGTGATGTCGTCCAGAATACCGAGCAGCATACATAGCACACGCCAGTAGGGTATCTTTATCACAATAGCCATACATCAACACGATATCGACCTTTATCGCAGTTGGTAAACGGTCCATTTTAACACGGATATTCTATCACGGAGCAAATACCGTCCTTACTGGCGTAATGTTACGTGACACCAAGTACTTATACGTTTGCGACTATTAAGCGAAAAAAGGCCGGGAGATACGGGAAGATTTCAACTAGATTACATCATGGTCAGACAGAGATTCCGAAATCAGATACTAGATTGTAATAGCGTAACTACCCGGCGAACGGTCAGGACACTTGGGTGATGTCGTCCAGAATACCGAGCAGCATACATAGCACACGCCAGTAGGGTATCTTTATCACAATAGCCATACATCAACACGATATCGACCTTTATCGCAGTTGGTAAACGGTCCATTTTAACACGGATATTCTATCACGGAGCAAATACCGTCCTTACTGGCGTAATGTTACGTGACACCAAGTACTTATACGTTTGCGACTATTAAGCGAAAAAAGGCCGGGAGATACGGGAAGATTTCAACTAGATTACATCATGGTCAGACAGAGATTCCGAAATCAGATACTAGATTGTAAGGCGTTCCCAGGAGCAGATATAGACTCAGATCACAATATAGTAGTGATGAAGAGTAGGCTGAAGTTCAAGACATTAGTCAGGAAGAATCAATACGCAAAGAAGTGGGATACGGAAGTTCTAAGGAATGGCGAGATACGTTTGAAGTTCTCTAACGCTATAGATACAGCAACAAGGAATAGCGCAGTAGGCATTACAGTTGAAGAGGAATGGGCATCTCTAAAACGGGCCATTACAGAAGTTGGGAAGGAAAACATAGGTACAAAGAAGGTCGCTGCGAAGAAACCATGGGTAACAGAAGAAATACTTCAGTTGATTGATGAAAGGAGGAAGTACAAACATGTTCCAGGAAAATCAGGAATACAGAAATACAAGTCACTGAGGTATAAAATAAATAGGAAGTGGAGGAAAGCTAAGACGAAATGGCTGCAGGAAAAATGTGAAGACATCGAAAAAGATATGATTGTCGGAAGGACAGACTCAGCATACAGGAAAGTCAAAAGAACCTTTGGTGACATTAAAAGCAACGGTGGTAACATTAAGAGTGCAACGGGAATTCCAATGTTAAATGCAGAGGAGAGAGCAGATAGGTGTAAAGAATACATTGAGAGCCTCTATGAGGGTGTAGATTTGTCTCATGTGATAGAAGAGGAAACAGGAGTCGATTTAGAAGAGATAGGGGATCCAGTATTAGAATCGGAATTTAAAAGAGCTTTTGAGGACTTACGGTCAAATAAGGCCGGAGGGATAGATAACATTCCATCAGAATTTCTTAAATCATTAGGGGAAGTGGCAACATAACAACTATTCACGTTGGTGTGTAGAATATATGAGTCTGGCGACATACCATCTGACTTTCGGAAAAGGATCATCCACACAATTCCGAAGACGGCAAGAGCTGACAAGTGCGAGAATTATCGCACAATCAGCTTAACAGCTCATGCATCGAAGCTGCTTACAAGAATAGTATACAGAAGAATGGAAAAGATAATTGAGAATGCGCTAGGTGACGATCAGTTTGGCTTTAGGAAAAGTAAAGGGACGAGAGAGGCAATTCTGACGTTACGGCCAATAATGAAAACAAGGCTGAAGAAAAATCAAGACACGTTCATAGGATTTGTCGACCTGGAAAAAGCGTTCGACAATATAAAATGGTGCAAGCTGTTCGAGATTCTGAAAAAAAGTAGGGGTAACCTATAGGGAGAGACGGGTCATATACAATATGTACAACAAGCAAGAGGGAATAATAAGAGTGGACGATCAAGAACGAAGTGCTCGTATTAAGAAGCGTGTAAGACAAGGCTGTAGCTTTTCGCCCCTACTCTTCAATCTGTACATCGAGAAAGCAATGATGGAAATAAAAGAAAGGTCCAGGAGTGGAATTAAAATACAAGGTGAAAGGATATCAATGATACGATTCCCTGGTGACATTGCTATCCTGTGTGAAAGTGAAGAAGAATTAAATGATCTGCTGAACGGAATGAACAGTCTAATGAGTACACAGTATGGTTTGAGAGTAAATTGGAGAAAGACGAAGGTAATGAGAAGTAGTAGAAATGAGAACAGCGAGAAACTTAACATCAGGATTGATGGTCACGAAGTCAATGCAGTTAAGGAATTCTGCTACCTAGGCAGTAAAATAACCAATGACGGACGGAGCAAGGAGGACATTAAAAGCAGACTCGCTATGACAAAAAAGGCATTTATGGCCAAGAGAAGTCTACTAATATCAAATACCGGCCTTAATTTGAGGAAGAAATTTCTGAGGATGTACGTCTAGAGTACAGCATTGTAGGGTAGTGAAACATGGACTGTGGTAAAACCGGAACAGAAGAGAATCGAAGCATTTGAGATGTGGTGCTATAGACGAATGTTGAAAATTAGGAGGAATGATAAGGTAAGGAATGAGGAGGTTCTACGCAGAATCGGAGAGGAAAGGAATATGTGGAAAACACTGATAAGGAGAAGGGACAGGATGATAAGACATCTGCTAAGACATGAGGAATGACTTCCATGGTACTAGAGGGAGCTGTAGAGGGCAAAAGTTGTAGAGGAAGACAGAGATTGGAATACGTCAAGCAAATAACTGAGGACGTCGGTTGCAAGTGCTACTCTGAGATAGAGAGGTTAGCACAGGAAAGGAATTCGTGGCGGGCCGCATCAAACCAGTCAGTAGATTGATGAAGAAAAAGGTCCAACTAAAACATTCATATTTCTTTACGTACTACAAGAGTATGAAACAAAAAATGGGGGTTCCTATCTAAGAAAACGCAGTTGATATCTGTTTGACCTTAGGCAGCGCCGTTTGGCGGGCCAAGCATAGCGCCATCTGGTTTCCCCCATCAAGCTAGACGAGTTTCGTTCTTTGTAGTTTTTTCGTTTAATGCTTACTTCGTGAGATATTTGGCCCAGTCACTATCAATGGACCATTGGGTGGTGCATTGATAGTGACTGGGCCAAATATCCCACGATATGATCGTAGTCAAATCGGTCTTGTGAATGTTTCCACATTTGCACTTTAATTCAACAAAAGTCTTCGCACAGAGGGTAGCGGGTGGCTGCAGCGTCCTGTGTGAGTCAGCTGCGACTAAATCGTGACATCCTTTTTAACTTAACGAATACCACCAACGAGGAATTTTCAAACTGTGATGCATTCTTCCTAGTTTATACATACCTTTCATTCTCAATCTTTTAACGTACAACGGCCGTTCGAGTTTCTACTCACTGATACGTAGAGTTTTTGCAGCGAGATACCAGCTGAAAGATCAGTGCGCTAGAGAGAGTTCCAAGAATTTGTAAAAATCTCAGGGGATGTTACTAGTCCGAACGTCTTCCCCAGAAACAGGGGCAAACTGTCAATAGTCTGGGTCGAACGATGAGTGGAATCCAATTCCACTTGACTAATGGAGAAACATTTACTAGATAAAACCGGAAAGCCTTTTGTGTGAGAATATCGGCACGCCTGAGACAGCACACGCTATCTGATATGTTGCAAAACGCTCCGCATACAAACGGGATTTTCCCTGGGCTCATACCTTTGTTTTTATTAGCGGTAGGTCCAGTGTTTCGTACAGCTCTTGGTCTAGGGACCATTTGTGTATACTTTAACATCTTACTGTAACTGTTGTTCAGTACAGAATCAAAGTCTGAACATTGCACATTTCCTTCAGCTTAGGCAAATGGACAAATTCTGTTGCTTAATTTTCCGTTATATGTGTTCTATGGTGCGCCTTAATGGGCTTATGTAGGCACCAATCTCGCACAACTTTGCAAATTGTATTGATAGCCAACCGTTACTGAGATACACAGACTGAAAGTTAATCCAATTGTACAATTAAAATATGGTGTGAAACGAAATAAAATTAATAAATAATAGCAGAAAATTGCTCACATTTTAACGGTATACTCCCAACGAGTTTATCGAGACAGAATAATTTGCTTGTCAACTGATGGCCAGCTCATAAAACGAAGTTGCTAATCTTTTAATAAGTCCATTTGATATAACCATAGGAAATATGCTATGAAATCCTGTACCATTGATACTGACCGGTAAGTATCACAATCACATTCCGTCTTTTTCTGCTGCAGAATATTTAGAACTGTCTGATGGAATCTGACACAATAAAAATGTTAGTTAAATAAGTAAGTAGGCAAAGAACTGTAGGACAAATTAATTTATACTGTCTTAGTTTGTAATCAGTAAAATTCTTGCATTTCAGAGACTTAATAAATGTCTCAAAACAGATTTGTTTTTTCAAAATCTTTATACCATAATATTACCTTAAAACTAACTGCTGTACGCGGAAAGAACAACTATAGTGACAATTGTAGAGTGTTTATTGAGTTTTTCTTCACTTGAATGTGGTAATGCTATTCGTCTCCGATTCACTGCGCCCTTTCTGCCGAGGTTGACTTCCCCAAATAATTTGCCATCGAATATTCTTCAGGAACTTTCTCTTTTATACTTTTTTATTTTCCCTTCTTAAGAATCCTTCAATGCATGCATCAGATATACTGCAGACCACTTCCGATATTGCCTCTCAGTTATCTTAATGGAAATCTGTAAAGAAGAAGGGAAAAATACATTATACCCCTTATGAAACGTCGACCTTTACGATTACCGCTGAAATTATATTTATTTGCTTTGAAATATTAGGCACCTTACGCGTATTAAAAATTTAGCCTAAATCCCATTCTTTACTAAAATTCTTAAATCGTTCCAGTAGAGAGTCAAACATTGCATTGGTACTGTTTAGGCAACTTAAGGCAAGTCATCAGTGCTGCAGTTTCAATAACCATGCCATTTTGTGAGTCACATGCCGTAAATTAATGATCATATGACATTTATAGGGATGTCAAATAGCACCTGAATATATCCTAATTTTATGAGCCTGATATTAGTGTGATTATATTGCCTTCCGCAGTATCAACACCTCACGAAAATTACACAGATAATATATGGAATCCGTTACTTTTCTTGGAAATAAAATACAACGCAAAGCACCGCAGCCACTGAAACCAAATGATTGTTGCACCACGGGAGTGTTCCCTAGTTCACGCCACTCCCGCTAACTGGTGCGTATGTACGAGCGGTTAATTTAAAACGTGGTCGTGTGATATGAGAGCCATTGCGATGTGAGCCACTTCCCCCCCCCCCCCCCCCCCCCACAAGATTAAAGTGCGACTATATGAAGAGCGTTTATTCAAGCGATAGGAGGCAAGAAGGCATGACAGCTGATATCGAAGGATTTCAGAGACCCGCATATTGTAACTGGTTAATGGACATAATGCGAAAGCTGAACGTAGATGATCGAGGAAAGGAGACGTTTTCCTCACAAAAATCCTGTTGAATAAATGCGGAGAATCGGTTCGATGATGAGCTTGAGGTGATTCTGGTAGTAACAACGTATACATCTCATAGGAAATCACGAGAATATGTGTGATTAGACCTCATGCCGAGAAATATGGACTGAGGTTTATTCCTCTTGCAACACATGAATTCAATCGGAGGGTCGGAAGAAAGATTTATTTATCATTTATAACAATAATAATAATAATTTACAACCATAATTTATATTTTTAATTTTTTATTCTCTTTTAATCTTTAATATTGATGGAAGTTCTCTAACCACACACTGTTAGGTATACACATAGACGCAGAGTTAGATGAAGATCTAAGTATGACATTCAGTTTAATCACAATGTTTTACTATAATTTTAAATATAAATGGTGTAACTGAAGAAGTGTAAAGAATGTTGCTTAATTATACGAACAGTGGAAAACGTGAGGAAATATTAATCCCTGTGCGTTCCGTCCTAGAATATTGTTCAAGGCTGTGGGACCCACAGGTATAACAGAGTATACCAGAAATATGTAAAGATGGTTGGCGCGAATGATAAGAGGTTTTTTTGTTTCACGAGAGAGTGGAACGCAACTGTTTAAAATTCTGAATTAGTAAACCGTTGAAGACAGATACAAATTATCCAGCGAATGACTATTTACAAAATGTCACGAGCCGGTGTTAAGTGGAGAATCTGGAGATGTTCCTCGTCCCCCTCACGTATCACTCCTGTAGCGTCCGTGAAAGCGAAACTACATTAATTGAAGCACGAACAGAGATATGTAAGCAAACATTTTCCCGCCCACCATCCGCGACTGAAAAGGAAAAAATCTTAACATGCGATTTCGCACTAAGTACCCTCTTCCACGCACTTCCCAGTGTTTTACGGTATATGTATGTAGGTCTCACGTAACCTATGTGTAAGTCTCACTCACACGTGGCGTAAGGGTAGCGGTTTTTTTTTTTTTTAGTGATCAAAACGTCCTAGATCACGGTTTTATATTTCGCCATTGCTCAGATTTAAAATATGAAAATCAGCCATGGCAGTCGAAGACTTCTTGAATAAGAATTCAACCTCGTTTTGCCAACAGCCTTGACGCAGAGCTTCAGAGCACTCTCTTGTTCTTGGAGTGGGAAACTGCCCCTAAGAGTTGGAAGAATCAGCGATCGCCAACGGCATGAGAATTCAGAAGGCAATGGAAACAGCTGCATTAAAGACATAAAGCGTACATCCACGGTATATGTTACCTGTAACTGAAAAAGTGTCACTATGATTTCTCTATTGGCAAAAGACACCGGACTAGTACCCATTCAGATCCCCAGGAGACACTGCCAGTAGGAGGTGACCATGAGAAGAAATTGAACAACAAACGAAAGCGTAACATTCTACGAATCGGAGCGTGGACTGTCAGACGTTTGAGTGCGTAAGGAAGCTAGAAAATTTGAAAAGGAGAATGCTAAGAACAAGTTATAGGAAGAGATGGGTAATGCACAACATATTCAAGAACCAAGACGAAATAGTAAGACAAGAAGACCAAGAACGAAGTGCTCGGATTTAAAATGGTGTAAGACACAGACGTGGTCTTTCGCTTTACCATTCAACCTGTATATAGAAGAAGCGATGACGAAAATAAATTAGAGTTTCAATAATGGGATTGATGTTCAAAGTGAAAAGATGTCAATGATAAGATTCGCTGACGACATTTCTATCCTCAGTGAGAGTGAAGAAGATTTATTGGAGCTGTTGAATGGAATGAGCCGTCTGATGAGTACAGTATATGGACTGAGAGTAAATTGAAGAATGACGAAAGTTATGAAAAGTGGCAAAAATCAGAACAGCAAGAAACTTAAAATCAGATTTAATTCTGCTACTAGGCAGCAGAACAACCCTTGATGAAGGAAGCAAGAAGGACATAAAACGCAGACTAACACTGGCCAAAATAGTATTCCTGGCCAAGAGAAGTCTACTAGTATCGAGCATATGCCTTATTTTGAGTAAGAAATTTCTGAGAATGTAGGTTTGGAGCAAAACATTTTACGGTAGTGAGAGATGGAGTGTGAGAAAACCGGAACAGAAAAGAATCGAAGCATTTGAGATGTGGTCCTACAGACGAATTTTAAGAACTTGGTGGACTGATAAGGTAAGAAATGAACAGGCTTTCCTCAGAATCGGCGACGAAATTAAATATTAGAAAACATTGACAAGGAAAAGGGACAGGATGGGCGGATACCTGTTAACACATCTGTTAAGAGATCAGGGAATAATTTCAGTGGTACTAGAGAGAGCTGTAGAGTGTAAAACTACAGAGATTTTAACATAAGCAGCTATTAACTGATGACGTAGGTTGCAATTGCTGTTCTGCGATGAAAAGTTCAGAACAGCAGAAGAATCCATGGCGCTCTGCGTCAGACCAGTCAGAATACGGATGACTAAAAAATATTGTTCGCACAGATGTAGAATTCCTGAGAGAAAAATAGCGATAGGAGTGGTACAGTAAATAGCATATCGCAACAAAATTCCAGAGGAGTGGCAATCAAACCAGCTTCCAGAGGTTCTAATTTAGGTTGTCCTGATTACCTTTAAGTAGGACGATTCACAGGATAGTCTCATGGCCCCTTTTGAAATCATATAAGATTTATTTCATTATTCTAGCCGATGATACTAAACGTCTCAAATAGCTTAGTTGTCGGAGCCAGAGAATCCTAAACTTCCTGTCTTGTATGTTGCGTAACATAAAAATAGCATCCTAGATTAATGTGGACGGCGCCAAAATACATTCCGAAAAGAATGCTGTACTGATTGGGTCGGAATGTCAGCTACTGATAACAAGGTGGACGATATATTGGGATACGGAGTTTCTTGGTGTATTTCATTGACGAAAATTTCTCGGATTATCAGTCGAGTCGTTGTGTCGTGTTGTCGCAACGTTTCGACGAATTTCCCTCTCTTCATCTTCAGGCAAGGATTTCACCTGATGATGACGAGTAGAAGAGTTGCGACAACACGACACAACGACTCGAGTTAAACAGAAGTAACTTCATCGATGTGTATGACATATCGACCCTTTGTAATTGTTGTGCCGTCTCATTGACTCTGTAGGGCTCTGCCGTGGGAAGCAGAGGATGTTGGTTGGTGGCCGGTATCCTCTTTCTGTAAGACAAACTGCATGCATATATTAAATGAGTTCTTTATTAATAAGAAGAGAAAATTACTTAAGATAGTCCAGGTGTTGTGATACAAACCATCCTCAACCCTTTCAGACCCTCTGGCTAAAATTGTGTACATTAACTTTTACAGTCTGTTAGCTGCAACAAAAGTATTTCTTCCCTAGGCGAACCTGAGCTACACACTCGTAAATGTTCAACCTTTTCATCACGCGCAAGTGCTTCCAACCGTTGGGCATCACTATAAAATATCAGCAAGTCAATGTAGCAGTGCGCAGCAACTCGTGACCACCAGAATACATGGTTCCCTATATTCCAGTGTATAATTGAATGCTGTTGTTGTTATTTTAAATGGAAATTATTGAATTATCATTATACTATTTATTACAATAGAGAATATTTCATAATTAGTTATATCAGTCCTTAAAGTGAAGCCAAGTGAACAAAGTACGTTTTGGAAAGGGGTGCATATTTTTGTATAATCTTGCTCCTAAAATCATTAAAAAGTCACCTAAGACCACTACCACATGAAGATAAATTTTTCTTCCTCCAGAAAAATTTCGGGTCTGAAAGGGTTAATAGACCACGTTAGCCTCACTGCTGGTGAAGTACAAGTCCGCTATGTAAACTACTCCGGTGGCGTTGGCGACACGTTTCTTGCAATTCTTGCAAGCCTGTCGTTATCCTCTGTCGATCTTCTCGCTATCTCTTTTCCCAATGGTGTGCTGGCACCAGATTATACCAGCGCAGTAATGACAAGATGTCTACTTATACATCTTTCCTTTGGTGCAAATTAAAGTCAAAGTTTCGTTAACTCAGTATTCAATTACCTTCGCACTTACAGTAATGATATTTTTGCTGTGATTCCAATCAGTACCAGTCACAATGAGATGTATAGAATGTTTACAAACACATTTCAATAATCGTGTGATATAACTGCATTAACCTTCCCCATGCCGTATTCTTTGCGTATTTGCTGCTGCCAACAACCTCTAAAAACTAGAAGAAATTGGTATCTGATCATGTTATTCAAATGTCTACGTATTGGCACTTACGTTTATATTTGTTTCTTCAGTTAATTTGTAAGAGCAAAGTCCGCTTTCCTTTTTTTTTCTGAAATCAACAATTTATATGATAAATACTTTCTTTGTTTAAATCCTAATGTTTGTTAAGATGACAAGAAATGATTAATGAAAATTAATAACTATACAAATATTCAACTTACCGTTAGTTAAAATACAAATAATTCAATAATGAAAAAATAGTTCTATTTAAATTTCAGTTAGTGATGTCAGTCCTGTTTCAGTTTCGTTTATTATATTTTCGAGCCACGGAAAGGCGTGTACTTGAGCATGTCACTGACATCTTTTATTTAAACTTTCTTTAGCAATGATTTGATATTATTCAATTTTTTTACTTTAATTTTCCAGTCAATTTTGAACATGCATGATCTTCAGAAGTTAAAGCTGTCTCCTATCATCATGTCTCTTCTCAGCGAAATTTAAAGTTGACGTCTTCCACAACGTTTTGTTGAACCACAGAATAATAGACTGTAGTTTTATCACATGAAGAGTTTGGCTCAGGAAATTCAGAACATTACAGGAAATAAAGGATTTCCAGTTCTCCAGAACGCAAAATCGCTCCATGCCTCAGCTCGATAAAATCATGTTCACCGTTTACCTTGTCTAGAATACATTTCAAAGCAGTAGAAAGGTAATTCCCTGATCTGCCAGGTCTTCTTCGAACAAAGAACAATATAGTTTTACTGTTTGAAAATGAGCTGTTAAATTATATAAACTTAGTTCTCTTTTTAAAATAGCTGTTCTAACTTCTGCTAATGGACATGAGATGACATTCTGCATGTCTGAGAAAAACTTAGGAATGGACATCTTTTTCTGTGCTCATCTCTGAGTTTCTTGTTTGTTTCTTTTCTGTAATAAGTGTGCAGTAACATTTTTCCAAATTTTCAACGAGGCTGTTGTACGTGAGCCGTGTGCGGCTGGCGTTGGTGCCGTTGGTAGGTTGGCATCGTGGCGTCTCGTTTTCTTCTTGTGTTTACTGGCGCCACTACGTTTGCTAGCGTTGTCTGTCCGTGAGTGGCAGCAGCAGAATTTGTCGGTATCTAATACCGTGGTACTATCTTTGGAAGGACGTCAAGTGTTTTCCAGGCTGGGTGTGTCGGTAGTTTGGTTGGGACGGAGCAACAGTGAGGTCCGACAGCGCGCGGACACGGTGGGACCGCTCAAGGAACGCAGGCACTGCCAGGTTGAGGGGCTGTAGTTGCGAGGGCCACAACCTCGTTGTCCACCGGACCCAGGATGTTTGAGTTGAGTGAACGTTAACCCAGTAGTGAAACCTCCACTATTTTGACAACACGCTAATTATTCGCGCACTGCTGCTCACGGGGTCCCCCGAGGTGAAGAGCAACGAGTGGAGTGTTTAGGGTTGGCGAAATTATTTACCCGTCCTGCGCTTCTTATTATTAATCATTGATTCCCTTGTGTTTATTGGTGAAGTTCAAGCAGCGGTAATTTTCTGTCAAGTGGCCGCTAACGCAGGATAGCGTATTTTCGCGGCAGTGTACCTTTCCTCGCGTTGCCGCTGCTGTCTGGTAAGGCGTGTAGTTGGCAGCCTCCTTGATTGTGGCTCGGATATTTTGTTCTTTTGGACTAGCTCGGTCGTAGAGGTTCCTTCTGTTTCTGGATATTATAAACACCGGATTCTGAAGACGCAGAGCTGTCTGCCAGAACCGTCTTGCCTGAGTTATTCTATCGTTGTGTTGGTTATCAGACGTTAGGTAGATTTTGCAAGAGTGTTGGCCTGTGTTTACACTGTCACTAGTTTGAGTTGCCATCCGCTTAAGTGAATGCAGCTTTTGGTCGCCTGTCTCATCGTTTACGAAGTTGAATGACGGTCCCAGGTCGATACTTGGAGCACTGTCTACAGCCCACTTCTCCCTTGATTTCGTCTCATTGCTACCACTGGCAATGAGGCATTCGGCCATGAATGGAATTTGTCTTAAGAATTTTTAATTAGATATGTTCTCTTACTATGATTGTTCTTTTTTATAATATTTTAGTAAGAATTTGCTGTCTAGGCCTTCAGACGTCAAATTGTTTTTTAGTTATTACTGCTGGGGCCTTGATCCGACAAATAATTTGAATTTCATGTCAATAAGGCCTTCAGATGTGAATGGAATTTCTCTTAAGAATTTTTAATTAGATATAGTCTCTTAACGTGATTGTCCTTTATTTATATTTTAGTAAGAATTTGGTATCTGGGCCTTCAGCCATGAAATTGTTTTTGAGCTATTACTATTGGGGCCTTGAACCGAAAAATAATTTGGATTTCTTGTCAATAAGGCCTTCTGACGTGAACGCTATTCGTCGTAAGAATTTTTAATTATATATGTTCTCTTACTATGATTTTGTTTTTCTTATATTATTTTAGTAAGAATTTACTATCTAGGCCCTCAGACGTCAAATTGTTTATCAGTTATTACTGTTGGGGGCTTCAGCCGAGATATAATTTGAATTTATTGTCAATAAGGCCTTCAGCTGTGAATGCTATTTCTCCTAAGAATTTTTTATCAGATATTGCCTCTTAATATGATTGTCCCCTTTTTCATAATATGTTAGTAAGTATTTGCTACCTAGGCCTTCAGCCGTTAAATTGTTTTTTAGTTATTACTATTGGGACCTTAAGCCGACAAATAACTTGAATTGCAGGTCAATAAGGCCTTCAGCCGTGAGTGCAACGTGTTTAAGAATTTTTTTTTACACGTTGTGTCTTAACAGTCAAATTTTATAGTTGTTCCTTATTGTCACCCTCATTGGCATTTGGTTTCAAATAAAGCGTACGTGTTTTAAAAAGAAACTGAGCAATCAACGATACCTGAGTAAGGCCCCGTCCACACTGAAATCTGCCTTTCCGTAAGAACCGCGTCCAGTGGTAGCAGAGCATGGTTACGATTGTAATATTGCGATTATGGTTACCGTTGGTTCCAATTTTAACTCTGTCAGTTTTACACGATATTTGTCTTTGCTGTTTGGTTTTTTTAGGTGACCAGATCTAATAGCGGTCAGGCAGTGCACAGGGATTGGCCTGTGGAGGAAGGACCACCTCATTTATGAGAAGGCACCAGCCTATTGACGATAGTATCCGAGACTTAGCTGCCAGTATGCCTGCTACCGTTCCTGAGCCGGTTGATGTCACACCGGATGTTTTGGGTGTGACAGAAGCAGCCACAGAGTTTCTGAGTTTTTGTTTAAGGCTGTTGGGGGTCTTGAGGACACCATCGGCTTTGTGGAGGGCACTGAACCTATTGGCAGTCAGTTAGACAAGGGGGGCGGGTACAGTTGATACATTTAACCAACCGAATATTTGACTTATGGGCATTAAAGCTACAAGGTTGGATAAGGTCAATCGTTGAATTGGGGTCCCTGGTTAAGGAATTACAGTTTAAGGTCAAATGTCTAGATCTTGATGGGAAGAGGACAGGGGGGCAGGATCTGTTATCTTTCGGGTGGTGAGCTAGCGAGCCCGAGAAGGGTTAGCCGGGGTGTTTGCTAAATTGCTTAATCCTCTGGTCCATCTGTTTCGAGACGCCACAGAATTAGCTATAGACCGACCCGAGCAAACTGAATTGGCGTTACGGGTGCTGGTTCGCTTTGAGCAACACGCTGATGCGTTTGGTGATTCGCATCAGGTGATTTTGTTTATATTACATTCGTCAACCAGAGGCGAATTGTGGACTATGGTGTCCAGGGCCAGTGCAGAAGGGTTGTCCTTGCAGCAATTGAGGGAACTTGTGATTAGCGGAAGACTGACAACGGGAGCTCGTAAACGGCTCAAATGTCGCTATGTTTGGCAGATGTAGCAAGAGAGGGAGGACTTGCATCAACATGTGGAAAGAGTTAAGGCGGCCTGTTAGGAGACTTAGGGAAACGCGAGGTAGTTTCGATTGTCCTGAGGGGAATGCGAGCGGCGGGAAAGTCACATTTTGTTTTTCGTGATCGTCCATCCACTTGGGAAGAACTTCGTACCGCCATTGTAGCAATATCCTCATTGCCGCTTTCGGATGATAGACATCGCGAAGTTAAGGTTCAGCCAGAGGGCGACACCGAGCGGACTCCGGGTTACCAACACCAACTGAATCTGCTTAAGAGGAATCGCGGCGTTGTTTTACGTGTGGTCGAACTGGCCATTTAGCTCGTACTAGCGTATAGCCACGGACACACAGAGTCCATAAATCTGCTAAACGGAAATCGCGGCTTTGTTTCAGCTGCGGTCGAACAGGGCATTTAGTTCGTACTTGGGTTCAGCCGCCGACAACTAGAGTTAATAAATCACTCCCGGCTGGGTAGCGACCCCGGGATCGAGCCTTTAAAACCTGGTGTGTCTGTGTCGCTGCTCCATCATCACCCCCACTGCCCTGTATTTGTTCTCGAGTAGATGGCGAACACATTTGCGCCCTTTTGGATTCTGGTCGCTCCTTTTCATTGTTGAGCTTCGATGGGTTTCTTGATTTTGGTCATCTTCCGAGGTTTAAGCCGGTCCCTTCTTCGGCGCAGAGATGTCAGGTTGCCAACGGGCAGGTGTTGCGTGCCTCTGCATGGTTAGGTCCGAGGGAGTATCTCGTGGTCTAAGGCGCTGCAGTCGTGTGCTGTGCGGCTGGTCCCGGCAAAGGTTCGAGCCCTCCCTCGGGCATGGGTGTGTGTTTGTCCGTAGGATAATTTAGGGTAATTAGTGTGTAAGCTTACGGACTGATGACCTTCGCAGTTACGTCCTATAAGATTCCACAGAAATTTTAACATTAGAACAATCTAGGTTGGGGTTTTCTCCTGGCCCTTGTCTTTGGCCTTGGTTAAGAAGCTGCCGGTTGATTTTAGTTTGGGATGTGATTTTATCAGTAAAACTGGTCTTGTCTTGGATTTTTCCGGGCATACCTTCTTCTTTAAGTTCGCTTATGATCAGAAGTTTGGGTGTTCTAAGCGTAAGGTGCGTCGAAATGTCGGCATGCTGGATGTTGCTAAGTTAATGAGTATGGTCTCACCCGTCTGTATTCACAGTTTTGGATTTGTTGCAGAGGTTCCCCGAGCTTCTTTGTGATAGACTGGGGGTTACTAATGTTCTTGACTACCACATTCGTCTATCTGACGATACTCCAATCAGGCAGTCCCCATTTAGGATCAGGGGTGGAATTTTCTACCTATTGTTGACTACCGGCGCCTGAACACCAAGGTTGTCCACGAATCAGTTCCTTTACCTGATCTTCATAACTCTTTTACTTGGTTTGCCGCCGCTAACCGGTCACTGTGCCCGATCTGAATCAATCCTATTATCGTATTCCCTTAGCCGAAAAATGTAAACCAGTTGCAGCATTTTGTACTGATTGAGATCTGTATAACAGGGCTGTTTTCCCTTTATCTACTGGTGCAGCCGTTCTTACTCGTTTGCTGTAAATTATTTTTGGAAACCTAAAATTAGTCTGTGTTTATAGTTACTTAACGACTTGGTGATTTGTAGCCGTTCGTTTCAGGAGCATCTGGAACATATCCAGCAACTTTTTGCTAGGTTGCAGGGGCCGGTTTGACTTTGAAACCTAGTAAGGTGACATTAGCGAGGCAGCAGGTATCTTTCTTAGGTCACCTTGTTTCAGGCGAGAATATTCGCATTGACCAGGAGCGGACTAAGGCATAGAGAGCTCTCCCGCCGCCTACTGATAAACGTGGGATTGCCAGGTTTACAGGCATGGCGAATTATTTTAGGCCTTTTGTCCCTAATTTTGCTCATTTGGAGGCTCCTTTAAATGAACTGCGTCGAAAAGGGGTGCGCTTTGAGTGGGGACATGTCCAACAGGCCGCGTTTGAACACAGTAAAGCAGCTGTAGCCATCCCTCCGGTTCTCGGAGTGCCTGACTTTAATAAAAAAAATTATTGTACAAACTGACTAATCTAATGCGGGAATTTCGGCCATCCTCCTACAGGAGTTTGAGGGTCAAAGGCAGCCATTAGCGTACGCGTCGGTTAACCAGTGCCGAACCAGTGCCGAACTTAAACGTTACGAATGTCAGGCATTTTGATCGCGCTGGAGAAGTATTGCTTTTATCTCGAGCATAGAGTGTTTCAGCTAGAAACCGACAATCAACCATTAATGTGGGTGGTAGCCAGGCCGCGTAAAACTGGCCGTATCGCCAGGCGGTCAGTACGCATTTCAGCGTTCCTATTTGGGGTTAGACATATTAAGTGGACGGAGAATGTGGTCGCGGACGTCCTCAGCCGTATGTTCACTGACAATCCATCTAGTGAGCGCCCAAGAAACGGAGGAAGGCAGCCTCAGTTGCGTCGTGTTAGGCGGTATTCCTCATTTGTTTAGTGACGTTGCAGAACAGCAGGATGAGGACTCCACTTGGGGATCGGTTAAGGAACGACTATCGGTGGGGGAAGCTTTGGATGAATACGTCATCTTGAAAGGCATTTTGTGTAAAAGGGTGGGGCGTGCCAAGGAGTTGAAGATCTGTGTACCAGCCGCCCTGGTACGCCCCGTTTTCCAATACTTTCACAACCCGTTGATTGGCGGGCATTTAGAAACCTATAAGACATTGTAGAAAATTAAGGAAAATTAGATTTGGCAGTCTATGGACCGAGACGTTAGAGAGATGTTTTCTTGGTGTCGGTTGTGTCGTGTGTCCGTGCCTAAAGAATGCTTTTCAACATGTTTTCTTGAGTTCTGAGCGCGAATCCTGCCCCATGGACAAACTCTATACCGATTATGTCTGGCCCTTACCTCGCACCAAAAGAGGCCATCGGTGCGTATTGGTTATTATTGACGCGTTTTCGAGGTTTACCTGGCTTCTTCCGAGTCGTAACGTGACTGCTGTTACTACCATTGCGCATTTAACTAACGTATTTAGTGGTTTTGGCAAATCGTTAGTCATAATGCGCCGGCCTTTCTTTCGGCTCCTCTCACGGCTTTCTGTTTTCAAAGCGGTGTGTAGCACGTGATTAACTCTCCGTATTACCCGCAGGGCTCTTTCGTGGAGAGGGTCAATCGTAATCTCAAATCAGCACTGATTATCTTCCATCAGGAGACGTCCAGTAAGTGGGATTCTAGCCTCCCTTGGCTTAGTTTTGCCTTCAATACCGCCAGCCATGAAGCTTTGAAAGCTACTCCAGTTTCCTTGATCTCTGCTTATCCTGTTAATCCCCCTTTTGAACTTATGTGGAATTTAATATCTAATCCCTTCGGATATCGTGAAGGAAAACTGGAATCGTGCCAGGCACAATATTCTCAGGGCCCACAAAAAGCAAGCTGACCGTTACAAGTCCTTAGGGGTAAATAAGGAGACCAGGTGTATGTTCGTAATTTTCCAGGGAGGGAGGTGCGTCTTGGGAACCTTGGTAAGTTCACTCCCCGTTTCCTGGGTACCAGTACTATTATGCCTATTTTAAGCCCTCTTCTGGTTAATGATAACCGCACCGGTAAGCAATACCAGATCCATCTTAATCAAATTAAGTTTGGTTAAGTCACTTGTTGGATTACACCCACGTTGATGTTTGAAGGGTGAGGCTGGCCCCGTGCAGCTCGCGTTAGTGCCGTTGGGAGGTTGGCATCGTGTAATAGGGATAGTGGCGTCTCGTTTTCTTCTTGTGTTTACTGGCACCACTACGTTTGCTAGCGTTGTCTGTCGTGAGTGGCAGCAGCAGCTTTTATCGGTATCTCGTACCGTGGTACTGTCTTTGGAAGGACGTCAAGTGTTTTCCGGTTCGGGTGTGTCGGTAGTTTGGTTGGGACGGAGCAGCAGTGAGGTCCGACAGCGCAAGCACATGCCGGAACCGCTGGCAGCACACAGTCGCTGCCGGATCGAGGGGCTGTGGTTGCGAGGGCCATAACCTCGTTGTCCACCGGACCCAGGACGTTAGAGTTGAGTAACATTAACCCAGTACTGAAACATCCACTATTTTAAGATCACGCCGTTTATTCGCGCGTTGGTGCCCGCACGGTCGCTGAGACGAAGAGCAACGAGTGGAGTGTTTGGAGTTAGCGAAATTAATTAGCCGTCCTCCGCTTCTTATTATTAATCATTGAATCCCTTGTGTTTATTGATGAAGTTCAACCAGCGGTACTTTTCTGCCTAGCGGCCGCTAACGCAGATTAGCGTATTTTCGCGGCAGTGTACCTTTCCTCGCCTTGCCGCTACTGTCCGTTAAGCCTTCTTGATATTGGCTCGAATATTTTGTTCTTTTCGACTATTTTGAAGACCCAGAGCTGTCTGCCAGTTCTGTCATACCTTGGTTATTCCAGCGTTGTGTTGGTTATCCAATGTTAGGTAGATTTAGCAAGAGTGTTGGTCTGCGTTGACACTGTCACTACTTTGAATTGCCATCCGAAAAGGGCCTGTTTGATCGTGTACAAAGTTGAGTGACTTTCCCTGGTCGATCCTTGGAGCACTGCCTGAGGCCCACTTCTCTCTTGATTTGGTCAGATTGTGATAATTGTCAATAAGGCCTTCAGCCATGAACGCAATTTATCTTAAGAATTTTTAATTAGTTATGGTCTCTTAATATGATTGTCCTGTTTTTATAATATTTTAGTAAGAATTTGCGATCTGGGCCTTCAACCGTCAAATTGTTTTTAGGTTATTACTGCTGGCCGCTGTGGCAGCGCTGTTCTAGGCGCTTCAGTCCGGAACTTAGCTGATGCTGCTGTCACAGTTTCGAATCCTGCAGCGGGCATGGATGTGTGTGATGTCCTTAGGTTAGTTAGGTTTAAGTACCTCTAAGTCTAGGGGACTGATGACCTCAGATGTTAATTCCTACAGCACTTAGAACCATTTGTACCATTGTGAGTTTTTGCTATTGGGGCCTTGAGCCGACAAATAATTTCGATTTCTTGTCAAAAAGGCCTTCATCCGTGAATGCAATTTGTCTTAAGAACTTTTTTAATGAGATATTTTCACTTAATATGATTGTCCCTTTTTTCAAAATATTTTAGTAAGTGTTTGGTATCTAGGCCGTCAGCCGTTAAATTGTTTTTTGAGTTATTATTATTGGGGCCTTCAGCCGACAATTAACTTGAATTTCTAGTCCATAAGGCCTTCAGCCTTGAGTCCAACCTGTTTAAGTATTTTTTATTACACATTGTGTCTTAACAGTCAAATTTACTAATTGTTGCTTATTGTCTACTTCATTTGCAATAGGTTTCAAATAAAGTGTACGTGGTTTAAAACAAACTGAGCACCCACCTTTAACTGAGTATGGCCCCATCCACACCCAAATCTGCTTTTCCCTAAGTACCACGTCTCAGTAAGTTTTTGACACTTTATATTCTTCGTAGAAGCCGCGCCGATCAGAGTTTCTCTAGTTGAATCCGAAATTGAGTTCTGTGACAAAGTATGCCTGTCAGTGTTAACAGCTGACATGTGTTTTCTTTTGGACACTTGCCTTGATTACTCACTAGAGCACATTCACCTATAACAAGGATAAAACTAAGTACTTGGGACTCGGTCATTCATAACTGAAATTCATTTACAGAAACACACAGTCCCATCTGTCAAATAAAATCTTGTCGTCCCAACGAATCAAAGATAGTGATATCAGTTGTAACTAGGGCCTTCCAGTGACTCGGTCATTTCTCCATAGGGTGTAACAAGAGTAGCAGAAGACATAGAAATTTGTTACACTAACAGCTCTTTTTCACAATGTAGGAAAAGACAGATTAGTGCTTACCATAAATAAGACACGTCAGATTGCTGACAGTCACAAGTAAAAGACACTCATACATAGTTTTTAGACACAGCCATCGTCAGTAAATGACGCACACACACACACATACACACACACACACACACACACACACACACACACACACACACACACACACAGACAAAAGCAAGCACACCGCACACTCGTCCAAACAGCTTTTGCCTTTCCACCCGCTCGTACACTATTATCCCTTCCCCTTTCCACCCCCTCCACACTGCTGGTTGCATCCTACATGATGTTGCATTGTGGCTCGAGATGCTGGAGTAGACGATCGACTGTGCGTGAGGTGAGGTGTACTTGCTTATCTCTCTCTCTCTCTCTCTGTGTGTGTGTGTGTGTGTGTGTCGTTTACTGACGTTCGCTGTGGCCGAAAGCTATATGTTAGCGCCTTTTAATTGTGCTTGTCTGCAACTTGGCGTGTCATCTTCGTGGTAAGTGCAATCTACCTTTTCCTATATGGTGTAAGACATTGCTTACAAATTCCACCCTCACAATCATATTCCGCTCATCAAGACGCTTCATTCGAGCCGAAACTCGATAAGATAAAGTCAATGTTGTATGAATTCATGTAAAAGATATGCAAATAATACGTAAACATACCAGGGTTGAAATACTCGAGGCTCGCGTACACACATACATTGCAGACGCGACGGTCACAGGAATTTTTAGTTCAGGAGATAAACCGCACAACGGGACTCCAATCCCTTCAGAGGACGACCGAGCCTATCAATGTCGGCCGGTGAGCACCCGTGGAGCGGACAGCATGTCCCCGAGGGAAAGGAGGAACGACCCCATGTTCGGCTTAAAAGCAAATTCCGTACCATTGTGTGGGAGCGGCCAGCCTATGCATTCTTTACACATAGCACGCAGTTTCATAAATTTTCACAAGGAGACAGGAAACGCCAAACGCCAATGCTACGGATTTCGGGATTGGTCGCCTTAAACGAAACGTCATTCTCCCGTCTTAGAAGACAATGCTGATTGGCAGACGATATTTCTGACACATTGAACTGAAGGAGTAATGGAAGAGACTGAAAGAAATAACCCTTCATGTCTTGCGTGGAGAGGGGCCGTTCCATTGTCGCTCTTGGAGTGAGAACACGTAACGAGAGCGTGCACACTAGTACGTGTACTCAAAGAGCGAGGAACAAGTCTCTCCTCAGTACTTCACTGGGGGAGCACCTCTGTCGAGAGCGAATCGAAGTGCGACTCTATATTGAGTCCTTTTCGATTAGGCATTGTTCACTATGTTAGCCGACACACTTATAGTGCAGTGTGAACGGACAGATTTATAGTTAAACGCCTGCTAGCGAAGTTTTGAGTGGCATCACGGTGGACTGGTAATCTGACCGGTGTACCACGCCAATAGTTAGACTAGGGGCGAATAGGAGTCCTTGACGTCATCAAGGCGTGGGGAGAATTTGATTGGCGAAGGTCAATCCAGATAGAACGACAGTTATCTTATTTGTCAGCAGCGAGCGGCGCAGACAGGAGTCATCGCAACTTATGGTATTGTGCGCTACAGCTATTGCGAGCCCCATATTTCCCCCACAACAGTTCCCTTCACTGCATTTCATACACGACAGCCTCGACCATACCTAGCAAGATTCTAACAGATAAATATTCAAGTTGCGTAGGTGCGGCTCTCAGCCATTCTGCCAAGTCAATAACAATCTTAAACTTTGTATAGAAATTCATAACTAAAAGTGCCATTGTCATTTCTCAGAATTTTTGCAAAATAAATGATAGTTTTCGTAGGTTTCATGTTTTTCTTACACTAACAAGCACTACTCCAGTACCCAAGTATCCCACTAGTTACGTAAGAACTTTTGTGAACTTTTGTGTCGTTTACTTGCAGCAGACGACTCCAGAAGATATTTATTGCTGAAAGTTTTTTCCGGCATTTCTCTTTAGAACGTTAGGAGCGTCTGTCTGACTTCTGTAGTAGTGTGGGGGTGGGAATTGCATCTTGCAGGAGCCACAGGGTAAAGGGAAAATCTCAGATGAATCCCACACGCTCACAGAAAATGGGAACCCTGCCAGGATAGGTAAAACTGGTAAGCTACCAGGATAAGAAAGTGAGGTATGGCAGGTTACAGCAGTAGCACTTTTAAGACCTTTCTTTTATGTATTAAATAGCTATTTGCAAAGATTGGGACCAGAATAGATACAGTTAGTAAAGAAAGTGGAATTGTAGGGAAAAGGGCGTGCGTTGAAAAATTTTGCATTTTTTTACGATTTTTGTGTAGCTGTTAGGGCATAGGGTTTTTAGGTGATAGGCACAGACGCAGAGTGACGCAGAGACGCAGTGTGACGCAGCACCATATAAGTTAGAACTAAGAAATAACATTTTTCTCCCTTTGCAAGCGCACAGGTGGAGAGTGGAGACTGTAGCAGAGCAGACAGAACATTAGCCGAGAAGTCACGACGTTGTTGTTGTTTTTGGTTCAACCAACTGGTATGTAGTCGTACAGTTTTATAGATAGGGTTGTGGTGTGTTGAAAGAATTTTCATGTTAACGAGAGCACAAGCCAAAGGTTACGTGAGATACAGCAAGTAGACAAGATGGGGGAGAATCAAACAGATAGACTGCAAGTAAACTAGCTTATTGAGAATAGGACACAAGATGAATCTGAGAATAGGACAGACGGTGAATCAGGGAACAGGACAGTCGGGAAGCTGCAGAATCAGCAGACTCAGACTGTGATGAAATAGAGACACATCAGACAGATGAGAGTCGAGGGGACGAGAACATTGAATTGCCATAATATGAAATTCCAGATAGGGCACATTCTGAGCCAGAAATAGACAGCCCACGTAGTAAATGGCAAAGATTTGAAGCGAAACGAGCACAGGAAACGAGTTTGTTTGCCGCACATTCAGGGACAGAATACGCGTCAATACAGTAAATGAACCGGCAGTTAGCTAAAGTTCAAAGAGAAGTAGAGAGCGAGGAAGAGGGGTAACATTTAGAATACGTCGAACCTATCGTACACATTCTACATATGCCCCAACAGCAGACACAGAATTTTGCGGAGTTACGAGCGCCACGAATAGGTTCCGTAACAGACGCAACTGTACCTGCAAACACAAGACATACACAACAGAGAGGGCAGAATGCGGAGTTGTTTGCGCCACGTAATGGTTCAATGACAAACGCAACTATCCTTCAACACAGACCTCACGGGTTATTGCAGTTATCAAACATAGAAACGTCATAGCATAGCCCAGTAAACGACGTAACTGACCTGTTACAGGACAGGACGCCATCATGGAGATGTTACAAAAAATGAACGCTAGTATGACGAAACAGAATACTCAGATAACAATACAGTATCAGGAATTGAAACAGGATAATCAGGAATTCAAACAGGACAATCAGGCTATTAAGACACAGATCCAATTGGTTAAAATCCAGATGGAAGAAGGGATCGCCAGAATTGATAGTCAGATCACTCAGATAAACAAAGACGCGAAAGAATCTAGAGAAAGAATTCAGATACTAACACAAGGTCAGCAGCAATTACACTCTGACTTGGACAAGATCCAGTTGGACATCAGAAACGTTGACAAAAAGGTGGAACGTTTTACAAAAAAAGCCACTCGAACGGGAATACAAATTTCGGAAGAACAAGCAATTCGAAGCAAGGTCGCAACAGTTGGACTGAAAAAATATGATCAGCGGATCAATAAAATAGAACTTAAAAACAAAGATCAGTTTGAGAAGCTTCGAAATGGGTTGATACAAACTATCGAAGAAAAGATCGAGACCGATTACACATGTAGCGAAACAACTGACACGTCAAGTATTAATTCTGCACACGAACACTCGCCGTCTAAGAAAGTTCAAGTAGGACCAAGGCTAGACGTAACACTCGCGCAGAAATCGAAACAGGAAACCCCAAGCCGGCCAGGGTGGTCGAGCGGTTCTAGGTGCTACAGTCTGGAACCGTGCGACCTCTACCGTCGCAGATTAGAAACCTGCCTCGGGCATGGCTGTGTGTGATGTCCTTAGGTTAGTTTGGTTTAAGTAGTTCTAAGTTCTAGGGGACTGATGACCTCAGAAGGTAAGTCCCATAGTGCTCAGAGCCATTTGAACCATTTGAAAGAAAAACCCGAGTAAAGTAATGCATAACATGCCACAGGACCAGGAACAGTATCTAGAAAAACGGAACACATACATTCAGACAATACCAATCGAATGACAGGCAACTGAACCAGTAAATCCAGTGACACAACATAATGGCAGCACACGTACTATACCGCGACGAGAGTAGAAACACACTAACAACACTTTTGTTCACCAATGATACGACATGGATATGAGTGAGGAAATTGAGAATCGGCAGACAGGCAGTTGATTACCAGAGAATAAACACGACGACACAAGCAGTGGCAGATTATTTGAGTCCATGAATCAGCCAAAAACCGGATTTACGAGTAGATATGATACAGACCACTTCCTTACAGTTAGAAAATTTGAACATTTCAAGGAAGAAGGAGGTAGCTTGCATGCACGCACATTCATCGATCAGTTTCAAGTAGGCTTACCAAACCACTGGAGAGTAGCACACAAACTTCGTTTGTGCACAGATGTCAGGGACAGTAGCAGAGGTGATGCAAAAGATCGCGGCTACCTGTACGTCTTACCTACAGTTCTGTACAGCATTTTTCGAAAGATATTGGTCTAAGGAGGCGCAAAACAAAATTAAATATGAGTTACATCAGATGACACCATATGAAAACTCAGGAGCGTAAAGCGTGGTAAAATTCTTTGACACAATGGACAAAAAGAATCAATGCCTAGACAAATCATACAGTAACGGAGAGCTGATACGTCTGTATAGAATGAAATTACCGGTAATGTATCAACAGGCGACAGTAGGAAAAAATGAAAATACCGAAGAATTCAAAGAGATTTTAAGGGAACTAGAATTAATGTCTAAAGAAGACCAGGTGAAAGAGAAAACAAAGGAAAGGAAACAGCAAAACGAGAGGACTAGCAACGAATATTCCAATAATAATTATTGTAATCCTAACACCAATAATTTCAGGCAATTTAAAAGGACAGTGGCACAGTGGAGACAATTGGCATAGAAACGATAACCATAATAATTGGTACCGAAGTACGAACGGTAATGGACACTCATACAGTGCCGGATATGGGCTTAGGAATCAAAATGCCAACGGTCAAGGGTAATTTTAAAGAGGTCAAGATGTTAGAAACAGCAGCTGGCGAGACCAGGGAGCGGTTAATTACCGATGAAATTATGGTCCACAAAGACAAGAACAACACAACAAAGAGAAACCAGATGTAGAAGTTAGGCCACCGAATACTTCAAAACATAAAGATTGAATTGAAAAATGCGGAAGAGGTTAGGCAAACTAACGTCCACTCTACCTTATATTAATTATTAAATAAAAATAAATAAAAATAACACATTAAATAAAAGAAAAAGATACACAATACACACTAACAATCTCTTGTAGTATCAAGTATCCTACAACATGCACACAAACAATGAATGATACACAACAATTAAAAGAATGAAGAACTGGTGGGACATAATTAGAATAATGAAAAGAAATCATATATATACAATAATTTTTGCCACTATAAGAAAATTTTAGCATTTTATAAAATCAGAGATATTTTGTAAATAACATGTATATGTAAAACAAAATTTGTAAATATTTCGATGCGTCAGAGGGACATCGCCACCAACACCAATCACCAGCTCCCTTAACACCTGCTGCTTCGAGATAGCGACGGAGAGGATACAGACATGTTGAGAAAGCACTTAGGGTAATAACAACAACATGAAGACTGACGCCATACTAGAAATGCTGGTTGCAACCAGGTTGAACTTCAGGAGGACTACACGCAGCACGGACATTTCATACGTCACGACACTGCCACACAACGGAAGAGCGTGGGGAGAATCATAATAGGACAAGACGACAATAAAGGTACAAAAATTACTAAAATATAGAAACTCATCAAGTAGCTCTATGTAATGAAAATTTTTTTTACTTCTAATGAAGGCTGCCTTAGAGCATTTGAAACCAAGGTAAAGTAAAAAAAATTTTACCTGTGCAACCGAAGAGCTGTATTTTCAAGTAATATTACAAATTTCGTCTACGGTTGCTGTATTGTCGGTCATGTTCAAAATTGTCATCAAGTAACATTTGGAAAGGTAGTCAGACACTACAAATCCTATATCACTCCTACACTAAAATTCACATATTCCTAGCCCAAGAAGAACACAAGAATGCAAGAAACAAGAGAAGAACAGAAGATGCAAGATGAAGAAGAGCAGAAGACAGATCCAGTCCTACGAAGCAAATTGCTACAAATGTCTTTCCATGAACTTTGAGGTATGGCAACTATTACAACCAACTCTCCAAAAATAAACCTTGAATCGTCAAACAAATACAAGTGAATGGCAAACGGAATATTAAGTAGTAGCAAACAACGTTATCTAGAAATAGATTCAGCAAAGTTAACGTTAGGAGCGTCCGTCTGACTTCTGTAGTATAGTGGGGGTAGAAATTGCATCTTGCAGGAGCCACGGGTAAAGGGAACATCTCAGATCAATCCCACACGCTCACAATGGTTGATACACTATGTAACAAAAATTATCCCGACACCTGGCTGAAAACAACTTACAAGTTCGTTGCGCCCACCGTCGGTACTGCTGGAATTTAACATGGTGTTGGCCCACCCTTAGCCTTCCAGTCTCGCAGGCATACGTTCAGTCATGTGCTGGAAAGTTTCTTGGGGAATTACAGACCATTCTTCACGGAGTGTTGCACTGAGGAGAGGTACTGACGTCGTTCGGTGAGGCCTGACACAAAGTCGCTGTTCCAAAAAATCCCAAAGGTGTTCTACTGGGCTCAGGTTGGGACTCTGTGCTGGCCAATCCACTACAGGGATGTTGTTGTGTAACCGCTCCGCCACAGGCCGTGCATTATGAGCAAGTGCTCGATTGTGTTGAAAGATGCAGTCGCCATCCTTCAATTGCTCTTTAACAGTGGGAAGCAAGAAGGTGCTTAAAAGACGAACGTAGGCCTGTTCTGTGATAGTGCCACGCAAAACAACATGGGATGCAAGCCCCCTGCATGAAAAACACGACCACACCATAACACCACCACCTCCGAATTTTACTGTTGGTACTACACGCGCTGGCGGATGACATTCACCGGGCATTCACCCATATCCTGTCATCGAATAACCATATTGTGTACCGTGATTCGTCACTCTAAACAACGTTTTCCCATTGTTCAATCGTCCAATGTTTACGCTTACCAAGCGAAGCGTAGTTGTGCATTTACCGGCGTTACGTGTGGCTTATGAGCAGCCGGTCGATCATGAAATGTAAGTTTTCTCAGCTCCCGCCTAATTGTCATAGTACTTGCAGTGGATCCTGATGCAGTTTTGAAATCCTGTGTGATGGCCTGGATAGATGTCTGCCTATTACACATTACGACCCTCTTCAACTGTCGGCGGTCTCTGTCAGTCAACACACGAGGTCGGTATGCACGATTTTGTGCTGTACGTGTCCCTTCACGTTTCCATTTCACTATCACATCGGAAACAGTGAACCTACGGATGTTTAGGAGTGTGAAAATCTCGCGTAGTGACGTATGACACAAGGGCACTGAATCACCTGACAACGTTCGAAGTCTGTGAGTTCCAGCCGGCCTGGTGGCCGAGCGGTTCTAGGCGCTACAGTATGGAAACGCGCGACCTCTACGATCGCAGGTTCGAATCCTGCCTCTGGCATGGATGTGTGTGATGTCTGTAGGTTAGTTAGGTTTAAGTAATTCTAAGTTCTAGGGGACTGATGACCTCAGAAGTTAAGTCCCATAGTGCTCAGAGCCATTTGAACCATTTTTTTTTTTTTTTGTGAGTTCCGTCGTGTACCCCATTCTGCTCTCTCACACTGTCTAATGACTACTGAGGTCACTGATATGGAATATCTGCCAGGAGGTGGCAGCGCCATGCACTTAATACGAAAAACGTATGTTTTGGGGGTCTCCGGACACTTTTTATCACATAATGTACGTCTACCTGGAGTTCTTTGTTTGATTTAACAACTCTTCTTCTTAGAGAATGAAATTTTCACTCCTCAACGGAGCGTGCGCTGATATGAAACTTCCTGGCAGATTAAAGTTTTGTCCCGGTCCGAGAATCGAACTAGGGACCTTTTACCTTTTGAGGGCAAGTGCTCTACCATCTGAACTACCCAAGCGCGACTCGCAATCCGTCCTCACAGCTTTAGTTCAGCCAGTACCTCGACTCCTACCTTCCAAACTTCAAAGAAGCTCTCTTGCAAACATTGCAGAACTAGCGCTCCTTAGACAGGATGCTGCGGAGAAATTGCTTATCCATTGACTAGGTGATGTTTCCTGAATGGAACCGGCGGAATTAAAGCTGTAATGACGGGTTGTGGATCGTGCTCGTGTAGCTCACATGGTAGAGCACTTGCCCGCGAAAGGCTAAGATCCCGGTCTGGCTTTTTCTCCGATTACGACAGATCCAACCTTCCTGCCATAAAGGATCGATATGAGAAACGGCGATAAATTCACATCCAGGAGAGATGCAAGAAATACCAGATTTGGAGTCAACAGCGGCGAAAATCTGGTCGGTGAGCGGGGCCGCGGTACAGGGGAGAAGAAGTCGCTAAGCCGGGCAGATCGCTTACGGCGGCTCGACAGCCGGTGATGTGGGGGCGGTCCGCCGACGCCGCCGTGTTGGTAGGCACGCAGGCGGCAGGCGGATGGCGGGCAAATCCGGCGGCTTTGCAGTTGGAGCTTAGGCTGGCCGGGCAGGCCGCGGAGGACCGGCAGAATTTAACCCGGCCAGATAAGTCGCAAAGCCGATTAAATATCCGAAGGGCGGTGGCAGCAGGAGCGGCGGCGTCGCGACGTGTGGGCGGCCGGCCGGGGGCCGCTCCTCCCGGCGCGCCACCACAGCCCCAGCCGGCGCCACCACCACCGGAACCACGCGAACAGGAACAGATGGCCGGCTCGGATCGCCGCGCTGCGGTCTGTCCTCACGGCTCTGCCCCTCATTAGCCTCGTTTTATTCCCTGCAGAGAGGACCCCACGCGCTGCACGAGCCACAGCTGGGTGCCAACGTTACTTCAAGGTGCATTCTGCACCATCGATCCCAACAGTCCTCTTCCGCCTGCTCGTGTCCGTCTTCTATTGCTTTTATTGCTAGTCGATACTGCCTGGGGATTATTAGTTCATGTAAGACTAAAAATATGGCATTTCAGTCTTTGATCGCTTTTTTTATTTTCAATGGCCGGTTTCGGGCTAGCTGCCCATCTTCAGATCATATATTGTATTTACGGACTAACTTGTCAGTACAGAACAATCGGTTGATCTGTACTGACAAGTTAGTCTGTAAATGCAATGTATGATCTGAAGATTGGCAGCTATCTCGAAACCGCTCATTGAAAATAAAAAATAGCGATCAAAGACTGAAATTCCATAGTTTTATTGAATGAACGATCGCGGAATTCCCACTAATACAATAATGTCTAGTTTTGATGAATTCACGTAAGAATTCAAAACTGAGCTCTTGTGTTTGCGTGTGTGTATGTGTGTAATTAGCTTATGACGCTCAAACTCGAGGTTATGACTGCCCAAACACTCATTAAGGCAAACGAATGTGGCTAAAATCTCGAAAAAATTTTCGCAACCACGCATTCGAAACGAGCACAGTAGTCACTCTGCCTCAAATGCTCTAAAACAAGGTAGAAAGGCTAAAACTAACTATAGATGAGATTAAAACGCAAGTAAAACGACAATGGAGGTAAAAGTGTGGCATAGGCAAATGTCACTGGTTGACTACTCAAAAAAAAAAGTACTGTTGCTGACCCAGTCACCCTGTTAACATATTACTACCATCTCCCATAGCCTTTTCAAAAATGTTGGACATTTCCAAAAAACCTGAAGACTCGACCACATTCGTTTGGACGTTCCTTAAAACAGATGGCAGATCCGTCGGAAAATACGCCTCAGCCCGCTGGTCGGAAAATACAACACAGTATAATAAAATGTGGCGCACAGTGATCTGTAGCCCCCAAGCACCATATATTGGAGGGTCCTCCAGCCGGAGTATGAAGCCAAGCGACATGGGGCTGTGGCCTTTGCGAAGACGAATAAGGAGCCCCTCGTCCCGTCGACGTGGCTGGAAAGAGGTACGCTACGGACGTCGTTATAGCTGGAGGAAGGCATCCTGGATATTGTGGACTACTTTATCTGCTGGGTACAAAAGTTGTAGAGAGTGAAAAGCACTCAGAGAATCGGAACAGACCAGAAATTTAGCACTGGAAGAACGCTTCATTTGCACCAATTCCCGCAATATCGCATATAATTCTGTCAGTGGGACCTTGATGACACGATCCGGAAAAACAATAGAGCGACCAACTGAGGACCCGTGTTTAGACCCCTGTATAAAGACACCGACATTGTTATTGTGCTCAAACAAAATGTCAGAAAACATTGCACGAAAGAATGAAACGGGAGTGCAACCCTCCTCTACTGCACCAAATTTAAAACTACCCTGGGCCTCTGCAGTAATGTGGGGTGGTACTTGTTACACACCGAGTGACTCCAGCACACGCTGTACTCGGATCTCAAATGGCAATGTGGTTCTTGGACGGTTGGACAGTGCTCCCTTCAACAGAAATAAATTAATCACCCTCCTACGGCTGTTAGATGAGACTAGAACAACTTTTACTTTGGCTCACTCTGCAAAAAAATAGCAATATTAATATAATAAGATGTTTGGTTCATTGAGTTTGGGGAGGGGAACCAATCAGCGAGTCACCAGTACCATCTGATTACGGAAGGATGACGGAAGAAGTCGGCCGTGCCCTTTCAAAGGAATTTGCCTGAAGCGATTTAAGGAAATTACGGAAAACCTAAATCATGCTGCTTGGATGCGGGCATGAGCAGTCGTCCTCCCGAATTCGAGTACAGTGTGCTAAAGCCTGTATCATCCAGCTCGGTAATACAATAACACCTTGGTACATATGAGAAAAGGGGTGGATGGAGTAAAGGATGTTAATAAATCACATAAGTGAATCAATTTCAGCTGTAAAGTGATTGTAGTGGTGTTAAATGAAAGGCAAATAGTTCTGAAAAGGGGAATAAGGGACGAACAGGGCGGGTTCCTATTACATTTGCCTGTGGCATCCGGTGGTGGACATAAAACTTGGTTTCCTGATTTTGTGCGAATAGTGCCTTCTGATAAAAATGTTCCTTCTCAGTCCACTCTCTTGGGTTCTAAAATGTATAACGAGGGAGGGCTTGCTCCACAGAAGATCCTTATCTGTGTCCATTGATGATGATTTGGATAACCCATCGTGGCAATAGAGGCTGTCCAGCCCATGGGCTTCTGTGAAACGTCTGGCCTAGTTTTACTCCCCTCGCAGTGTTTCTGCATTGTCCAGAACAAAAAAAATGGCTCTGAGCACTATGGGACTTAACATCTGAGGTCATCAGTCCCCTAGAATTTAGAACTGCTTAAACCTACCTGACCTAAGGACATCACACACATCCATGCCAGAGGCAGGATTCGAATCTGCCACCGTAGCGGTAGCGCGTTTCCAGACTGTAGCGCCCAGAAACGCTCGGCCACTCCAGTCGGCTGTCCAGAACAATTTCAGCATCCTCTCACTTGTATAAGGCAAGCAAAATCGAATCAAAAGTGAACGTAGAGTAAGGTTACATTAGTTAATAGTGTAAGTAGGCTGTTTAGGTTTTCTTATTGGTAACGCCACATAGCGCTCTGTATGAAAAATCACTGGCTGTGCTTTGCGCAGTCTGTGGCTAGTTTGCATTGTTGTCTGCCATTGTAGTGTCGGGCAGCGGCAGCTGGATGCTAACAGCGCGTAGCGTTGCGCAGTTGGAGGTGAGCCACCAGCGGTGGTGGATGTGGGGAGAGAGATGGCGGAGTTTTGAGATTTGTAAGAATTGGTGTCATAAACTGATATATATATATTACGACTATAAAGGTAAATACATTGTTTGTTCTCTATTAAAATCTTTCATTTGCTAACTGTGCCTATCAGTAGTTAGTGAGTTCCATAGTTTGAATCTTTTAGTTAGCTGGCAGTAGTGGCGCTCGCTGTATTGCAGTAGTTCGAGTAACGAAGATTTTTGTAAGGTAAGTGATTTGTGAAACATACAGGTTAATGTTAGTCAGGGCATTCTCTTGTAGGGATTATTGAAAGTCAGATTGCGTTGCGCTAAAGATTATTGTGTGTCAGTTTAAGCACAATCTTGTATAATTGTTCAAAGGGGACATTTCAAGGGAGACAGAATAACGTAAGACGCAACGGTCCAGTGCGCAGTTACGATTCAGGGAGAAATTCTCCACCACGTGACCGACAAGAAAGAAACTATGGAAACTACCGACAAAATGACAGACCTGAATTGCATCAGAACTGGCGGGATTCCTACAGGACATGGCCCTCTCGACAAGGTGAATTTGTAGAAGTTAGGTCTCCTAATCCCTATAACGACGCGCGCCAACAAAGAGACAGACAATGACTCGCACCGCAGGCAGCCGCGTTCGCCGGCTGGCTCAGAGAAAAATAACATAAGCTAACCTTGAGCAAAATTCCAGTATTCTTTACCGACGTTTACCGCATGATAATTGCGTTCAAGTTGAAACTTTGAGCACTGTGAAGAGCAAAAGATTGCACCCCATTTCACATGTAAAACCGTTTATTGAAATATAATCTGCTTTTTAACTTTGTCTTTGCCATAAAGCATTTCACTTCACATTTCTGGTATGCTTTGTCACACTGAGAAACTGTTAACATGCAACAATGTTTTGAAGTTAACTATCCAGTCTAGAACCCAGGGAACACTTTTAAACAGAAATTACGAATGCATTGTTATAGTGAACAGACAACACAGTGTTGTTATTTGTACATTCTTGCTTGTTAGTTGCACGATTACGTAACGACTATAAGGCTTACATACTTAGAATATATACTGTTAATGAGATTTTAATGCTACGTTTTGTTTTAGTTGAAAAGACATTCTTTATTTGAAGTACTTTCTGTGAGATTAAAGATAACTTAGTATTTGGTTTATTTGACAGCTACACGATTTTATCACGACGCTACTAATGAGAGCCAATTTACAATGTTGCTTTTGCGGTGTTTCTGTTTTATATCTGCACAGTTTTTCTGAATTCTTCTGGAAAGGATAACATGTTTTAGTAGTAACTTTTGTGGTATAGTTTCAATGAGACAGCCTTTTCCATAGCACAACAATGCGTTACATTATAGTACTTTCTTGATAACGATAAGGTACGTAATAACTACGATATCTATACGGAAAGAATTTCACTTTTGTTTATCATGAGGTAAGTACATTGACTTCTGTAGAACTTAGCTTTCGGAGGACGATAACTACGACACTTTCACAGAGATTATCTTACAACAAGACGCACAGTTTAGCGCTACAGTACACGTATTTGAGTGATTAATTTTGCACTTAAAACATTTATTTTTAAAGATATTTGAAATACAATGATACAAAGGTTTTCCGTGATACATTTCATTCCATTGCTGTAATCTGTAACATCTGAGGATATAATTACGTTAATCCTCAGGGCGGTACACGCTTACTTTGTGTACCATGTGTGTGGCAACCACAAGGAGCCCTAGCTAATATGGTATTTGTTTATACAACTTTACACGTCGGTACCATATTTCTCTAACACATAAATTACACAGCGATCTGATTATTTAACAGAAAAACACATTTTTTATTTACTACGTCAGTGACACATGTTTACGTAATTACACCATTGGATAACTTGACACTTACGCAATGGTATTTTATCTGTACTTTCTAAACTGTTCATATATTTTTCGGAAACATTGTGATACTATGAGAGCTTTGAATGATTTATTTGGTATGGGATCATGATTTTTAAAGTACGTTTGAGGCAGATGACACTTTTGACATGAGCAGAGGAGTTTTTTTAGGTTTTGAAATTATTGGGGGAAGCTACGACGATTTTGAGAGTTGACTGAGGTGTTACGATGTTATTATTACGATGACTATGTGTATTATGCTGTTGAGGTATGTTTATCATCAATAAGCTGGTGCTATATGAGGAATTTGATTATGCTACGTATTTATTATGATGAAATATTGAAGAAGTGTCTACGAATATGTATATGTGTAATAAAGCAAGGAATAATGAGTAGTGGTTAGGGACTCTGATTTGTGAAAAAGGATGTTGGAAACCGAGAATCGTACTTTAAGAGATGAAATGTATGTAGATGCGTGAATGTATTAGAATGGCGACGGAACTTTTTTGGACACTGTTATATCAATAGGATTTTCTTTCTACAGATGTGTAACGCTAATTATTGACCTGTGAAATTTTTTATATGAGACTACCACTGTAGCGGAAACTGGTGTCGTAAATATTTCGGTAAGACGGTTAAGTGACCACCTGCACGTAATGCGTCGTGGGCACCCAGCTGGGCGACAGCCACCTGGAAACAAGCCATTAGTGTGTGCCTTTCAGAGGCATAGGTGGTGAAAAAGAAAAGAGGCCATTATCCTCGCTATTGACATTCCTTTGTAGAAAGCATCGCAAATACGACACGCTCATTACTTGGAAACATTCTTACATCCGCACACCTGATTATGACAAGTGTCTTTCTACGAGAGTTGAGAGAACTTGTACTGACTTATGAAATGCCACATAGCTACTGAATGATGTTTTTATTCTTTGCTTTGCATAATTGCTTATTTCATTTGATATCTGTTTTCCAGCTGTGTTGCAGCATTGGTTTTCTAAAATAAAATTAAATGCATTTGCTAATGTGAAAACTTTCTGTCAACAGATCTGTTAAATAATAATTTTATGATCCACATTCTTCAAAAAAAGGAGCTCTTGTAAAGGAAAGATCAATAAGAAAGGACTAGTAACAGTAACTGCATATATAATTTTCTTTTCCAGTACTTGGTAATTTTTTTAGAATTAGTTTTTGTAGTGTGTCACTTTAATTACATAGACATTAAGATGTGATTATAACTTTCCCTTATCTGCATTGTTGTCTTTAGTATACTATTTTTTCTGCTTGTGCGTTTGTCATGTTTAGATATAAGTTATTACATATCCTGCTGCTTGCTTTGCCAATTTCCATTGTTTTTTTTTGTTATTGCTGTTTGTATTAATTGTTTTGTGCTGCTGCATTGCCTCCAACCCTTAGTTTAGCATCTGAACTCAGTAGCTTTAAGTTAGCTTAAGATGGGGTAGGTTATAAAAGAGAATGAGTTATGAGGAATTCGAAGAAATGCATTGAGAAGCTATAAGAAAATGATTTGGCCAAAAAAGTAGTGTACAGTGGAGGAAAACTATTTTTGAAAGAGAATGTGAACAAAATACTATAAGCGTGCTTGGATAGGATATTTTTGGTGGAAACAAATGTTGAGATAAGACGAAAGATCTACAGAATGACGTTTTGGATTGGACTGCAGTACCAAATGTTACACTGAAAACAAACCCTGTCCTTTCCCCTTCTGTTATCCCACTATGTGTTTGTGTACCCTTGTGTATTTATGTTCTATCGGTCTTTATATGTTTATCTGATAAGACGTATGTTGCAGAATTTTTCTAACACTAAGCTACATTCACTATGATGAGGAATACTGTTATCCTCAAATATAATTTGCATTAATAACATGTTATTTACTTAGTAAAGATGTTTACACATTATTTATTCTGTTTTGTTCTAATGTTCATGTGTGAAGTTGATGTTTGAAAAGTTATTCTGATCTTTGATGTATGTACTCATGTCATAATTCCTGTAACACTGATGTATTTGTTATTTCGATTGTTTTGTAAAGCCTGTATTACTGCAAATGTTATCTGTACTATTATGTTCTTTAATGATATATTTTGTACCTTTGTTATTGTACTCTCATGTTATAAAACTGTAATTGACAACAGTTCATCAAATTAAGTAACTTGTAAATTACATTTCACTGCACACGTTTCTGTTGGTCATAGTATATGGACAATATGTGAGAAGTAGTGACTGATAGTGTTTGCACGGGTGTTAATAATTCAGTAAGGGACTGGATAACAGCATTGCTGGTTCTAAGGATATTTCAAAAACAATTTTTGTGAGTTCACAAGTGGTGGTTATGGACTTGCTATATTATCTGCAAGACTCTTCAATGGTGATTGTGCGCCTGCACAGTCAAACAGATGGCTGCTGGCCATCTCTACAAGGACTGCAGTGGGTCTACACCTTTGATGACCCATCAATACCATTATTTCTACGAGGACTGCAGTGGGTCTGCACCTCTGGTGGCCCACCAATACCGTAATCTCTACCTGGACTACAATGGGTCTACTCTGTGTTGACCTACCTACCAATCTTCTTCAAATCTTCGACTGACTCTGCTCTGGGTTTCCTCTGTTGTGGCCTATTACCTGTCAGCATGTCAAGAGTCAGCACTGTCTTCCTGTTGGAAGGACAACACTACTTCTTCAAGACTGCTTAGAAATCCACTACTTCCAAGTGCAATTTCTTTTATTGCTCAGACTTTGAAAAAAACACTGCAATTTTACTGTGATAAACGATCAGGACTGTCTTTATGGACTGAGAGAAAATTTTAGCTTCTGACCAACATTGTATCAATAAGTGTGTGCATTTGATATCTTTGTTTTAGTAATTATGAAAAATTTTATCAAATCATTATTGGCCACTGCCCAAAACAATTTGTAGAAATTTTTTGTGGGCATCATGGGGGCTATGTAAGTAGGCTGTTTAGGTTTTCTTATTGGTAACGCCACATAGCGCTCTGTATGAAAAATCACTGACTGTGCTTTGCGCAGTCTGTGGCTAGTTTGCATTGTTGTCTGCCATTGTAGTGTCGGGCAGCGGCAGCTGGATGCTAACAGCGCGTAGCGTTGCGCAGTTGGAGGTGAGCCACCAGCGGTGGTGGATGTGGGGAGAGAGATGGCGGAGTTTTGAGATTTGTAAGAATTGGTGTCATAAACTGATATATATATATTACGACTATAAAGGTAAATACATTGTTTGTTCTCTATTAAAATCTTTCATTTGCTAACTGTGCCTATCAGTAGTTAGTGAGTTCCATAGTTTGAATCTTTTAGTTAGCTGGCAGTAGTGGCGCTCGCTGTATTGCAGTAGTTCGAGTAACGAAGATTTTTGTAAGGTAAGTGATTTGTGAAACATATAGGTTAATGTTAGTCAGGGCCATTCTCTTGTAGGGATTATTGAAAGTCAGATTGCGTTGCGCTAAAGATTATTGTGTGTCAGTTTAAGCATAATCTTGTATAATTGTTCCAAGGGGACATTTCAATAGCCGACAATCACTTGTAATATCGTTTATCATGTTCCTTGGTGGCGATTAAATATTCCAATCGAACTGGTATTTGATTATGAATACACAGGTTACTTCAGTGCTCCCACGAAAGTGGTCGCGTAATACTACACATATATAAATTAATGTTCCCTTCGTAGTTTCTGTCCGAAAGTTCGATTTAATTTCAGGAAGTACTCTAGGGATCTTGATAACATTATCGCTAACAGACATACTCACGAGGAACGTTTGTGAATGCAATCAGTAAGTATTTCAAGGAAACTGACTGTACTACGATGAACGTCACTCCCACTACTAGTCTTGCCATTGCCAATTAGCGGTGCATGGCAGGAGGCTTGTGTAAGCTACTGCCAACTTCCTGAAATAAGCTGTGAGAAAGGACATGTCGGAGGTGATAAACACAAATGTTTTGGAATACAGTTTACTGTCGCAATGCCAAGTGGGATGGGGGCTATTTTATGCCCATATTTCGAAAATGTAACAGTGCAATCCTTTCTGTTTACAAGCTGCATCATGTACACTCCTGGAAATTGAAATAAGACCACCGTGAATTCATTGTCCCAGGAAGGGGAAACTTTATTGACACATTCCTGGGGTCAGATACATCACATGATCACACTGACAGAACCACAGGCACATAGACACAGGCAACAGAGCATGCACAATGTCGGCACTAGTACAGTGTATATCCACCTTTCGCAGCAATGCACGCTGCTATTCTCCCATGGAGACGATCGTAGAGATGCTGGATGTAGTCCTGTGGAACGGCTTGCCATGCCATTTCCACCTGGCGCCTCAGTTGGACCAGCGTTCGTGCTGGACGTGCAGACCGCGTGAGACGACGCTTCATCCAGTCCCAAACATGCTCAATGGGGGACAGATCCGGAGATCTTGCTGGCCAGCGTAGTTGACTTACACCTTTTAGAGCACATTGGGTGGCACGGAATACATGCGGACGTGCATTGTCCTGTTGGAACAGCAAGTTCCCTTGCCGGTCTAGGAATGGTAGAACGATGGGTTCGATGACGGTTTGGATGTACCGTGCATTATTCAGTGTCCCCTCGACGATCACCAGAGGTGTACGGCCAGTGTAGGAGATCGCTCCCCACACCATGATGCCGGGTGTTGGCCCTGTGTGCCTCGGTCGTATGCGGTCCTGATTGTGGCGCTCACCTGCACTGAGCCAAACACGCATACGACCATCATTGGCACCAAGGCAGAAGTGACTCTCATCGCTGAAGACGACACGTCTCCATTCGTCCCTCCATTCACGCCTGTCGCGACACCACTGGAGGCGGGCTGCACGATGTTGGGGCGTGAGCGGAAGACGGCCTAACGGTGTGCGGGACCGTAGCCCAGCTTCATGGAGACGGTTGCGAATGGTCCTCACCGATACCCCAGGAGCAACAGTGTCCCTAATTTGCTGGGAAGTGGCGGTGCAGTCCCCTACGGCACTGCGTAGGATCCTACGGTCTTGGCGTGCATCCGTGCGTCGCTGCGGTCCGGTCCCAGGTCGACGGACACGTGCACCTTCCGCCGACTACTGGCGACAACATCGATGTACTGTGGAGACCTCACGCCCCACGTATTGAGCAATTCGGCGGTACGTCCACCCGGCCTCCCACATGCCCACTATACGCCCTCGCTCAAAGTCCGTCAACTGCACATACGGTTCACTTCCACGCTGTCGCGGCATGCTACCAGTGTTAAAGACTGCGATGGAGCTCCGTATGCCACGGCAAACTAGCTGACACTGACGGCGGCGGTGCACAAATGCTGCGCAGCTAGCGCCATTCGACAGCCAACACCGCGGTTCCTGGTGTGTCCGCTGTGCCGTGCGTGTGATCATTGCTTGTACAGCCCTCTCGCAGTGTCCGGAGCAAGTATGGTGGGTCTGACACACCGGTGTCAATGTGTTCTTTTTTCCATTTCCAGGAGTGTAAAATAAAAGACTCCAGCTCGTGATGTTAGTCTCTACTGTCATCATCAGGAATTAAAATCGCTCACTGCCTGGGTTTGCACAGCGTTGTGCTTATATAGAAGCAATTACAGCCTCTGGAACCTTCTAGAGAGGGGAAGAGTGACGCATGCAAGGAAGACAAGCTGGGCAACTTGCAATACTACACCGATCTTGTCGTTTGATTTGCAAGACCACAGGTGACTTTTAGTTTATGCCGTGAAAGTAACTTGTAAGCCATCCACTCGTCTACCTGTCCAAGCGTCTGCTAAATTACATCTGCCCTCTGACAGTAGCCACTACCGCTAGCCTCCATTGGAGGTTATCGCTCTTATCAGAGTCTTAAATAAAAATTGACTGAAGAACAAAATTAATACCAAGGTGGCCCTGTCATTATTCTACTCAGTTTGTGAAGGGGGATTAGCGTACCAACAAGGGTTTAAGATTTTATAAAAATAGCAAGAGTTCATTTACTCATAAAACAGGACAAACAAGTTATGCGAGATGACAAATAAATCATGAACTGTTGCCAGCACAAATAGAAGCAGCAAATAATTAGCACTCTACTGTATGGTGTTTAGTTGGCAAAGGCTAAGGTTTATCTGTGTCATCTATGTATACTGGTTCAAAACACGGGTAGCTCAAACTGAAATTATCTAGCGCTCAATGGACTTTGCTGGATTTATTCCACACAGAAGCTACACTACTTTGGTGCAGCTGATAACAAGTGCCAAGACTGTGACTCTCTCCTAACAACGCAGACCAGCAGTACTACTGCGTACCCCTTTTTCGATGCATGGGGCTGTCTCAGGTTACGGCCGCCGCGCAAACATCCGCAAAGAAGCGATTTGCAGCGCCTGCAATTCGTTAGATGTATTCACGAAATGTGCAAACTTACATGCTGGTGATCAGCCTGCCGGAGTGGCCGAGCGGTTCTAGGCGCTACAGTCTGGAACCGCGCAACCGCTACGGTCACAGGTTTGAGTCCTGCCTCGGGCATGGATGTGCGTGATGTCCTTAGGTTAGTTAGCTTAAAGTAGTTCGAAGTTCTAGGGGACTGATAACCTCAGACGTTGAGTCCCATAGTGCTCAGAGCCATTTGAACCATTTGCACGATGCTGGTGATCGCAGCCCTCTACTTCTGCTTGCTGGTCAGTCCAGTGACCAGTTTGACTCACTTCTACAACAATGGACACAAGAAGACCAAATGTCAAGGCGGCAGACCTGACACCAATAAGACTGTCATCGTCACAATGAATTGTCCAAGACGATTAAGGTACAAACTGTCAGTACAGAATAGCATGGCCTCCGGAGGAAAAAAAAAGAGTATAAGTTAAATCATTGATACACAACAACGGAAGCGCTATATGCGCTTTCAGAACAGTAATGTGTAGTATCTTTGTCATTCGGTACAAGAGGGATTAACGTTGCTTGTTTGATTGTCTTCTTGTTTCTGATATTCTAGCTGACGGACGCTTTTAGTTCACGGTCTGTATCTAATACAGTTATCTGTAGTAATATTAGTAATATTTTGAATATATATAAAATAATCAGTCAAAACTTTGTTTTTTTATGTATGTGAAATGAATATATTATTAAGATAAGAAAATTAATGCTTGTATATTTAATTTGTTTCATGTGTACGAGGATTATTATTTTCGATGTTAAAAGGAACTGAAGACCTTGAACGCATTACTGATTTGAATAAGAACAGAGTCGTCAATAAAAACGAAGGTATGTATTTATTATTATTATTATTGTGGTAATTACCGTATGAAAATAATTGTGAAAGAATAATGCCACTTTCAGAATCCATGGATTACGTAGTAAGACTAGGAGAGAGCTGATATGGAAGCAGATGCACGAGAGGATAGTGATAACGAATTAGAGGAAATCACCATGGGATCTACATCCAATAGAAAGATGCAAGAAAATGTTAGGGGTCATGTAGTAGAGACTGCACATCAGCGCGCAAAGATAGAGCGTGGCGTTAATAACAGTGTGTTGCCAACTGTTGCGGGTGAAACAGCTGCGTCCGCAACTAAGCAAATAGTTACGTGCATCGCGCAACGCTACCACGCCGTAGCTGCAATTCTAATGAAGCTAGACCAGTTCCAGAAACAGCAGTAGGAGCGAGAAAGAGAGAGAGAGAGAAAAGGGAAAAATAGAGAGAAAACAGAATATACGAACAGCTTAAAAGTTTTCAACTCATGAAAGCAGACATAGCCAGTATGAAACAAGTGTAGCAAGAATTGCCAAATTTGGTAGCTAGTTTAAGAACAGTCGTACAAAACCTGCAGATAGAGCAGAGTAGCATGAAGGAAGATATTTAGAATATAACTGAGAGGGTAGAAAATGTAGAGATAGGAAATGAGGAAATAATACAGAATTTCCTACCGGAACATACTAAAAAGGTCATAGGAAAAGTAGAAACATGGATGGATAACAAAGAGAAACAGATAGACGATAAAATACAGACAGAAGTGACACGCGCACTTTGTGCAGTTCATTCGGTTGGTCAGATTAATGAGGCAGAACAGGAAAGAATAAATAACATGAGAATGGAGGATGATTAAATACCTGCTTCTCATGTTTCAAACGAAAATCCGCCGTTCCTGCCACCTATAATACAATTTGTGGGGTACAGGCTAGAACGTGTAGTACTAATAGTTAAAAGTTGAGTAGTGAGGTTGCTGTGCCTACTGTGTCTTCAATAATGATGGAGGAGTGTTTAATTAAAAACCCCCAGTTTCAAACCATCTCCACCGACAAGAAAAATATACACCCGGTAGTATTCATAAGAGTTTACGAATCATATTGCCCAGAGACTGGACTGAGAAAAAAAAGATACAGTTTATTGTTTTGTACATAGTAGGAGATGCTGTTCTATGCGCGCCAGATACAGCTGAAACTAGCTACACACGTGAAGAAATTGAGAAAGCATTTTTAAATAAGTACTGGTCATCTTATACTCGGGAAAGACTTAGAAAAGAAGAATACAGTCCACAGACATATAGTCCTAAACAAGGGCGCCTAAGAAAGTATTTCGAAAAATATATTAACAAAACGCGATATTGGGACGCACCGATCTCAGATCGTGCTATTAAAAGCCAGACTTCGCCCAGTATTAGAGAGAAACTAATCCATGTACCAGACAATGATTTGGATACTTTTTTGACTGTCTGGGATTCAATAGACTTAATTCAGGAAGACTTGAAGTTCAAATCAGCAATGGGAATGGTTACAAGTATAGAGAAAAGAACAAAAATAGACAAAATGGTGGGAATAATTGTGGGAATTGTTCTAATCGACGAAACGACAATGGTTAACCTATGAACGGAAATCAGTCATTTAACAGTCATCCGAATGATGACAAAGATAATAATAACAGACAGGCTTGAGGAAACAGTTCACCCCAATACAGATGGAAACGATGATAGATTTGGCCCAGGAGGTGGCAATCAACAGCAGATGCGAGGCGTTGGGCCACAGGGGAACAACAGGTTTGCAGTACTCTGGTATCCGAGACAGAACAATCAGAATAACCCCGGAAGATACTCGAACAATAGTAATAGTAGGAAGGAACACCGTCAAGCCGGTACTTCAAGGCTTGCCAGAACCAGAATCAAAGTGTGAGAATAGTTGATCGTCCTACATCAACCGATTCGACAAACTAAAGACGACCGCAGCTATCACTCCGTTGTTGGCCTTGGGACGGCGGGAGAGCTCACAAGAGACTAAAGAGAAACAGGATGTAGTCAATATGTTAAGATATAACAGCGGTGTTGGAATGAAGGAGGGACTTTCATCTGAGAATAAGAAATGTATCCAAGTAGATAGGCAGTTGATATAGGCTGTGGTTTAGGCTACAGTTCTTAGTATACCGGTCAATATCATAATAGATACAGGAGCTACAATTATTGCGATGAGTTATTATTTCTATAGGAAATTGAGCCAATTGGATAAAGCGGAAGTGTTGTCAGTTCAGAATTGCAAAGTGCCGGGTGCCATTGGTGCCCAAGCACATTTAGTGAATAGCCAGGTACAGGTGGACGTATTTATAGGAAATGGAGCATTCCATCGCACGTTCCTAGTTGTAAAGGGATTGAGAGTCGCCTGTATTTTGAGTTAGGAGTTTTTGAGAAGAAGGAATTCCTATACGGACCTCTCTCAAGGTATCTGCAGTTTAGAAAATGGAGAAGTAAGAGTGAAACTGGAACTGCTGCGCACAAAAGCTATACATGACAAATATTGTCAGAAAGTCACATCTAATTTGCCAAAAATACTGCATACGCAGCAGTGTTTTGGTGGGAGAGATTATATCTATCACAGTTGAGAGAAAGTTAGTATCACAGAGTCCTGTCAATCAATAAAAGAGAAAGTAGAGGAATCCACATATCTGGCGCCAGAGCAGCAATTACAATTATCTCAGCTATTAAAGGAACATATAGAAGTATTCTCTTAGAGACCAGGGGTCATCAGAGTTTATACGTATAATATTGATGTGATACCACACAAGACTTTTGTAATACTACTTACTCCTTTCCATGGTCAAAAAAGGAGGCAGGGAAACTAGAGATACGTGAGATGCTAGAATGGGGAATAATTGAGCCGTTACTAGTAGTTACAATCATATAAGGACTTGAAATTTTTTTTATAAATAATATGTGAGTAAGTAGTAGATGTAAGTTTAGGCTTGATAAGTATTTTCGTTAATGAATTTTCTTTTTATTGGAAGTCAAGATGAAAGATTTTTTTGTAGTATGCAGTAAAAGTTTCATGTACGTTATCTCATAATAGAGTTTATTTGAAATATCTAATGACAAATTAAATGATAAATCTAGAACTTTGAAAGGGACTAAATAATTTATTGACTGGTCATGAGCGTAGTACACCTAATGGTACAAGCCATGAACGTTTTGACCGAACCGGACTGTCGAGCACAGTGATTCAAAGAAATATCGCTGAAGCAGATACATATTCAGGAGTCCTGTACATATATGTAACAAACTGAGTTATTGTATAAACTAGACCAGTGTCGAAAAGTCCAAAAAATGAGCTAATTGGCCAAGTGTAAGTAACAGGAAGAGACTCATGATACCAATACATAACGTACATTTTATTTAGTTATAATGTGCAATCGAACACGATGTGTGTGTATTTCTTCACGTAAATAAAATGTTACAGTTTTCATCTACAATTTAATGTACCGCAAGAGATTGTAAATAACAGTGACTGTGTGTGCATAGACCCAAATGAACGTTGTGTCAATAAACCGAATTCAGTGTGACCAAAAGGAACGTCATACACGGGAACTGTAGTGTAATGTACAGTGTTCATGAAACAATATAAGCGGTACAACGCCAGAGATATTGGTGTATAAACGTTAAATGTAATGAACAGCTTAAGACCGTGGCGAACTAAGAAGTGTGTTTCGGACAAGGTTATTTAACGTAGTCGGAGAACAGCTGATCTAAACGGACGTCAGCAAATCAGTATCTCACGGATGATCAAGGTGGAGTAAGTCAAAAATGGGAATCCGCCAGCGCAAGCGAACAGAACAGCTGATCTGTGCAAGTGTGTCAGGACATACCTGTTTGTTACGTTATATACAGTGTGGTGTGTGGCAGAAGTAGAGAGACTGTGTAAACATCCTACTGTGGGGCACAACAACTGTGTGAAGCTAAAGTTAACTTATGACAAACGGGGCATTTGAACAGCGTCATACAGCAGTACAGTGGACTTCGTATGTATTAACAAGTGAAAGATTAATTCATATGCAAATCCACATAAACTGGTGCTGGATGAAACAATAAAACAGGACGAATAATTATGTGTTTTCCCCATCCGCAGGAATGAACATCTGTTTACCTATAATGAACTGATGCTGCTGTTGTTCTTGCATTTCATGAAATTTTGCTGTAGAGCGGTGGCGGAGAAAACCTGCAAGGAGGGGAGAAGACGGCGCACCTCCGGTTCGCGGGCTGTGTGCGGGTCGCAGCTGTCACTTGTCAGCTGATCGCTCGCCTCGGTGACGTCACAAACTGCAGTACGCGCTGTCGGCGGCGCAATCCGGCGCCCACTCCCTCATCACTGCACCAGCTTACCGCAGAAGAAGATTAACAATGAACATTCTAAATTTTGTAATAAATACTGACGATGAACTGTATTGAACTCATTTATACCAGTATTTATGCCTTTAAATGTTGAATGAGAGTACAATCTTATAGCTCTGCTCGTTTTCCATCGGTTTCCCAGTGGCTTTTACCCAAATGGGTGAGCATAAACGAAATTATTACGAGGAACGATAGTAAAAAGACTGCACTCAACTTCAGAATAAAATCATCCACGTGCAGGAACTGCAAGGGAGTGCCTGTATTATCACAACGATTGAAATCACATGTGTCTGTAGTCACCTGTTTGGGCGTAGGCATACTTCAGACTTATTAATACAATGATCAATCTGTCGTCACCTGTTTGGTCGTAGGCAAACTTAAAATATATTAATACCGTACGTCTACCGTCACCTGTTTGGACGTAGGCATTATAAACGGAAATATGCTGTCGTGGAACGCCAATTACAAGACTCTATGCAAATGGCATTCCAGGGGCTTTTATAGCATAGCGTCCAGAGAAAAAAAGAGTATAAATTAAATTATCGGTACACAACAATGGAAGCTCTATATGCGCTCTCTGAATAGTAATGTGAAGTATCTTTGTCATTTGGCACAAAAGGGATGATCATTTTTTGTTTCATTGTCTTCTTGGTTCTGATGTTGTAGTTGACGGACGCTTATTGTTCATGGTCTGTAACTAATACAATTAGCTCTAGTAATACTAGTAATATTTTGAATATATATAAAAATAATGATTCGAAATTGTGTTTTTGTGAGTAGCAAGTACCTTTCCTACCCATGATTGAGTTACGTAATAATTAAATGTTGCCCTGTACAATTTCTATAGGCTCATTCTTGTAGCGGCGATATGTTCTATTTTAATAGTCATTTAATGCTAAAAGCGTTAAAAAATAATTTCAATAAATACGAAACGGCGTCTTGTAATATTGTCCAATTCATTTTTGGCTAGAGGTACAGTTTTATTAAGAGTAATTTCTATAAATATGTACGCTACCATTGCACATAGGCAGATATGCTGGAACATCAAGCCTCACAGAAAATCTAATTAAACATTGTCTTTAATTGTCTTATCGCATAATATTAAATAAAAACTTTTTTTAATCCATCGTGAGTGAGACGAACGTCTTCACGTTGGAATACATATGATATTTCTGGTGATAGCGCCCTGAGAAAATTTAGCCATCGCTTTTAACGAACATAAAAGAGGATTTTAAAGAAAACATTTCATCCAATGATCAGAATATTCTCTTTCATTCAAAAAAAGGAAAAAGTTACGCGGGAACAGCCAAGACTTCACCACAGGCTCCTCAGTTAAGACCAGTGCCAGTGTGAAGTCACGCTCAGGACGAATGTCCCTAGTGCAACACACTCATAACAACAGTGAAGTACAGAATTTCTTCTCCAGACCGGAGTCTGAATCATAAGACCATTTCTCCTGTCGTCACCTTTCCATCGTAGCTCTGTGAACTCCTAAAGCGCAACGGAACCGACCCCACACGGTTTCGTGCAAATCAGAAGACTGCACAAGCACCAGTCTCCCTCTAGCTCGTCTGCTCAACCTCGAGAGCACTTCTAACCAAAGTTAATAACATTCTTTTCCCCGCTGCAGAATCATCCAATATCCGAGTCGTCGGCTGCTACGGTCGCAGTTTCGAATCCTGCCTCGGACATGGATGTGTGTGATGTCCTTAGGTTAGTGAGGTTTAAGTAGTTCTAAGTGTAGGGGACTGATGACTTCAGATGTTAAGTCCCATAGTGCTTAGAGCCATTTGAACCATTTGAACCCGAGTCGTAAATTTTCGCACAGGGAGGAAAAGACGTTACATTCCCGAGTTGTGTTTCCGGTAGCCACTTTTGGCAGTGTGGTCTGACAGGACTAAAGTGGACAACAAATTTATCACAGAGATCATTATCTTGATAGCCGAATGTTATAGGGGCCTCAACTAAACTAAGTGCTTTTATGGTAGAACATAGACAGTGTCAGAGTAGCCATAAATTTCGTCAACCTCCCTAAAATACTTCAGAAGACCCGAGGCTTCCCAAAACAATCCGCAGGCAAAGTCACCAAACCAGCTGCGGGCTCTACGTATAGCTCCAGGTCCAAGATGGACATGGAAACTTGCGGAATTTCACGGATGCCAGCTCTGAACACAATGGGTGCTTACGAGACTGCCCAAAACACCTTGGCCAGGTGACCTGTTTTCTCTCCTGCGCCCCTGTCGTTACTGTGGCTAGAGATGCCTAACAGGTAGACCCAGGGAGGCTGTATTTCGCCTCAGCGGCCGAAAGCATTGTCTGCACATTGGTGCGAGAAATTCTAGGGAACAGCATTGTTTCTCTGGTAACTGCTTTGAGATGATCATTTCGCTAGCACCTGCACGTGGCGTGCAAGCCTCAAGTGTCCAGTGCAAGACATACTGATAAACAATCAAACCGCCTACTTGTACTCTACTCCATAAAATACTGTTCAAAGGAGAACTGCCATAAAATATCCCACATGCATTAACAAGTACATGGTCGATAAATTCCTGTCGTCTTATAGAAAATAATGTCTGGCTGTAATAACAACATTATCATTTAATATGAAAACAAGTAATACCACTCATATATAAATTAAAGTCTCCATTCTGGTTCCTGTCTGTATTTTAAGGTTAATCTCAGAAACTGCTCTACGGGTGTTTATAAGAGTTTTGCTAATAGATGTTTACGAGGAACACTAGTCTATGTAATTTATAAATATTTCATGCAAACTGACTGAATTATGGTCAATTTGATACCGCCCATCTATATGAAAACGATGTCATTGGCTTCTAGCATGCATTGCAGAACTCCTTGGAATCAAACGAGATAGGCATTAGGCCCACCTGACAGCAGCGCCAGGGTGTTGCGAACTACCCCTACCTGGAAGCCGATGGGACCTACTGCCAACTTCCAAAAATAACCTGTAATACAAGACTCTTGTTCACACAATGAGTCGTAGACGAGGTGAGCTGTACGAACAGAAGCTTTGTCATTATAGAGCACAACGTCTCCATTTGGGGAGGAGGGGGGGCAAAATAATGTTCAAATGTGTGTGAAATCTTATGGGACTTAACTGCTAAGGTCATCAGTTCCTAAGTTTACACACTACGTAACCTAAATTATCCTAAGGACAAACACACACACCCATGCCCGAGGGAGGACTCGAACCTCCGCCGGGACCAGCCGCACAGTGCATGACTGCAGCGCCCCAGACCGTTCGGCTAATCATGAGCGGCAGGGGCGGGGGGAGGGGTGGGGGGCAAAAGTTGCACCAAGGATAGGCCGATCAGCCTATATTGTCACATAATCCTTCGCTTCAACACATGGGTCACGTAGAATACCACGATATGGCTGCAAAAATCACCGCGTACCGCTTCTATGTTTCACTCTTGGGACGTAAACTTGGCCAGAAGTTAGGAACCGTATGAAACAATATTCATGCTACCAAATAACTTCCCCCATTGCTCCACAGTCGAGGCTTTATGGCTCGGCACCTCGTCTTCCTGTTTGGGCATTTGCATTGATGATACGTGTGCTTTTGGAAACACAGCCCATCCTGAAATTTCCATTTTATGGAACACGCTTACGGTTGTTTCTATGCTGGCGGGGCTCGCGACTGCGACATTCAGTTCAGCAGTTACTTTTCCAGCTGCCATGCTGTTACTTTTCGTTACAATCCTCTTAGTAATCGTCTGTCACTATCACTTAAAACACACTTTCGTTTGCGTTGTAACTTTTCGGATGATGTTTCAGAAATTTCTCTGTGTGTGCCATGTTTTATAAGGTGCCTCCTGAAACACCAAATGTTTCGGCTACTTTGGTTACGGGAACACCCGTAATACGAGCACTAACAATTTACCCACGTTCTAAGTAACTCAGCTCCCTCGTAATTCATTCACAACAGAACACTTTTCTAACCAGGACTGACTCTTGCATCTTGTTGATGGCTTTGCACCCGTTCTCAAATACACCAGCGGAACCTGCAGAATTCGCCAGCCTATGGATTTGCGTCCGAGCATGCATTTCTCCTGAAATTTGCATATTCTTCTCCATCTATTCTATGATTGTTGGAAACCACACAGCCTCGCGTAGTTTACTGAAAAAACGAGTAAACGCTTCGCGTTAGGAAATCGTCTACCGTAATCTGTGCAACCACCAGGAACGTTTTAATTACAAAGACGGTACTCGAGTACAGTATCGGCAAGCTAACAGAAGTGGTCAGCAAATCACAAATGAACAATACAAAATTCAGTGTAAACCCAAGCACAACATCACGACCAGAATTTGGAAATGAATATTGCAGTCGATAAATAAACCCATAGCAAGTGTGGTACGAAAGTGCTAAATGCAAACTCATTTTTGTAACAAACTATACCTCTGCATCCCATAAATACAGCAAACCAGCTAAATGGACGGCTTGATTCGTATTAGGCTAACTACCGTCTATTAAAATATTAACTGTTCCTTTAGAAATATGTGGTACATTCGAGAGTCATTTCTCATAAACGGCATCAACATCACATTTGTTTCTTGAAAAGGTCATCAACAGATGATTGTTTTTATAGAATGCAAAAAGGAATAGTAAAATATTAGCAAATTTGTGTACACACTGACATTCACTTGAATATAATCAGTTGCATACAAAAATTGACTGTCTATATCGCGCTTTATTTCTTCAAATATGTAACGCGTTTCGGCAACCTGCTACCATCAGATCGAAAGCCTGAAGAATTAGTACACCGTTTTGCAGCAAATAACACTGTCTTGAAAATCTCTTCGAGTTTTCTCTCACATCCAAAAATTTATTCAATATTTCTGCGATACAACTGTTTTCCATCTTCAGGAGAACGCTGCTTCCGCTGCTGAGTCCCGCTGAGAACTGATGCCAAGGCTGCAAATCGACGTCTTATATAGGCCCGCGTACGGTACACGGCGTATGCTCCGCCCACCACAGTTGCTGCCGTTCAACTCTTAACATGCAGATAGCAATCAGTCTGCATCCCAGCTTGCAGGACGCTTCCATTCCTGGACGTCACGGTTTACAAAATACCAGATGGTATTCTTGGACACAGTGCTCACCGAAAGCCGACGCAGACTCCATGCTGAGTCTCCATGCTGAGAGTTGTCATCCACCGTACCAGTGCAGAGGTGTCCTTAGGACTCTGGTACGCAGAGCATATGCCATTTCCGACGAGGACAGTTCAACCCAACGACTTGCACATTTGATGGCTGTTTGTAAGCAAAATGGATACTCTGAGAGGCAGTTTCGTCGGGCTATGGACTTCGGACCATACCCTGAGGTGCATGAAGAGGGGAATGGATAGGTGGCCTTTATTCATTGTGCTGGTGGCATATCGTTTAAGATTGGAAGCATTTTAAGGAGTCTAACATTAAGTGTGTGATCCGTTCACACTCCAAGATTAGGACACTCCTCGGCTCTGTGAAAGATGATTTGTGGCTTAGGAAGTCTGGAATATACGACATTCCGTATCAACGTGGGAAGGTTTACATCGGTCGTTCGATTCGCACAGTTCCTGACAGGTGCGTCGAACATCGCCGTCATACGAGGCTACAACAGCCGGAAAATTCGGCGGTTGCAGAACATTGCTTGAACGAGGGACACGGGATGATATCTGACGAAACTATGACAGCTGTCAACACTCCCGGATTTTGGAACAGTGTTTATGAAGAGGCAATTGAAAGTAGGTTGGCGGATAATTCGACTAATATAGACAATGGGTTTCCTATTAGCAGGAGGTGGAACCCTGTACAACCCCGCATCAAAACAGAACGTTCGTCGGTTCAGCCAGTCCGAATGTTCGAAAATAACCTCTGAGTGCGATACATCGTTGCCACCCGTGTTCTACTAAGGGCAGCGCCATCTACCCAGTCTTGGAGGGCAGCAACTGTGGTGGGTGGCTTAAGCGCCGTGTACGGTATTGAATCCTATATGGGACGTCGATTTGAAGCCTTGGTATCAGTTCTCAGTGGGGCTCAGCAGCAGCGTTCTGCTGAAGGTGGCGAACAGTTGGATCGCCGAAATGTTGAATCGATTTTACGATCAGGCAGCAAACTGTAAGAGACCCCTACAATGTCAGTACACGATTGTGCCTAGTATCTCGGTAGGGTACTTTTTTGTTTGACGTGTTACGTGATCCTTTAAGGTTTCCATCTGATCATGGTAGTCTGCCGATATGCATTATACACTAAATAAATAAAGTACGATCTGTATGGACAATTTCTGTATACAGGGGGTGTTAAAAAGGATGGCACAAACTTACATGGCTGAAAGTACAATAAAAGCACAAACGTCTAGTAAACAGGGGTTCGAAAATGTATACCTTAAGAGCATGAAATATTCTTGATTTTCAATGTTTTTGAAAAAAATCTCTTCTGCTGCAAGCTCTTGCTTTCCATGTTTTGGTAAGTGGTAGTGTGAACAAAAACAAGAAAAATGTCCAGTAAAGTTGTGCTCTAAAACGCATACCTTAACAGCTATGAGCACCTGTTCATCTTCGGTACTTCGGTACACAACTCTTCTAGTGAACAAGTGCTAATAACTTTTAAGGTATGCATTTTGGAACATACGTTTATTGAACTTTTTTTCTTGGTTTGGTCCATACTACCACTTAAAAATATGAAAATCAACGAGCTTGCAGTAGAAGAGATTTCTTTCACAATATTGAAAATGAAGAATTTTTCATAGATCTTCAGATATGCGTTTAAGAGTCCATGATTACTTGAGATTTGTGGTTCTATAATCGTGTACTTCCAGCCGTATAAGTTTGCGCCATTCTTTTTGATACACCCTGTGTATGTGTCATAGTCGCAGACCCTGTACGAACTTCTTGTCTTCCATTACTTTCTTCCGTCTTTTCAGTTTCGTTATCAGGGACTCTGTCGAATAAGTTTGAAGTTCCATATACATCGACGTTAGTTGAATTACCTTAAAATGTACTAGCGCACTGGACGTACGGTTTGCTTGGACGATAAGTGATGCTACTGTGATAATAACAAATGTCACATGTATGCAGTCGAGGATCCTATTTCTCTCGGTCTAACACTACGCTCAGAGGTTATTCACTGTTGTGCCATTGCTCCACTCACATTAGCCATTCGCCACACTGAATCAAGAACAATTCAAAAACATCTCTACTTTAGAAATATAGCTACCTACCAAGCTCCTCCTAACCCCCCACCCCCCCACCCCTCCCGCACCACTCCAGCTCCGGGAGAAACGTTTCTCCAGCTACAACTCTATGTTAAGCGACTTCTTTTTGCAACCGGAAATCATTTTTCGGTTGGAAACAAAGACAGAAAGGTGACAGAGACACCCATACTTAACACCACCTTGACAGGCTTTCTGTGAGGTCAGCAGCGAAGAACATTACGGAGTTTTGGTGCTGGCAAACGCCCCTGTTAGGTTAAAAAAAAATCTTATTTCTGATTGTTGGATGGCGCTAATGATGCGTGACTGTTTTAGACTATATGATATGATAACCTGAAGATACAAAAGTAAATAAAATAAAGGTTCTGAATAAAATACGAATTAACGACTTTTCTAATTTTTTCAGAATAAATGTTGCGTCCACGATTTATGTGACAGCAATAAAGACTGCCATAAAAATGGATTGTGTAGCAACTGGAATTATTTTCAAGGTTCTTTTGCGGACGTTCTAAAATGTCTTAATCAAACAATTCCTGTCTAATTACTTTTAGTCAGAAGATTTCTTGTCCGACGTGATCGAAGCTAATCATCATTCATATACGAGGTGTGTTCTACTTTTGTTTTCTTCTTCAAGACTGGGAGTAGACAGGAACGTGGGTTTGGCGTAAAATTACCTGGGTATCCGTGCGCTTGTGTGGCATAGATAGGAACATTCTACACTCCTGGAAATGGAAAAAAGAACACATTGACACCGGTGTGTCAGACCCACCATACTTGCTCCGGACACTGCGAGAGGGCTGTACAAGCAATGATCACACGCACGGAACAGTGGACACACCAGGAACCGCGGTGTTGGCCGTCGAATGGCGCTAGCTGCGCAGCATTTGTGTACCGCCGCCGTCAGTGTCAGCCAGTTTGCCGTGGCATACGGAGCTCCATCGCAGTCTTTAACACTGGTAGCATGCCGCGACAGCGTGGACGTGAACCGTATGTGCAGTTGACGGACTTTGAGCGACGGCGTATAGTGGGCATGCGGGAGGCCGGGTGGACGTACCGCCGAATTGCTCAACACGTGGGGCGTGAGGTCTCCACAGTACATCGATGTTGTCGCCAGTGGTCGGCGGAAAGTGCACGTGCCCGTCGACCTGGGACCGGACCGCAGCGACGCACGGATGCACGCCAAGACCGTAGGATCCTACGCAGTGCCATAGGGGACCGCACCGCCACTTCCCAGCAAATTAGGGACACTGTTGCTCCTGGGGTATCGGCGAGGACCATTCGCAACCGTCTCCATGAAGCTGGGCTACGGTCCCGCACACCGTTAGGCCGTCTTCCGCTCACGCCCCAACATCGTGCAGCCCGCCTCCAGTGGTGTCGCGACAGGCGTGAATGGAGGGACGAATGGAGACGTGTCGTCTTCATCGATGAGAGTCGCTTCTGCCTTGGTGCCAATGATGGTCGTATGCGTGTTTGGCGCCGTGCAGGTGAGCGCCACAATCAGGACTGCATACGACCGAGGCACACAGGACCAACATCCGGCATCATGGTGTGGGGAGCGATCTCCTACACTGGCCGTACACCTCTGGTGATCGTCGAGGGGACACTGAATAGTGCACGGTACATCGAAACCGTCATCGAACCCATCGTTCTACCATTCCTAGACCAGTTCCAACAGGACAATGCACGTCTGCATGTATCCCGTGCCAACCAACGTGCTCTAGAAGGTGTAAGTCAACTACCCTGGCCAGCAAGATCTCCGGATCTGTCCCCCATTGAGCATGTTTGAGACTGGATGAAGCGTCGTCTCACGCGGTCTGCACGTCTAGCACGAACGCTAGTCCAACTGAGGCGCCAGGTGGAAATGGCATGGCAAGCCGTTCCACAGGACTACATCCAGCATCTCTACGATCGTCTCCATGGGAGAATAGCAGCCTGCATTGCTGCGAAAGGTGGATATACACTGTACTAGTGCCGACATTGTGTATGCTCTGTTGCCTGTGTCTATGTGCCTGTGGTTCAGTCAGTGTGATCATGTGATGTATTTGACCCCAGGAATATGTCAATAAAGTTTCCCCTTCCTGGGACAATGAATTCACGGTGTTCTTATTGCAATTTCCAGGAGTGTACGTTACAGGAAAACCAAAGATCGGTTCCACCTTTCTGGCAGAACACATACACTAATGGCCATTAGAAATGCTGCACCAAGATGAAGTGCAGTTGATAAACGGCTATTCATTGCACAAATATATTATACTAGAACTGACATGTGATTACATTTTCACACAATCTGGGTGCATAGATCCTGAGAAATCAGTACCCAGAGCATCCACCTGTGGTCGTAATAACGGGCTTGATACGCCTGGGCATTGAGTCAAACAGAGCTTGGATGGCGTGTACAGGTACAGCTGCCCATGCAGCTTCAACACGATACCACAGTTCATCAAGAGTAGTGACCGGCGTCTTGTGACCTGCCGGTTGCTCGGCCACCATTCACCAGATTTTTTCAATTGGTGAGAGACGTAGATAATGTGCTGGCCAGGGCTTCAGTTGAACATTATCTGTATCCGGAAAGACCCGTACAGGAACTGCATTATCCTGCTGAAATGTAGGGTTTCTCAGGGATCGAATGAAGGGTAGAGTCCCGGGTCGTAACGTCCACTGTTCTAAGTGCCATCAATGCGAACAAGAGGTGACCGAGACGTGTAAACAATGGCACGCCGTACTATCACGCCGGGTGATACGCCATTATGGCGATAACGAATACACTCTTCCAATGTGCGTTCACCGCGATGTCGCCAAACACAGATGCGACTATCATGATGCTGTAAACAGAACCTGGATTCATCCGAAAACATGACGTTTTGCCATTCGTGCACCCAGGTTCGTCGTTGAGTACACTATCCCAGGCGCTTCTCTCTGTGATGCAGCGTCAACGGTAACCGCAGCCATGGTCTCAGAGCTGATAGTCCATGCTGCTGCAAACGTCGTCGAACTGTTCGTGCAGATGGTTGTTGTCTTGCAAACGTCCCCATCTGTTGACTCAGGGATCGAGAATTGGCTGCACGATCCGTTACAGCCATGCGAATAAGATGCCTGTCATCTCGAATGCTAGTGATGCAAAGCCGTTGGGATCCAGCACGGCGTTCCGTATTACCCTCCTGAACCCACCGATTCCATATTCTGCTAACAGTCATTGGATCTCGACCAACGCGAGCAGCAATGTCGCGATACGATAAACCGCAATCGCGATAGGCTACAATGCGACCTTTATGAAAGTCGGAAACGTGATGGAACGCATTTATCCTCCTTACACGAGGCAACACAACAACGCTTCACCAGCCAACTCCGGTCAACTGCTGTTTGTGTATGAGAAATCGGTCTGCAACTTTCCTCATGTCAGCAATTTGTAGGTGTCGCCACCGGCGCCAACCTTTGTGAATGCTCTGAAAAGCTAATGATTTTCATATCACAGCATCTTCTTCCCGTCGGTTAAATTTCGCGTCTGTAGCACGTCATCTTCGTGGAGTATCAGTCTCAATGGGCAGTACTGTAGTAAATGCAGCGTATTTGCTAATGACACTGTCTACACTACGCTTGTCAGATTTCTTCTGAAGTACGCTCCGCGGTGTGGATCCTTGCCAGGTATTATTGACGGTTCATATCGGGAAAATGAGGACACTAGTTATATGTTACTGTGAAATAGGGTACACACTCTCGGCGTATAGCAAGTGAGTTGCGGTACTGAGCAATAAAGAAAAGTTCTGTTCGTTGTCGACCTATATTTTTAAGAAATTTCAGTCGCCAACCTGGCCTCTGCATGCCAAATCTGCCTCCATAGAACGAAATGATCTTTGCAGTAAAATAAAAGAAATAACAGCTCGCACATAAAGATTTATGTGTTCATTTTTTGCACGTGTCATTCCACAGCTAACGATTTAGAAATATTCTGAAAGTGGATTTATGAACCCTCTGTCAAACACAATGATGTAGATGTACGCAGCCATAAACTGCGGCGAGAGTGATGACAGATTTAGATACTAGAAACGACCACTTTTCAATACAGGACCAGAGATAATTATTCGTTTAGCTACACATTTTTGGTGTGACAGCTGACGAAATTCATCGGTAGATGAATGTCACGATTGCTATCGGACTGTTCCATGGCTGCAAGCGTGCCATGTTCCCAGGAAATGTTTACAGCTGACGACGGTATAAATGACACTATCTTTTGAAATTATGCGCTAATAGAAGAGCCATGTATGGCGACACTGACTCCAGAAACAAAGCTCGATGCGAACGCAATTAATCCCAATCAATAAGCAAATTTATGCTAAGAGAGTTGAGAAAAATTATAGTGGACGTATTTATGATAGCGATAGCATAATGGTTATTTATTGCAATAAAAAGGGCTCAGCAGTGGGTACAAACTACTAAAGTGTTTTGAAGAACGTCACCCTGCATCCAGCGTTACGATTAGACGTACGGAAAGACTGTACTTGTTATCTTCCACCAAGACTGTACACAAGCACAGCGAGAGAAAGCGATGCAAGAGTTCCTTTCTTGAGAACGACAACTCCACTGAAGAAATACATACTCCGTTGTCACACATTCCCCGATAGTGACACGACGCTAATACAACGGTGATTTTCTAGTGGTGAAAACAGCCACCAAAAAGCGTTCGCAGCGACCATGAAATCATGGCGTCGAAGTTGCGGTAAGTGCACATGGCCGCGGGGAGATTACGTTAAGAAATGACCAGGTTTACATATTTTTTGGTGACTTTTTCCTCAATAGGGAATTGGAGACCTTATAACATGTAAAGCAACTAGGACTGTAAAAATAAATTTTTCGTTGTTCGTTCATTTGCATATGGATTTATCACGAAATGTTTGCAATTACACTTGATAATATTGAATATACCTGTGGTAAGCAGTACAGTTCCATTAAAACGTAATAAGAAAATTAAGTGAATTTATTACATAAAATGTCAGTCGATAAGTAGTAACCATACACGAAGAGAAAGGTATGAATGCCTACGAAAAGAGACAAATGAAGAGACGAAATTATTCATGGAAAACAAAGAAAAAATCGGGATAAATTATCAGAGAACAATTAGATAAATAAGCACGGAGAAGAAAAGAAAAAGAGATAGGAATCGTGTTGAGGAAGTCTAGAAGTGTAGTCAATATGTTATGGAGGTACCCATTCGTTCTGATTCGTTGTTGGGACCACCAACAAAGAAGCTGCTGCCTGGAGTCTGCTCTTGAACCATAAACAGGTAACTGGGCAGTTCGTTCCTCAGATGACTTGGAGATATATTTAGAGATGAGTGTACAATATATTATATGCATCAGATTTTGTGTTGCAGGTGTACAAGAATGATAGGTGATTGAGGAGCAAAGTGTGTTGAGTATTCACGTGTCTAATAAATTAATGAACAACACAGAGTGTGTGAAAATTGGACAATTATCTGTTCGTATCGACTCTCTCTAAGAAGGTAAAAAACAACGTGCAAATATCCGATACAATCGCTAGTGGCAAATTTTAAGCGAACCGCAAAGTTCATGTTCAAGTATCATACAGGCTGGCATTTTTTGTGCGCTTTTTATCTAGTGTAGGCAAACCAATCTGATAAAGTTTCTCCTTTTTAAATATTTATAGTTATTTTCATTTTTATATCAACCCAAACTACTACAGTCAAACAAAAGAAAGCACATCACTAATCCACAAAAGAAATGACACTAAACAATAATATGCCACCCTTTCAAGGTCATATAATATAAAAATTTACTTATATTTAATAGCACTTTGTACTTGAAAAAATGTACGATGATGTTGTAATAATATGACTCGCTTTTGTATATAACGTAAAATACTAGTCAACTAGTTGAACGGATTTCAATTTACAGTTGTAACAAACAAATTGTCTTCTGTCACAATTCGCTTCCTTGTGTATATAGTATGTAGAGAGCACAGTGGTACGACCTTGTTAATGTGGGGTAACTTTGTTTTCCAGTCATCAGTACGTATCTAACATCTGTACCTACTCTTTGTTGCAACGCGAGGTACAGCAATGTTTACAGATCCTTCTAACCTCTCCCGGTCTCAATAAGGGTATTGGTTGTTTCAGGTAACAAGTAAATACTACTAATTTCGAAACCATTTTGATACTTAGCTGCAGCGAATTCATTGATTTTGTATTGCTCTCTCACTCTAGAGATCATACTTAACAGCAATATTTCTACGAACCGTCTACGAGGCTAGTCACGTTACTTTGTACTCTAAAACCACTTACTTTTGTAACCGTCAGCTTCTTTAGCATCACTGAATATATAATTCGAAATATTCTAGACGTATAGAAGATTACGGGCCTAGAATTACATGAAACTTCAAATATTTGCTCTTTCGATATACAATCCGCGTAATTTGTTTCCAGCAAAGGTTATAACTACCTCTGCACAGTTGAATGACATAATTTCTGATATATAACATCCAATTTCCAAATTAAATGCAATGTCTCCTTGAAATCAAGCACTCACTTCATTGAACCTTTTGAAATGTTGTGAATAACGAATATTTCATTATCAGTTATCGTCTTGCTTGGTCTCCTATCACAAAACAGATAAACAAAGTGTTAGTGCTCACTTGCGTAAGTTTTAATCAACAAAAGGTAACTTTCACTTTTCCGTTAGTGTCAATATGAATCTCGTCTTTAATTATGTATCTTCTTAAAATGGCGTCACTCTTTCCAGTATCATTTCTTCAGATACTCTCTTCTCAACATTATCGAGGTAAATAAAAACACATATGTCTTCAAATTAATTTAACAGTTCACGAAAGTTTTTTTGCAACACTACGTACGTCTTTCCACATGATACGTTATAGCATTCAATGGATTGCGGCTGTTACATAAATTATACTTCAACTCTTGATATTGCAGGATCCAAAGACTGACTGAAAGCTCTACTCTACAAGTTGGATATTTTTTCTTAATTCATTTTAACGAACACCAGACGCTCTTGGCATCTCCCTCATCCCTCTGAGATCACACGTGATGGTGAATATGTCCGACGGTGTTAACTGCTCTGTCGGATGAGAAGACTGCCGTCGCCACCAATTGCTTGCTGAGCTGCTCATGGAACAGAAGAGAACAACACATTTTGTAGTTACTTGCAAACAGTACAAATTACGTTATCATGAAATCATGAGTCATACTTACAGTAAACATCAATTCGAGTTACTACATATCTTTTCTGCCGAAAAAAATCAGTAATGATACGGCTGAATACTTCGTTTCAGCACAAGAAGTATTCGATGAACTTTCAATTTCGATTCAAAATTACACTCTATATAGTTCTGTTCTCTCATACCTTTTAACTAGACAGAGGATTAAGAAGATACATCTGTAAAATGCTGAGTCACATGATATGGCCTGGTTTGATTACTAAAATGTAGAACTACGTTCGTGGAATGCAAAGTTCTTCCATAAAACATTCAGACATACCATTTAATCAGGTGGATTCTGATTATCAGTTTCCAAGATAACACCATAGATGAATAAAAATAAAAGTTCTGACTGCCCAGAGCAAGGAATTAAAAGAGCAACATTGTCACGGCAAAACCATTGTCAAATTCGAATGCGAAGGCAGGGCCGTCAGCGTAGCACGACGCTTGGAACTGAAAGCAAGAGTATTATGGACACTATTTTACAGACAGAGCAGAGCTGAGCTGTTTGACCGTGAGTGCAGCTGTTTACACAAACAGCGAGAATTCCAGAATGCTGGTATTTACATAAATATCGAATAATAGCTAGTACCTGGCGCTGCTCAGGTATGTATTTATCCAAATCTACTATTACTTCACCTGTTCTTTCAGTTCTCTCGGTCCATCACCTGCTTCCCCCCTCTGCTCCCATCTACTCCACCCCCATTCTCCGTCCGTCTCCTCCTACCCCTATCTCAGTTCATCTCCTCCCACCACTCTCTGTGTACACCTGCTCCTTTCCCCTCTCCCTGCACGTCATTTCCTCACACCTCTGAAATCTACTCTAGCCCCCTCACTATCCATTTGCTCATCAATTTGCTCCTTCCCTCTCTCTTCATCTGTTACTCCCACCTCGGCACATCTGCTCCATCTCCTAATTCCTCCACCAGTCCACCTTCTCCTTCCCAACCCTCCTTACCCATTTCCTCTTACCTACCTGGTCTGTCTATCACCTCCTCATTACGTTCTCTTTCCAGCACCTTGTCTCCCCTCTCTCTGTCGATACCCTCCTTTTGCCTTCCTTTATCCATTTGTTCCTCCTCCCCTGACTGCGCCCACCTCCTCCTTCGAACTCCTCATTTCTGTTTGACATAACATCCCAACGTTAATAGTAGGCTGGTGGTTCTCACCTCCATATTATTTCCTTCTATATCGCAACTAATATCTATACTAAAATTTGATGGAAATTGTTCCAAGGGTATACGACGTGCTTTTTGTACGTATCTTTCCACACGGGGCCGTATTTAAAATAAAATTCACTTATATTTAACACATTTTACACGTGTCTGTACACGTATATCATCCTTACGTCTAGCTAATTTTTCCCTGAAGTGTCACTCTGCTCAAAATTTATGATGTAGTATTTCTTGAACTATGTATGGCACAATGACATAATGTTACAGGTACAGCCAGCGGTATATACCTCTACTGTCTAAGAAATAGGGACATTAGAAAAGAAAAAGTAAATTAAAACGTCATGCATGATGCAGTTTTTCACACATCTCAGTGTTATTTCATATCGCCTGAACTACGCTGCGAACGTGATATATTGTTGTAGGTTCATTCAGCAGCATATTTGGATAAAATATGATGCAAATAGAATTAGTAGTAAAGCAGTAACAAATTTAAACGCGATGCAAGATGCGGCAGCTTATGAAGCATCTCAGTGTTGATCACGTCATGTCTCCTGATCTGTGAGCCGTACGATGATGTAAATTTTCTGGTACATTTATGGGTGGAGGTGTATTCTGTCTGTAAAATGTGGCGTGAGTACAGTTAGTAGAAGACAAGTAATAAATTAAAAAGTCATGTTTCATCCGGCACTGTTATAGCATGAAAGGCTCAACATTTTTTGTTTGTATTGATTTTGTAGGACTTGCCACTGAGGAAAAGTTTGATAAATGTTTGAAACTATGTGTAATATTTGTTAAAAGTCGCGAAATGCTCCCATTTTCAAATACTAGGTGAGTAAAGTATCCGTAATCGCGCATCGTGACCTATACTGCTTTCTCGCAGCCACTACCACATTTTTTGATGGTTAAATGGCTCTTCTCTTACTCCGAATGCGCTATTGGTAGCTAATTAGTCACTGCAACGGAATCTCGTACCTAACGGCCCGGGTTCGATTCCCGGCTGGGCCTGAAATTTTCTTCGATCAGGGACTGGGTGTTGTGCTGTCCTTATCATCATAATTTCATCCTCATCGACACCAAAGTCGTCGAAGTGGCCCCAACTCGAAAGACTTGCACCAGGCGAACGGTCTACCCGATAGGAAGCCCTACCCACAGATTTCGATTTTCCCCCAGAGATTCTCTCACAGACAGTAAGTAACATGTGTAGCAAGTCTAGTAGAAATCGGTCAAGTGGTTTAGGAGGAGACGTGAAACATATACACTATGTGATCAAAAGCATTCGGACACCTGGCTGAAACTGACTTAGAAGTCCGTGGCTCCCTCCATCGGTAATGTCATAATTTAGTATGGTGTTGGCGCACCCTTAGTCTTGACGACAGCTTCCTGTCTCGCAGGCATACGTTCAAACAGGTGCTGGAAGGTTTTTTGGGGAATGGCAGCCAGTTCTTCACAGAGTGCTGCGCTGAGGACAGGTATCGATGTCCATCGGTGAGGCCTAACACGAAGTCAGCGTTCCAAAACATTGCGGAGGTGTTCTATGGAATTCAGGTCAGGACTCTACAGGCCAGTTATTGTCGTGTAACAACTCCGCCACAGGCCGTGCATTATGAACACATGCTCGATCGTGATGAATGATGCAATCGCCAGCCCGAATTGCTCTTCAACAGTGGGAAGCAAGAAGATACTCAAAACATCAATGTAGGGCTGTGCTGTGATAGTGCCACTCGAAACAACAAGGGATGCAAGTCCCCTCCATGAAAAACACGACCACACCACCGCCTCCGAATCTTACTGTTGGCACTACACGTTAGTAGATCACGTTCACCGGGCATTCGCCACACCCATACCCTGCCGGCGGATCGCCACATTGTGTACCGTGATTGTGACTCCACGCAACGTTATCCCACTGTTCAGTCGTCCAATATTTAAGCTCCTTACACCACGCGAGGCGTCGTTTGGCATTTACCGGCGTGATGTGTGATTTATGAGCAGCCGCTCGACCATGAAATCCAAGTTTTCTCACTTCCCGCCTAACTGTCATAGTACTTGCAGAGGATGCTGATGCAGTTACGAATTCCTGTGTGCTGGTCTGGAAAGATGTCTGCTTATTACACTGTAAGTATCATTGATAAGATTGTTCTAAATTAATTATTCAGCAAACCTGCATCTTACTGCGTCCGTGAACTTGTTTCTTGCATGCCTCCATTTTGCCAGAAATGCAACATGTATTTGATTCAGCAATTACGTTTAAGAGAATAATGCCGTTTATGCAATGGAATTAAGATGGTACTGGAAAATTAACTTTCGGCCCTGATGTTTACTTGGTTCTTTCATTGGTGGGTAACTTTATTACTAATTTTCGTATTCAGTACAAGCAAAGGATGTAGACTATGATTCAGGGTGTTAGATTAAAACACAATGTTGATCTCAATATATATATATATATATATATATATATATATATATATATATATATATAAAATTTTAAGTCATGCATAGAACCTACCATTTCAAACATTTTTGTAGTACGAATCACTCTTTCAAAAAATTTTACAAAACGCTAACTGCGTCGAACCTTGGACATACAGATCCTAACTTTGAACATTGTCTAACAGATACCAATTTGAAATGATTATATATCTTCTCTCATTTGGTCAGGGGCAGCGACCTACCTTAACGCTGTCACTACACGTCTGCTTCCTCCGGGCACCTAGCTGCGACTTCCCCCTTAAAGCTGTCTGCACACGTCTGCTTCCTCCGGGCACCTTCCTGCGGCCTCCCCCCCCCCCCCCCCCCCCCCAGTTTTCTTACTGCGCACTCCCAGATCTCTTAACCATCAAAGATCCTCCTACTCAAAGATGTTATACTCGTTCCACCTTGCGGTTGGCACCTACCGATTATTTTCTGGAGCTACCCTGATCAGACCTTAGCATTACGACCCTTTTCAACTGTCGGCGGTCTCTGTTAGTCAACAGACGAGGTTGGCCTGTACGCTTTTGTGCTGTACGTGGCCCTTCACGTTTCCACTTCACTACAGATGTTTCATACGTCACCCAGTCACCTGACCACGTTCAAAGTCCACGAGTTGTGCGGAGCGCCCCATTCTACTCTCTCATGATGTATAATAACTACTGAGGTAGCTGATATGGAGTACCTGGCAGTAGGTGGCAGCACAATGCACCTAATATGAAGAACGTATGTTTTCGGGGTGTCCGGATATTTTTGATCACAGGCCGGTCGTAGTGGCCGAGCGGTTGTAGGCGCTACAGTCTGTAACCGCGTGACCGCTACGGTCGCAGGTTCGAATCCTGCCTTGGGCATGGATCTGTGTTATATACTTAGGTTAGTTAGGTTTAAGTAGTTCTAAGTTCTATGGGACTGATAATGGCATATGTTAAGTCCCATAGTGCTCAGAGCCATTTGAAACATTTTTTGATCACATAATCTACATACAAACATTTTTATAACATCCATGGATTTCCGAACCTACAAGAATTTTAAAGATAAACCATTTCAAGATCCTCGTGGTTTTTCAGAAATGGTAAACATTAAACTGCTGCAATGGCGAGACGTAGCACGTCAGTCAGAAACTTTAGCCACTACACCACACAGCAAGAACGAGTGTTATGGGCAGTACAGTACAGAAAGGGAGTGAGAGACTAGGAGATACTGTGACTGTTGCAAGCATCATCATAGACGTTGAGATGTGTCGACTGCAATTAACGTTAAAAACGCACACACCTGACCTGTTGTTACTTACATTATGAAAGGCTGGCGCCGTCCACCCCAAACAAGCGCCCTCTTTGTTTCGGCGAGCGGCGCCGTTATTGAGTGGGCGGTGCGAGATGCGGCCTCCCGCGCCTGGCTCTCGACGCTGGCGGTTATTATACATCGGTTAATCATTAGCCGTGATCGGCGCCGCATGTTGTAAATCAATGCGGGCGGGCCAAGTTAATCTCGAGCGAGTAATCACATTTAGCGGCGGGAGATTGATGACGCCGTCCTAATTGTTATTAACATGTGCCGGACGGCGGCGGCGCGCTGCGCTGGAGGGCCCTACGCACGCGGGAAGCCGCCCGGCCATCGGCAGCCGCCGCCGCCGAAGCCGCCCCCGCCGCCCCCGCCGCCGCCAACTGCTGCAGTTAGCGAACACCACCTCCCGCCACCCGCTTCCAGCACACCGCTTCTAGTCTGGCGTCTCGCGAGCTATTAGCTGAAACTTACACATCAGCGTGCCACACCATCCGTGTGCTGAATAATATTTGAGATTTACGATTCTTGTTTCTCGTCATTGTCATGATTTCCAGAGAACGCTACACGGTCCGGTGTCCCTCATAGTAGTACAGTAGACAAATGTCAGTTAAAATGTACATCTGCATCTACATGTAAATGTCTACTTTGAAGTACACAGTTAACTGTCTGCCAGAGGATTCTACGAACAACCCTCAGATTCTTTCTCTAGCATTCCACTCTGTAACAGCGCGCAGGAAGAGGAACACTGCAATGTTTCTGTACGAGCTATGATTTCTCTTATTTTATTATGATGATCGTTTCTCCCTATGTATGCAGTATTTGGTGTAATACAATATTTTCACAAGTACTGAAGAAAGTTGTTCAAATTGTTCAAATGGCTCTGAGCATTATGGGACTTAACTTGTGAGGTCATAAGTCCACTAGAACTTTTTTTTTTTTTTAGTGGAGACAGCTTTATTCGATCATTATAGTTATACAAGCTAACCTACTACCGAAATATATTAGTAGGTCATATTTCTAATTATTAACAACTGACAAATCTGCAGTTTTTTAGTTTCTATCACTACAGGTTAATACTACAGTGCCTTCACCACTGTGGGGACTAATTTACTGTTATTTATTATGCATGTTGTTACGATGATTGAATTATATCTTCCTCTACAAGTGTTAGACTTGGGTACTACTTTTTGTATGTTACTATGATTACTCTGCTGCAGCGTTACATGTGTGCCAGTAGAAACAAACCTAATTTTGCTGGCCTGTCCCACTGACCTAATCCCAGTGAGAGTGCCCCCGGCACTGATCTGGCCGATGACTTTTTCGCTGCAGTTCTATACTAATCGTCCCCTAGAACTTTGAACTGCTTAAACCTAACTTAGAATTACTTAAACCTAACTAACCTACGGACATCACACACACCCATGCCCGAGACAGGATTCGAACCTGCGACCGTAGCGGTCTCGTGGTTCCAGACTGTAGCGCCTAGAACCGAGCGACCACCATGGCCGGCAAGAAAGTTGTGACTCAAATTTCGTGAAAAGCTCTCGTTGCCACGAAATAATCCATTGTTTAAATGATTCCCATTGAGACTCGCTTATCATATGTGTGACTTTCTATCCCCTACTTCAGGATAGTAAAAAACTGGTGCCCTTCTTTGAATATTTTCCATGTCCTCTGTCAACCCTATCTGGTAAGGACGTGTCACACAGCTCAGCACTATTATAGCAGAGCACGAACACGCGTAATGTTGGCACTCTCTTTGGTAGACCTATTGGATCTTCTAATTTGTCTACCAAAAGAACGTAGTCTATGGTTTGTCTGCCCTCTACATCATCTATGTCATATCTCTAATTTAACATGATCTTAGTTGTAATTCCTAGGTATTTAGTCGAATTGGCAGTCTTTAAATTTGTGTGATTGACGGTGTAACCAAATCAACGGATTTCTTTTTGTAATCATGTTGGTAACGGTACACTTTTTCTTGATAAGAGACAATTGCCACTTTTCGCACCATACAGAAATCGATACGATGCTGCAATGCCTGCGTTACTCTGAACTGCGATACAATGTATACATGTCTGAAGGAACAGGGTCTGCGGCGACTACAGCCGTTATGAAATGTATTAAATTTGTTCGCAAGTTGCAAATATGGACAACCATGAGCTGTAGAACAGAATGAAAACTGTGAAACTTTGTACCTGTCTGGAGCTCGTAACCGGATTTCCCGGTAATCGCGAGCGATCGCCTTACCATTTAGCTATCCCTGTATGACTCAAGGCCAGATTCAAGCCTCCATATGTCGTCAGCCATGTGTCTACAAGCTGTACTCGTACATCCATTACGTATTTTCCAGTGCAGGTGAGACTTTTACTTGGACGTAGTTTGCCCGTTATCGGTGGATAAACAAGATACTGCAGTGCCTGTGTCATTCTGAATTACGATGCAAAGTTCCCTGGGACATGCATGCATGTCCAAATGAACATTGCATCGTCATTCGGGATAACATAGGCACTGTAACATCGTATTTATACACTCCTGGAAATTCAAATAAGAACACCGTGAATTCATTGTCCCACGAAGGGGAAACTTTATTGACACATTCCTGGGGTCAGATACATCACATGATCACACTGACTGAACCACAGGCACATAGACACAGGCAACAGAGCATACACAATGTCGGCACTAGTACAGTGTATATCCACCTTTCGCAGCAATGCGGGGTGCTGTTCTCCCATGGAGACGATCATAGAGATGCTGGATGTAGTCCTGTGGAACGGCTTGCCATGCCTTTTCCACCTGGCGCCTCAGTTGGACCAGCGTTCGTGCTGGACGTGCAGACCACGTGAGACGACGCTTCATCCAGTCCCAAACATGCTCAATGGGGGACAGATCCGGAGATCTTGCTGGCCAGGGTAGTTGACTTACACCTTCTAGAGCACGTTGGGTGGCACGGGATACATGCGGACGTGCATTGTCCTGTTGGAACAGCAAGTTCCCTTGCCTGTGTAGGAATGGTAGAACGATGGGTTCGATGACGGTTTCGATGTACCGTGCACTATTCAGTGTCCCCTCGACGATCACCAGAGGTGTACGGCCAGTGTAGGAGATCGCTCCCCACACCATGATGCCGGGTGTTGGCCCTGTGTGCCTCGGTCGTATGCAGTCCTGATTGTGGCGCTCACCTGCACGGCGCCAAACACGCATACGACCATCATTGGCACCAAGGCAGAAGCGACTCTCATCGATGAAGACGACACGTCTCCATTCGTCCCTCCATTCACGCCTGTCGTGACACCATTGGAGGCGGGCTGCACGGTGTTGGGGCGTGAGCGGAAGACGGCCTAACGGTGGCGGGACGGAGCCCAGCTTCATGGAGACGGTTGCGAATGGTCCTCGCCGATACCCCAGGAGCAACAGTGTCCCTAATTTGCTGGGAAGTGGCGGTGCGGTCCCCTACGGCACTGCGTAGGATCCTACGGTCTTGGCGTGCATCCGTGCGTCGCTGCGGTCCGGTCCCAGGTCGACGGGCACGTGCACCTTCCGCCGACCACTGGCGACAACATCGATGTACTGTGGAGACCTCACTCCCCACGTGTTGAGCAGTTCGGCGGTACGTCCACCCGGCCTCCCGCATGCCCACTATACACCCTCGCTCCAAGTCCGTCAACTGCACATACGGTTCACGTCCACGCTGTTGCGGCATGCAACCAGTGTTAAAGACTGCGATGGAGCTCCGTATGCCACGGCAAACTGGCTGACACTGACGGCGGCGGTGCACAAATGCTGCGCAGCTAGCGCCATTCGACAGCCAAAACCGCGGTTCCTGGTGTGTCCGCTATGCCGTGCGTGCGATCATTGCTTGTACAGCCCTCTCGCAGTGTCCGGAGCAAGTATGGTGGGTCTGACACACCGGTGTCAGTGTGTTCTTTTTTCCATTTCCAGGAGTGTATAACATGGAAGCTAACGACGTCTGTAAAGATCACAACTAACTGCATTTCAACTCGTGCCTGTATGTAAATAATTACTGATGAGTTAATTAACAGTTTACATGGAAATGTGCAAATACTTCTAAAACTCAACAGTTTCGAGTAATATCATGGCAATATGAGTTCTGCAGATCTGTACTAATTAATATTCCAAGTGTGAGTGCCCATAATTTAGCATTTTATGTGCACGTGTATTTTTACATTAGTTTTGTCACGTTGAAAAACAGGATGTTGTTATTTTAGTAAGATATCGTAAAATGACCGTAATAATGTCCTCTGTATTTTACAGTATTATCTTTCAGGTTCGTCAAATTACCTTTACATCTGAATAATTGTCATAATTAAGTATCGATCGGCACTAGTTGGAACGTCATAGAAAGTACTTAATGGTGAGTAGGACGGCTTGTGTGGTAGTTACAGTTTCTCTAGCGTCTTTGTGCATTGCTCGCTCGTTGCTCGTGAGTCCACTGAGTGGCTGTATGGTCGAGCAGGTGTGTGTTTACATACTTAAACTATATGCTGGACTTGTGAGTGAGAGTTACAGACTTTAACTTTTCACTTGGCCTAGATTATTTGATTGTGTTTTTCTGCGATTGACTTTACACGACTATACCAAATATATCAACTATTACTTTGTTCGTGTGATTTGAAGCAACGCTAAACAGCAGTTATTTGTGCAGTTCATATTTCTATTTGTGCATTTGAAATCTCATGGCTCTTTTTTGCAGTGGTTATTCAGGATAACTAGTTTACCTCGCAGTTGACAGTTAAAAATTTTACTTTAGGTCTTCGAAAGTTTTCCCGTGTTTTTCATGAATTAATGTGCAATTAAATGAACTCGCACATGTCTCTGTATCCCAGGATCTACTCACACTACGTACCGCAGTTATTCTTATTCATTATTCGATTTCAGTTAGCAGTTAATGTGAGATCACTAATCAAATATATTTGAATATTATGTAATTAACATTCGTTTAGTTTAAAATTTAATCGGTGTGCTATGTATTATTAATTTGTCCAGCCATTTTTTTATGTGTAGACTTATTATTGGTGATCTGCATAGTTATTAAGTAGGTTTTGAGGATTAATTCAATATTAAATATACGAACTTAAAAGTGATGGCCGACGACCGGACTCTCTGATTAGAATGAGTCATTCCAAAAAGTTAGGTCTAGCATTGGCTACCCCAATAGTGGGAAACGAAAGTGTAAGATGCTCAAGACTATACATGTTGTCTTCCTTGCTTTTCAGCATCTTTTTTTGGCAATTGCAGATATACCAGTTGCATGGTTTACTTACCGTCTTTTGCAACGGCAATGAAAGTCTTATTAAGACCAGACGCGTTTATATTTATTCTAAAGCGTCTTCAGTGGTCACTGTAACACTATGGTTTTTTTTTCCTATTGCAATATTGTTTGATACGATCATGGACACTTCGCATTCTTTACTTGCTTCTACAAACAGTTTTAATTCTTATCCTTACTCACAGCTTTTTGTTGTTTACTTCATGTTTGTTGTTCTTCCATTTGTATTCAGCACACAGCGCTTTCACTACGCTACATGTCTAAAAACGGATGATCACAGTGACATGTCATTTATAACTCCAGTTTAACAGCCGTGATGCTCTACAGTTAGGAAAGACAGGCAGAACTTATGAAATACGGTATGAGAAACAGAAAAGAGCATGGAAATGTATCACCAGCCAATTAACATTTCTCTCAGTAGCACAAGGTCGCACACTGATCACAAATACTTGCATTAATATCTATTGAATCCCCATTGTATTTTCTAATCTTTCTCGCCCAACATAGAAATGTATTGAAATATATAATGTATGATTTTACATCGCCCTAGGCTAATTTGGCATAACTTTTCCATTATCGTTCACATGGTCAGAATCTTGCGTTGTTGCAACTTACTCAGTACTGCGTATTGTACATAATGCCGTGTCACTATATCACTCTTCGAGATACAGGGAATATGCCCAGACGCGTATAACTAAAAGCAAGTATGCTACTGTCAACAGTGGCATAACGTGGTCACCTGTGCCTCTTGTGCAGCATATAAATTTACATCTACTTGGATACTTTGCAAATAACACTTAAGTGTTTGGCTTCCTGCCGAATGATAAAGCAATACTGAGTAATTCATAGGTTTGTAAACGGAAGGTGTTCGTAATTATAAACAAAATGAGTGGACATGTATCGTCATTGTCCGTCTGTAGCGTTCCTTGGAGGGCTGTATTATTACCTCAACAATTATTAAGGTTATTGCGAACTTTTGTGGCATGGTATTTTAATTTGTAAAAGCAGTAAAGCAATGAAAAACGTCAGTGTGAAAGTGGCCTTATTTTAACAGCTAATATGAGCACCGTTGTGTAGTATGCGATGAACCCAATGAACGAGGCAGAGAGCTTGAATTGTTATCGCCTCAAAGCAACCGTTTCACTGAAGCTCAAGTAAGAAAAAAACACACGTTTTCGTTTTCGGCAACGAAACCCATTGTCTCAGTTAACCATGCCTCACCCATTTCCGATTGCCGCAAAGGAAATACTTTCTATTAAAAATCACCAAAGTAGAGTGACAGGGAATTTGCAAAACACGGAAGTCGTCTTATTTTCAGGGCGCATTTCACTGTTGTCAAGTTCACGTCTTAGTAAAGGCAAGGTGGCTACTTAATCGCATGTGCCTGTTTATTCCTGCGGAACCTTTTTGTCAGTTGTTTGCTAATATGGGCATTCAGTTGTCTCTTCTGAGACGCTTATGATGTATTCGAACCCTCGTCAACCAACTTGAATGCGAGGCGGCATTTCCTGCATGTTTTAGGTTAGACTGCTTGCAGCACACAGGCAGATAGTCCGTCCCTTTGTTCTTCCCGTTGCCGGTTCTTCGATCATTGAGAGTGGCATGCGCGCTGCCCTGGAGCATGACATATTCAAGCGGTTATTCGGACCTTTTTTCAAGTGCACAAGGTGGAAACTGTCGTGATACCCACTGATGTAGACGATATGTGTAGTCATTAAACAGAACTGAATGTCTCCTGTTGATCGACATTTCCAGAGTCTACACAATCGCTTTGCGTTGTCTATCGTCATTCTTGGAAATAATGAAGTAAGGCCCCACACAATTCATAGTTCTCGTTTATTCCTTAGTAGGGCATCACTATTAAATGAAACATGAAAAGTGAAAAGTTTCTAAGTGCTATATCACCCATTTGACTGGAGAATCATAAAACAATGTACCTTATTTTGTATCCGAAAAAAATTTTGATGTTATTCTAATGGTTCAAATGGCTCTGAGCACTATGGGACTCAACTGCTGTTGTCATCAGTCCCCTAGAACTTAGAACTACTTAAACCTAACTAACCTAAGGACATCACACACATCCATGTGTGAGGCAGGATTCGAACCTGCGACAGTAGCAGTGTTATTCTAATATCATTTCATTACGCTGCCTACCTTATCACTCCCAAAAATAATGATGAAAATTGGAAAACAAATAATCTACGCGTATTAAAACATTGCCAGTTCTATGTCAAGGAAACTGACGGGTTCTAAATGAGAGTTCGAAAGCTTTTGATTTTATTTGTGGTAATACAAGTATTGAAAGAAACTAGTTATGTTTTAATTAGTAGAAATGCAGATAACAAAAATCTTCTTATATCTTTTAGATTACTTTACAAGAAAGTAACCAAATTCATTTCAAGGAACAAATCACGCAGTATTGACTTCTATTTCGTACTCGACTCAGTTCTTTGAATCAGATGTACCGGTTTCCTGTAGAACTCCACGTGCACCTGAGAAAAATGCCAACATTGTAGGCAGGTATTCCTGTTTTGCAACTGGTGGACATGGCAGGTCCTTCAGGTGAAGTGGGGCGACACACACATTAACCATTATCTTTCCTCTTCTGAATACATTAGCATTTTACCGTTCTTTTGCTTCACGATAGTAATTTATTAGTTGTTTCAGAAGAATGAGTCAGACACTTTTACTATCCCGCATTTAGAAATTTTATCATGGCTGCATTGACATTAGTGCTCTAGCAGCATCTTTAAAAGCAAAGAAGCCAGTTACACATATTAGAATTGCATGAAATCCCCACGTAACTTCAGCCGACTCAGGAATCGTGTGTAAACCTGGCGGAACCGAGACTATGACGCATGGCATTTGGAACGCCAGAGGGAGTTGGGACATAGACAATGCGCTGTCTACTAACGCATGTTTAGCCCGCCTAGCTAGCTGTGCGGTCTAACGCGCTGCTTCCCGAGTGGGAAGGCGTGCTGGTTCCCGGCACGAATCCGCCCGGCAGATTGGCGTCGAGGTGCAGTGTGCCTGCCAGCCTGCGGATGGTATTTAGGCGGTTTTCCATCTGCCTCGGCGAATTCTGGCTGGTTCCCCTTATTCCGCCTCAGTTACACTATGTCGGCGATTGCTGCGCATAATTACTCTACCACGGAAACATTGGGGCTACACTCGTCTGGTGTGAGACTGGGGTGGCGGTGTGGTTGGTGGACTGCTGTGGCCTGTTCTGGGGTTGTGTACCACTGATGGCAACGGAGGGACGAAGCCTCTCCGTCGTTTCTAGGTCCCCAGTTCAATACACAATACAATGCATGTTTGGAACACATGATTTGGCACATGGATCATGCTACGGGAGTATAGAGATTACAATAGCACTGAAATCGCGTTTTGGAAAAAACTGAGCCCATTTCCACTCTTCAACTTTTTGTTCCGCTTTTGTGTAAGCTTTCCGTCCTGTCGCTACTGTAATCAAATCACGTTATCCTTTAATATTGTTTCATATGGTCGGGTACTTATTTTTTACGGCATAAATAATTATCCTATATGAACCATGGATTTATTTTCAAAAAAAATATTCTTAAGAATTTACTTTATTTACTAGCGATTCATCAAGAAGTTTAACACATTTATTAACACTATGTGAGCGTGGAAGTAGTTGCCAGAGAGTAACTGATGAAATCATAATCAAATAGCTTTTAACAAATGGGTATTTTATTCCAAAAAGCGTTATTCTTAAAAAGAAACATATTTAAAATTACATTCAGAGAGCACCCTCTAAATATAAAGTTACAGTTTATTAAGAGGCAGAAAAAAAACAAAGTTTTGAGTGTATGAGCTTTCGGGCTAGAACCTTGCCGCTCCCTTTTGACACGGTCGTAGTGTCGACTGCTCACAACAACCTCTGAAAGACTATACTGGTGCAAATCTGCAACACACCAGATTCCCTTAAAGGAAAAATTTTAACAATTCACACAAGCACACAAACTATGAGCCGCGTAGGTGGGATGGAAATAGTACAAAACACTAAAATTAAAAGATTAACTTGCCACCGAAGGTGGAACTTGATTTCAACCTCTAAGAAAAGTCTTACGGTGGAAGGGTGGCACCTTTTTATACTAAAATGACAATTTAAACAAAAGTCCATGGACTGCAATCATACATAAAACTATACAAGGTTGGCCAAACATGCTCTACAGTACACATATACCGCCTGTCAAGATGATAGACAAGATCAAAACATATTTCAGGAATTAGGCCGTCACACTACAAGCAATAAATTCGTTAACACATCAAATCCGACAAACATGACAGAGGCAGCTCCGAACGACAGACAGACACTAACTGCCTAACAAATGCGGACGAGAGACAGACGAGCAAGCTAGGGACGAGACGCTGACCAAGAAGACAAGTGGAATTTAACAAGAGTAAATCACACAACATATCACCAATCACTTAACTTTTGATAAAGTGCGATTTCTGGAGAAGACCTAGCGCAGCACCCCTAAAACGTTCTCCCGAACCGTCCGCTGCCAGCCGCTTCAACGGACGCAGGAAGGCGCGCCGATCTCCCGTCTTTCCTGGTCCGCACCAACCGACCGAATGCCCGCTGCTCCGTCCGCGACTGCTGCTCCGTCGTGACTGCACTGCTGGTGCGTCTCCCACTCACTTCCAGACACACGCCGGTGGAAATAATGGCTCGGACCCATCAATGCAGAGGAAACACGGCCACTGTTGCTCTCGTGTCGGTCTTGAAGCCACTACCCCTTGCTATACGGCGCGGCCCACTGGACTCACGTGGCGATCTCTCACGCGCCGACGCTCAAGGCGGAAAAGTCATCTTGTGTCTCAGTGCGCGACCGACCAACCGATCGATCCAACCGCCAATGACCATTGCCTGAGCAACTCGAGCAGACTGGCGGCCTAACGCGCAGACTCAGATGCAGGAACTAAGTCCCGACCGGGCGACCACTCTCTGAGTTCTCTTACTGCTTTAAAGACTAATCCGAACGAGAGACATACTAACACTCCGGACAACAGACAGACACAAACTGCGTCACAAATTCGGACGAGAGAGAGACTAGCAAGCTTGGGAGGAGAGATAGACCCCACACTAACTCCAGACTCACCCAGACTGACCCACTGGTGAGCTCAGAGCGCCCCTTAAATGCAACCTTTCCCTTTTCCCACCAGAGGGAGACACCAAAGCTGAGGCTGCCACAGCGGCCCCACGTCCAAAAACGGAGGGCGACTGCTTCCCACTACGCGCTGCTAAGCGCTCTTCAAAGCAGCAGTTTTTACCACGGCTCACTATAGTTGTATGAATTCGAAATTTCTAGTTCACAAGATAATGGAGAAGTTAAAAGACTTTTTCAAGCGGTAAGCTCAGTATACATTGAACTAACGTTTGTTTCAAGTCAGATCTGAGTCTAATATACAGGAGTTTCTAAGAGTTCACCACGTAAGATCTAGCAACAACACGGTGCCGACTGTGAATGCTAGTTTAATCAACATCTAAACACATTTTCCGCACATTGCGTGTCGGAGAGTACCTTGTACATCTACCAGTCATTTCCCCTCGCAAATAGAGAGAGGCAAAAAGGATGGCCGGTATGCCTCCATGCAAGCGTTAATTTCTCTTATCTTGATGTTCCTTACGTGAAATGTACATTACCGACAGGAGAGTCGTTCTGCAGTCAGCACGCCAGCTTCACTGCTTCACTCCACGGATTCCTATTTCAGTTTCTGAAGATTTTCCGTATTTTTTCAATGTTGTTAGAATGTAGTGGCAACAAATCTAGCAGCCCGCTTCTGATTTTATTGATGTATTCCTTTAATAAAAAGTTGTGGTGATACCAAATACTGAAGCATTACTCCAAAATGGGTAGCACTAGCTTGCTATAGATTGTCTCCCTTACGGATAAACCAATAAACCGTAATCTACAACTCGGCTTCCCTACTGTAGTCCTTACATAGTCATTTCATTTTATATTCCTTTGCAACATTACGCATAGATACTTTATCGACTTAACTACATCAAGCAGTGTACTACTAACGCGGTATTCGAAAATTATGGATATGTTTTGCTACTCATCTACATTAACCTACATTAGTCTACATTTAGAGCTGGCCGCCGTTCATTATACCAACTAGAAATTTTGTCTAAGTTTCCTGCACTCCCCTACAGTCACTCAACGACGAGACCTTCCCGTACACCGAAGCATCATCAGGCAAACACCCGCCGGCCGCGGTTGTCTCGCGGTTCTAGGCGCACAGTCCGGAAACGTGCGACTGCTACGATCGCAGGTTCGAATCCTGCCTCGGGCATGGATGTGTGTGATGTCCTTAGGTTAGTTAGGTTTAAGTAGTTCTAAGTTCTAGGGGACAGATGACCACAGCAGTTGAGTCCCATAGTGCTCAGAGCCATTTTGAGCAAACAGCCGCAGATTGCAGCTCAACGAGGCCGCCACACCGTTTATGTACACTGACGGAAAAAATCACAATTCCATAATGGAGTTTCGTGAATATATTTTTGGAACATTATGTGGAATTTCGGGGGTAATTTGTTTAGGTGACATTTAAGTGATTAACATAGCGAGATCACAGGTTAATGTAAGAGTGAGGTAACCTATTGCAAATGTGTAAGTGTGGTACATTAACAACCGGTGTAGCCGCCAGAACGTTGAACTCTAGCATGCAGACGTGCATGGATTTTGTTGTACAGAGGCCGCATGTCAGTTTGTGGAACGGAGTTCTATTCCTGTTGCACATGTTCAGTCAATACAAAGACGGTTAATGCTGTTTGTGGATGACGCTGAAGTTGTCGTCAGATTATGTCCCGTATGTGCTAGTTTGAAGACAGACCTGGTGATCTAGGAGGCCAAGGCAACATGTCGACACTGTATAGCACGTCAGGTGACAACAGTGATATGTGAGCGAGAGTTATAATGTTGGAAAACACCTCATGGCCTGCTGTACATGAAAGGCAGCACAGCAGGTCCAATGAGTAGACAGAAGTACAAATTTGTAGTCTGAATGCGTGTAATAATCAGACGAATACTCCTGCTGCCATACGAAATTCCACCCGGACCATAACTCCAGGTATTAGCCCTGGGTGTCCATGCTGCAGACAGGTTGGTTGCAGGCTCTCCATTGCCTCCTTCTAACCAACATGCGGCCACCACTGGCACCGGGACAGAAGCATCTCTCATCAGAAAACACCACAGACTTCCATTCCGCACTCCAATGAGCTCTAGCTTGACATCACTGTAGTCGCAATTAGCGGTAGTTTGGGGGCAGTGGAGTGCGCGATACAACACCTCTGGCCCGGTACTGCTTTGTAACAGTACGTTTTCCCGCTGTGGTCCCATCTACCGCTCCAATTACTGCTGCAGATGCATTACAACGTGCCAGAGTCACACGCCGAACGCTTGGTCGTCCCTCTCAGTAGCCGCCACTGGCTTCCCTGAACCCAGTCTTCTTGCGACAATACATTGTCATCACCATTACCAGCAGTCATGTACAGTGGCTACGTTCCTGTCAAATCACTCTGCACTATTGCAGAAGGAAAATCCACGTTCTCGTGCCCCTATTACATGACCTCTTTCGAACTCAGGTTTTGGGATCGACCTTAAAGGCATTCTTGACTTACATCAACTCGCCGCATCCAAACTCAAAGGAACCTAACACTCACGTCCACTACAGTGTGTATTTAAAGCCAACCTGATTTGCTTTCTCCTAGTGGCACAACTAGCCCCACCCTTAAGCGACTGGCGAGATTTGAATAGACATCATCTTGTAGATAATATTAGGAAAGGTATAGTTGCTAGAACCCAATATAGCGGAGATGTTGTGTCGCAGATAGGCACAACAAAAAAACAATGGTTTCTCCCAAACAGCCCCCCATAAGAATAAACAACATACACACACTCACGCACTCAAACGTAACACACACATACATTTTTCAGATGCAGGCACATGGCTGTCAAGTTTCGTTTACGTCGCCCTCTCCTTCTTTGTGTTGCGATTGCTTTTCCATCAATGTTTTTTTTTAAGATAGTATTTACTTGCTGCCCATCTGACCCTTGTTGTGGTGACCACTCTCTGTCGAGGACAACATAATGGATTCTGTTACTCAAGAAGTATTTCAGCTACTCACATATCTCAGAACCTATTCCGTAGGTTCGTACCTTCGTTAACTAGCTGCAGTAAGCTACCACTTCAAATACACTGATGTCCAAAATTAAAGCAACTAACTGAAGTTTTACGAGGTTGCGTTTATTTTTCCACAAAGACATGTAAACAGTTGATAGTAAAGTAGAAACAGTATAAAGAGTACAGATCGTATTCAACTGTTATGTGCATAACGGCACCAAAAATGTTCTTCTGTTTTTTTTTTTTTTCAACTTAACAGATTTGCACACATTTCCTGACAACTGGTTAACATGCTCAGTATGGGGCGTGACCACCTCTGGTAATAACGATGTGGCATACTGTGAATGGTGTCATCACTCTCATGTTGATGTAATAGCGCACATTCTTCCTGCTCACAAGTCTTGAAGAGTTTTTATTTATTTATTTATTTATGTATTGTTCCGTGAGACCAAATTAAGGAGAGGTCTCGCTGGTCATGGAACGAGTCAATACATGAAATTATAACAAGATATTAGAAACAGATAAAATGAAATATAAAAAACATATTCAGGTGACAAGTAAGTTTAAATAAAGAAAATCAACAATGTAGCACTGGAATTTGCTTAATTTTTTAGCTCATCCATGAGCTCCTCGACAGAATAGAAGGAGTGAGTCATGAGGAAACTCTTCAGTTTAGACTTAAATGAGTTTGGGGTGCTGCTAAGATTTTTGAGTTCTTGTGGTAGCTTATTGAAAACGGATGCAGCAGAATACCGCACTCCTTTCTGCACAAGAGTCAAGGAAGTACATTCCACATGCAGATTGGATTTCTGCCTAGCATTAACTCAGTGAAAGCTGCTAACTCTTGGGATTAGGCTAATATTGCTAACAACAAACGACATTAAAGACAATATATAGTGTGAGGGCAGTGTCAGAATTCCCAGACTATTGAATAGGGGTCGGCAGGAGGTTCTCGAACTTACACCACATGTAGCTCGAACAGCCCATTTTTGAGCCCAAAATACTCTTTTTGTATCAGAAGAATTACCCCAAAAAATAATACCATATGACATAAGTGTATGAAAATATGTGAAGTAGACTACTTTTCGTGTTGAAGTGTTACTTATTTCACATACTGTTTGGATTTCTGCCTAGCATTAACTGAGTGAAAGCTGCTAACTCTTGGGATTAGGCTAATATTGCTAACAACAAACGACATTAAAAAAATATATACTGTGAGGGCAGTGTCAGATTTCCCAGACTATTGAATAGGGGTCGACAGGAGGTTCTCGAACTTACACCACATGTAGCTCGAACAGCCCATTTTTGAGCCAAAAATACACTTTTTGTATCAGAAGAATTACCCCAAAAAATAATACCATACGACATAAGCGTATGAAAATATGTGAAGTAGACTACTTGAAGTGTCACTTATTTCACATACTGTTCTAATTGTAAATAAAGCAGCATTTAGTTTCTGAACAAGATCCTGGACATGGGCCTTCCATGACAGCTTACTATCCGTCCAAACGCCTAGGAACTTGAACTGTTCCGTCTCGCTTATAACATGCCCATTCTGTCTGATTAAAATATCGGTTCTTGTTGAATTGTGAGTTAGAAACTGTAGAAACTGTAAAAACTGAGTCTTACTGTGATTTAATATCAAATTATTTTCCAAAAGCCACAAACTTATTTCATGAACTACATTATTAGATACTGTTTCAATATTACACACAAGATCCTTCACTACCAAGCTGGTGTCATCAGCAAACAGACATATTTTTGAATCACCTGTAATACTAGAAGGCATATCATTTATATAAATAAGAAACAGCAGTGGCCCCAGCACCGACCCTTGGGGAACGCCCCACTTAACAGTGCCCCATTGGGACTGAACATCACTACCACTCTCAGTATCGCGGAGAATTACCTTCTGCTTTCTGTTCTTAAAGTAAGAGGCGAACCAATTGTAAGCTAGTCCCCTTACTCCATAATGGCCCAACTTCTGCAGTAATATTTTGTGGTCAACACAGTCAAAAGCCTTCGTTAAATCAAAGAAAACACCTAGCGTTCACAACCTTTTATTTAATCCCTCCAAAACCTCACAGAGAAACGAGAATATAGCATTTTCATTTGTTAAACTATTTCTAAAATCAAACTGAACATTTGACAGCAAATTATGTGAATTTAAATGCTCCAGTAACCTTGTGTATACAACCTTCTCGACAACTTTAGCAACTTAACTTAGTGATTGGTGGATCCTGACGTGATGCAAACCGTCTCCTTAGTGCATCCAAGACATGCTCTGTTGTATTCTAATCAAGAGAACGAGCAGGCCGCTACATGAATGCAGTATCTTCCGTTTCCAAAAAAACATCAACCACACGTGCTCTACGAAGTCGACTAATATCGTCTATCAGTACGAAGTCAGGACCCGTAGCATCTCGCAAAACCACGCATGAAATCCCAAGATATACTCACCTTACCTGACAGCAGTTACATCTTTCTAATTCACCCAAATAGTTGCATGAGGAGGTGGTCGAGTGGTCAGCAGAATCCCTGCCTATATCATTAGGACCCTGCGCGATACCATTCTCTTTCTACAGTGTTTACGTCCCAAAATCGTGATCCACGTTCATTCCAGATGCGAATCCGTTGAGAATAACTTTCCAGACGAAATCGGGACGAATCTGTGAAAAGAACATTGACCGTCGAGGTGGCACGCTGAGGATGCCATTCTACTCTTCTGTGAACACACGACAGCGGTAAACAGACAGCAGGTCTCCAGTATTAAGGGGCACACTGCTGAAGCCTTCTGTACACCGTTTGCCTCGATACAACACGCCCGGGGGATGCTGCAAGAACAGATTCCAGTTTCAGTGCAGTGCTGAGACTGTACAGTCGTACTCTTGCAGCCAAATAACGGTACACTCTTTCTGATGCAAAGCGTGGTCGACTCTGTCATGGTCTCCGGGATACAGTTTCGGTCTATATATGCTGTCGTCTCATCCGCGAAACAACAGAATAACTTACGTTAAGCCATCGGCTTACAACAACTTGTGAGTCTCCTGCTTTCATTCTTCCTATGCTCTCCACAACAGGGTCTGCAGGCGTCTTCTCTGTGCCCTACTGCACCGACTGTGACTGTGCACACAGCGATTGTGGATATGGTACTATCCTGCAAACGTTACCCCGCTTCAATGGTGGCCTAACGCCATTGCTGGCTTGGTTGTCTGTTGACCGGAAGGTCACCCTCCGTGTAGAACACGACTGTAACGACGTAAGTTGACATTTTGTATGATTATATCATGAATTAGACACAGGACGGGGAAACAACAATTTCTTGTTTTAATTTTGGACACCACTTTGCTTTTCAGGCGTCTTCTCTGTGTCCTACTGCACCATCTGTGGCTGTGTTCACAGCGATTTTGGATATGGTACTATCCTGCAAACATTACCCCGCTTCAATAGCACCCTAACGCCATTGCTTGCTTGGTTGTCTGTTGATCGGAAGGCCATCCTCCGTGCAGAACACGACTTTAACGACGTCAGTTAATAGTTTGTATGATTAAATCATGAATTAGACATAGGACTGGGAAACAGCAGTTCCTTGTTTTAATTTTGGACACCAGTGTGCTTTCCGGAAATCTAGGAATATGAAATCTTCATGTTGCTCTTCATCTACAGTTCGCAGGTTACCGTGCGAGATAAAGGCAAGCAGAATTTCACAAAACCTGTTCTCTAAACAGTGCTGATTCACGGCCTTATCTTTTCCTTCCGACGGAACTTTGTTACATCCGAACTGAGAATATGTGCAAGAATTGTGCAGGAAAACAATGTTGAAGATGTTGTTCTCAAATTTCGTGGGTCCGTTAATTTACTCTACTAACACATAGGGGATTACCTGCGCTTTTTTCGACTCACTTGTGACTTTGCGCTGGGCGAGAGATTCGCGATAAGTGCTATCTAAATGGCGGGCCAATACCACAGGGTATTCTGTGTAAAACCGAACTGGGATTCCATTCAGACCAGTAGACTTATTTCTTTCCGACTCCTTCAGGTGCTTCTCTATGTCAGAGTTGGATGTTACTGTGTCACCCACACGCTAGTATATGCGACGTTGAACGATGTCGTGTTTGAAACATTCTCCTGTGTTGCAGAGTTCTGGAACGCAAAACTTAAGACTTCAGCTTTCCTTTTGCTGACTACTACTGCCACACCAGACTTGTCAACTACTAGCTGGTTAGAAGTTTTAGATCCCCTTAGCTATATTACGTAGCACCAGAATTTACTCGGGGTCTCGGCAGAATCTTTTGATGACATGTGGAGAGGATAGCTGTTGTAAGCTTCGTCCATCATCCCTTCAGAGATGTACTAATCTCTACTGCCTCGTGGGATTAGCCGAGCGGTCTAGGGCGCTGCAGTCACGGACTGTGCAGCTGATCCTGGCGGAGGTTCGAGTCCTCCATCGGGCATGGGTGTGTGTGTTATTCCTTAGGATAATTTAGGTTAAGTAGTGTGTAAGATTAGGGACTGATGAGCAGTTAAGTCCCATACGATTTCACACACACTAATCTGTACTAACTTTTGCCTGTCGTCATTTGCGCGTTCTATTTTGAACCGAGAGTGCAATAGGCTGTACTTCCCCAGCATTTTCCGTATTCCTTTGTTAAACCACGGTGGCTCCTTCCCACCCTTAACCCATCTACTCTGCACATATTTGTCCAGAACAAAATTTACAATTGGTTCAAGCTTTGTCCATAATTCCTCCACTGGAACTAAACGATGCCAATGCTAACAACTGCCTGTCTGCTCTTTCTGGCAAAACACTCTCTTATTCTCGATAGATTACATCACGGCCACTAAAACCTGTTATTATACTCAAGCGGTCGAAAAGGTCAGTTCTGTTTGTAGCGACAAGGTCAAAAATATTTCCACTGCGTATAGCCTGTAGTACTAGCTGCTCATGACAGTTTTCAAAGTACGTGTTTAAAAATGCTCCGCAAGGCTGTCTGTCTTTAACCCCTGAAACACACAAATAGTCGTCCCAGTCTATACTCGATACATTAAAATCTCTTCCATCAAATATTCCATAATGTGTGTATTTCCGCGCAACTGACGGTAAACTTTCTTTTAACTTCTGTATCTGCTGTAACAACGGAATTAGGTGGCCGGCAAAAAAAAAAAAAAAAAAAAAAAAAAAAATGGTTCAAATGGCTCTGAGCACTATGGGACTTAACTTCTTTGGTCATCAGTCCCCTAGAACTTAGAACTACTTAAACCTAACTAACATAAGGACATCACACACATCCATGCCCGAGGCAGGATTCGAACCTGTGACCGTAGCGGCTCCGTAGTTCCAAACTGTAGCTCCTAGAACCGCACGGCCACTTCGGCTGGCTGGCCGGCAAAAATATGCAACATTGAACTTGGTTCCACATAGACCTGTACAGGCTACCAGATAATTTTACTTTCAAGCAGCTTACGAGTTCGGTAAACCGTATTCGAACAAATAACTGCCATTAACTTACGTAGCTGCCAGGTGACCTTCAATACAGATTTTTGATCAAATGTATTCATATTCATTCAATGTGTAAATCTAAATGAAAAAAACGCTCCACTAAGGACTTATCCGAATGGGACGGAAATCGGTAATTGTGACATATACGTACTGGAATACAAATTATTACAATTTCTGAAAAATTGGATGATTTATTCAAGAGCTTCACAAATTAAACAAATCAATAATGCATCGGTTCACCTCTCGTCATTAAGCATGTAGTTATTCGTCTCTGCACTGATTTGTAGGGTTGTTGGATGTCCTGAGGGATTTTGTACCTAATTCTATCCAGTTGGCTCTTTAGATCGTCAAAATGTTGAGCTGGTTGGAGAGCACTGCCCATAAAGCTCGAAACGTCTCTTTAAATGAGTCAAAAACTTTCGAATCGGATGGCTGGTAAAAACATTCAACAGTAACCTAATTTCACTTAGACCTTCAACATCTCATGTCAAGTCGACGTTAAGGCAGAATTTGATATTATTGGAGTCGAGTAACAGAAGGGTGTAGAGGGTGAGGAATACTACTGGAGCTAGTATAGAGCCGTGAGGTAACATGTTGCTTTGCTGTGAGCAGGCGCCTATCGTTGTGCCCGCGCGCCGCCCTGCCGCAGAAGAGAGAGCTGTCGCCCCCCTCCGCCCCCCACCCTGCCCCCCGGCCCCCCTATAAACTGAGCTCTCGCCAGATCCCGTGCTGTGTGCTGCCTGCTGGCCGTGACGCGGCCATCGATCCCGCGAGCCGGTTCAGCCAGAAGGCGAGAACTCGGGCAGCCTCCGCGCTGTGCCGACTTCCACAAGAGGCGTCGCTCCAGTCGCTGCCGCTGGCACTGACGTCGAGGAGGTTGCGTGCACTACATCCATTCTCCAGCATTCCGCCTCTGCTCGTCGTAATTAAACAGCGACAGGCTAGTGGAACATCTGTGGAGTCAGCCTGGAACGGCTGGAGCAGTACTCATGAGAAACAGAACTGGCAGACGAAATGGTCGAACACATAATGTACATTATACATTTTTTTAGTACTATAGCTAAGAAGAGAAAAACATGTTACGGCAACACTAGCGTGTCATACGCCTAAACATCACACAGAAGTGTACGTGCAAAAGCGGAAAAACTGTTCGTATTGCCTGTAGAAATAGGAACCCATTATATACCACCCATCATTGCACTACTAAAACGAAACCTGATTTACAGTCTCGAAACACAGCTATGTACTGGGGTATGTATAGATCCTTAATTTACACATACGACTACAGCCACTGAAATATTTTTAACCCACAGACACAGATGCTGATGCTTTTCCTGAACAGGGCCACGTAGTTTCAGGAAACAGTATTGGTTAAAAACAGTCTTTGTTGCAATTTTAGTTTTTATATTTTTCAACTTTGCGTTTCGCCTTATTTAGGCATCTTCAGGTTGATCTTAATCTGATATTTCTTAGAACGATCTTTTAGACAGTGTAGGCAAAGGGCATCGTCGAATAAATCAGGCCAACATCGCCTTCGCTAAATTCAGTAAAAACTTTTCCAGATGCACTCGAATTACTCCAAGACCTGCCTAACGCGTTCCCGTTCACAGGAGCAAATCATAGAGGTGGTTCTGTATTTGCCGTCAGTACTAGTACACCTGAGCCCTATCTTATTGTATTATTTGCGCCTGTGAACGGGAACGCTTTATGCAGGCCTAGGAGTCACTCGCGTCCATCTAGAAAAGTTTTTAGTGAGTTTAACGAAGGCGATGTTGGCCTGATGTATTCGACGATACCCTTTGGCTGCACTGTCTAAAGGATCGTTCTAAGAAATACCAAATTAAGATCAACCTGAATATGCCTAAATAAGGCGAAACGCCTAGTTGAAAACTAAAAAAACTGAAATTGCGGCCAAGACTGTTTTTAACCAATACTTTTAAGTACTGGTTTGCTGTATGCCACATATTGATTGGGACATCTTCAGGAAACATTAATACTTGTGCGGTAAAACATCATGAGAAGTTATAACCTCTTCAAAGCTATAGACGTATTTCGTGACTGCGCATTTAATTTTCGTTTTCGTAATTCGTGGCAAAGGTAAGGTTACTTTCACTACAAACGTCAAAACAATGACAAATTCACAGCCACGAAACCTCGCTGCGCCCTTGAATGATGCATAGTTCTTAGAGATACGTTGCGTGTAAGTATGAAGCTCTGTGTATGCGGTAATCAGTACTGCATTCGCTGTCGCATGTGTTAAGTCCTGATTCTACGTGCACATGAGTTTCGTCAGTACAGAACGTGTATTTCGTTATGTATTAATTTTTTGTTCAGATTCATGTCTCTCGACTAGTGTCAAACTAGTCGAGAGAGAAGACTTGACACAAAAAACTGAATACATTACGAAATACACATTCTACATGGAGTTATCTATCACGTAGATTCTCTCTCTCTCTGACAATCTTTTTTTATGTTCTCGCTTTCCTCTTTCTCATTCTTGCAAGCTGATACATAGAAAGTCAAAAGATACATTAGTAGGTATGAATCAGTTCTAGCTTATCTACAGAGTGATCGCAACATTCCATTACCACTTACGTATTACACAGACATTAGCTAATTTTTACTTCTTATTGTTGCAGGTGCCGATGAACACCTAATAATTATTGATGAGACCTCTTAAAATGTGGATCAATGCATCGACATGCTCACGTAGGATCACGAACGGCTCCATACGGAAAATAAGTGATAGATATTCAACATGATTTCCCAGCCAAAATCAACAGTTTACGATGGGACAAAAAGCTCTTTATAACTGGCTGCTAATAGATAACCCCGCTCAGAACAATCATCAACATGACTGGAAAAGGGCGTGGAAACTGCAGCATTTGAAATTTCGTTTGTAAAAGAACTGGATGATAAAGACACGCAAAAAACGTCCTCGGAATAGTGGTTTAGTGCTCAACGTCTTCACAACTCTTCCTTCATGGGGAAATGTGTATTTCTCGGACCAATGTGCAATGCACAGCAGTGTAAAAGAGAGAAACATTCATTTCTGTGGTAAAAGTAATCAACATTTTTGTGAAGAAGTTGAACACAACCCTCCATATGTCATGATCTGGACTGTAATGTCTGCAACCCACTTGTAAGGTCCGTACTTCTTTGACTGTACTGTGAATCACATTGCGTATCTCAGCACCTAACGTGATTTTCTCATCCACATTTGCAAAATAGCGAAGTGCTTGGTTTTGTATGGTTCGAGCAGGATGGACCATCTGCCCATTATGCTTTTGCCGTTAGAGAATACCTCAATGAGATATTTCTTGATAAATGGACTGGACGTGGTTCTGTCCATATGCCTGCACCTTTGGAGTTACCACCGACTATCTCAGTAAGGTATTTCCTTGTGTGCACTTTTGGAATAGCCAGCCCGAAGTACTGATTTGTCAGACTGCGATAGGGATTCATTAACAGAGGTTTCTGCTACACGGTACGAGACCGCAGACGAAATTAAGGATGCTGTTAGACTTGCATTTGCTGTCATTACAATAGCAAAGTTGAGGAGAATTCCACATGAAACACGGTGGAGAACCGTACTGTTTTATGAAGACTACGGTATACAAACGGACACTCTGGAATAAGCAATAAATAGCAGTCACTATGCGTCAAAGTTGTCCATTGCCATGTTCCCTCATTAATACAAAGCGTCCGTCTACTAATATGTGAACACGAGATAGGGGGTAATAGGACTTCGTGACCACTCTCTACACTGATGTTAAAGCGGTAACAATTTTCACTGACAGGAGACCTGTGACGGGGAAAACTGCAGAGCTACGTAGTGTAATGATACTTGAATTACGTAACCATTACGACACTTCACGTGAACCTCTCGATACCGGCAATATTCTACTGTGTTTCTGTAAAGTAGTTGACATATTTCTGAGACAACATTCAGATTTGATTTCATTAATGTAGAGGTACTTTGATACATCGATGTCTTTATCTTGCAATGATATTACTCTTATGTGTATTCTTTCTTTCATCACAATGATCTTTGACGTACTTGTGACTCTGATTTTTGGGCTCTTAAGCAGTTAGTTGTTAGGGAGTCGGGACTTGAGAAGGTCACGTCTTGGGCGTCATGTTGGAAAGTCGCATATTGTAGTCAGCTTATAAAATGTGAACTTTAACAGTGAGGAAGATGTTTTCAAGTTTAGTCTTCAAGAATGGTTTCTGAAACACATCATTTGAATATAGCAGAATAAAACCTAGGCCTCCTTGCACCCGAGCTTGGAATCAACACCACCTAGATTTTCGACGATTGAGCCATGATTTTACAACGAGACCAGCGTGGGAAACACGAAACAATGAGTGCCTAATTTATTCATTATTAGATGAAATGACTTTATAAACTTTTCTCTAATGACACCTGCCATATAATAACTTTGTGAGCAACACCACAATCATTATTAAATTTTGACCTTTGTTGTGGTAAGGTTGTTAGAGTAGGACACTTTTGGCTTCCAGCGACCCAGAAAATGTAAAAGTCAAACTGAACTACAAAATCCTTTTCCTGTACCTGCGTCTCCATTTTCCCTTCCTTTATAACTTGAAAGTTACTTCTAATAAATACTTCGTCAGTTTAGCCAACCATTTTGTTAGTGTATTTCCTCTTGCCCTAAGTGTTGTTTCCCACACTCTTTCCACAGTTTGATCCATATTTATCGTGAATTAGCGTCAAGCAAATCTTTTCCCTATTCAGTCTGATTTCAACTCATATTTTCCTCTTGCTCAGATACAATTACTCCTTACGCCTTCACAGCCAAATTCCACAACCTACGATACAGTATTTGTCTCCAAATTTTCTCTCATGTTTCAGTAGCTTTTCAGTATCATTTCTTTGCCGTCCTGTATCGTTTCACCTTCGCAGCCATATAGAGAACTACATTCCTCACTGCTGCCTTGTAGCATCTGGGCCTTGCATGTTTAGAAATATTCTTTATATTGTAGACATCAAGAACACTGATCCTATCTCCTCTGTCTTGTCTTTTATGTTCTCACCGCTTCTATGTCTTCTTGTTATGTACGAGAATGCTGAAATGTAATGCCTCAGAATTTATGTGAAAACTCTTAAAGCTTTCTAAAGAAAACAAACGTTTTTAACTTCCTACATCTTTATTCTACATGTCTGCATATTTATTTCACAAACGTAGTCACACTGGTGACGAAAATATTTTCCCCGAGAAAAGACCAGTTCGTTGATACCGTCGCTGTAGAATGTTTGGACTTTGTTGATGGAGCTACGACTTCACCTCAACTTGTACCACTATATCAATATCAAAGAGATGTCCTTGAAGGGGCTCTTTGGAACAAACAAAATTTGGATGGGGCGCAGTCGAGACTTTATGGTGGATGACTGATGACAGTGAAGCGAAGAGATGGTTCAAATGATTCTGAGCACTACGGGACTTAACATCTGAGATCATCAGTCACCTAGAACCTAGAACTAATTAAACTTAACTAACCTAAGGACATCACACACATCCATGCCCGAGTCAGTATTCGAACCTGCGACCGTAGCAGTCGCGCGGTTCCGGACTACAGCGCCTAGAACCGCATGACCACCGCTGCCGGCAGTGAAGCGAAGACGTCGGATTTATGCAGATGTCGTGGCGCTCGTGTCTGATCTGTGTCTGGTCGTCTCCTATTCGAAACTCGAGTGCAGCCCGCTGTTTGTCACGCAACGACATAGTTACATTACACACTACCATCTCACACGCTACAATTTGGACCCCTCTAGCAGTAGAGGGCTATAAATATGTAGACATGAAGAGCAAAAGTGTAGGATGTCAGCAAAGTTTGTTTTATTTAGAATACTTTCAGAGTTTTCACATGAAAAATGCGGAGGCATTATCTTTCAGCATGCCATTGTATTTCCCCAGCTACAGTTGGTCCAGCTTTGGCAGGATGTCTTTAATGTTTCTCAGTCCCCACTAAAATTATGTGTCTTTTTCTTTTTTCTAGGTGAACCCAAATACCACCGTTTTTGGCTATCTTCTTTAGGATGCTCGCAAGTTTTCTTTGGCTCTTCTTCCGTCTTACATCCTATTGTTATGTCGTCTGCCAAGTTATAGACCCCAGTCTCCACTCCCTACAACACCGAGCGTCTATGGTATTCCTATTTGATACGTTAGTACTCCTCATCCTCTGATCACTTAGTGCAGCGCTGCTCTGTGCTAAATTGGTGAGAATCTATTCAATAAACTATTCGAAATTTTCTTTTGAGTCAAAGGAATTCTCACTCCCGAACAGCCAGAATTTGAACGCCCCCCACTGCTATGTTTGGACGTAGTCGAAAGAGCTACCAATAAGACAAGACACCCTAACGTCGCATCTGTATCCTCCGCTATCGAAGTAACATCCTAGACTATGACTATTTGGATGCAATCCTCTCTTCTACCAATGTCTTTACCTCAGAGTAGCAGCAAAGCCCTATGTCGTAAGTCATTTGTTTGATATATTACAGTCTGTCTTCAGCCCTAAAAACTTTATCCTTACAGCTCCCGCTAGTATCTCGGAAGTTATTCCCTGTCGTATTAACACATGTCGAACCATCCCATGTCCTCTTCTCGTCATTGTTTTCCATATTATCCTTTCTGCGGTGATTCTGCGGAGCAGCATTTCATTCCATGTTTTACCAGTGCCCCTGATTTCCGCAGTTAACGAATGTAATAAGACTTAGGTGCTCTACGTCATGCATATCAAACGAACACACGCATTAAAACTGCTACAAAATGACTAGTCGGTAAGGATATTCCGAGCACCAAGTCATTGCGCAAAGTGTGCGAACAAAGCAACCATCGGGATTCTCACTACTTCATCATTGGCGCGGGATGTAGCGTTAAAGCTGAACGCATCAAAACCCTAGCGGTATTGGTTGGTCATTCCGGGCTCATTAGTCCGAAATACCGGAATCTATATCCTCTTTAATCCTAAATGGGACAAATATCAATTTTTTCCCTCAGAAAAGCGTGTAAGGGTAATGATAGATGGAAATCTAAAGGGGACTGAATGCGTAACTGCAATGTGTAAGAAGGTGTCAGCAAATCTCCATTTCCTACACAGACATAGGAAGTTTTCTCTCTTGGTCTGAGAAAGAAACTAGGAGTACAATATTTCGAATTATTTATTAGAGCGATGCTTTCAAAATTTCAAGGCTCCTGGAATTGTATATGAATGCTTGTATTCTTTATGTTAGCGATTTTCCACTCTTTTATCATATTTCACCGTCATATGGACAGTTACTCTGGCTGCGTATAGAAAAGTATAGAGATTTCCATACACTCTGTCTTAGTTACTGTCTTTTCAAGGTAGATAGTCTCTTTTAATTTATCTCTTCGACCTTAACGCTCTTGTCTGCTGAACAACATAGCAGAAACATCAATTCTCATAAGAGCAAGATCATTTCTGTTCTTCTGTTGTTCAGAGAGTTTCTCGAAATCCATCTCGGTAGCAGGAACCCGACTCTGGAGTAACCTCCCACATTACATTACAGAACTGAACAACATTTCCAGCTTCAGAAATCGGTTAATAATCTAAGGCAGAAGTATTAATTACGCCCTACTTACCCTTATACAACCTTCTTTCCAACCAGCTCTCCTTCATTTCCCATTATCCTTTTCTGATACCCTCTCATTCAACTGCCTTTCCCCGGAACTTTGCTATATCAGAAACTATTTATATTTTATACACCTATAAATTCTTTTTTACAGGGTGCGGTTCTTAAATCCGGCCAAATGAAAAATTTTTTAAAGCAAACTTATTAAACCAAAATACAAATGAAAATAAAAGTCCTTTTACTATAAGTTGTGTTACCTCTCAACAGTAACATTACTCAACGTTCACTGTTCACCCGCAATGACCGCCTACAATTTTGTTCCGAAGCAATCGCACTCACTCTTTAAAACGGCGCTGTCCACATTCGCTAAAGTTGCTTCGATAGCGGAGCATACAGAGAGTACGTTAGAGTGTCACGTCTTATTGGTAATTGTTTCGACTAATTCCAAACATAGTAGAGGAGGCCGTTCAAATCCCGGCTGTTCGGGGGCAAGAACTGCATTGACCGGAACATGTCAACGTTATCCGCGAGCCAGTTTTGGGCTAAATGGCTCGTGTGAGCCGTTGCACCGTCCTGTTGAAAGAGGCCACAGTTACCACCCACGTTTTCACGACATTCGTCAAAGCAGGCAGATAAACTTCTTTTGTGACAGTTTTTCCCTTTTCAAAGAAGTGTGGCGGCATTATATCACCCTCCCGGGACACAGCACCTAGGACATGAAGCCCAGACTGCTCTGAGGCATTGTGCTTGGTGACAATAACGTAAACAGATGATCTCGGTATCCAACGATCGAACTATTTCAGCTGGCGAACGCCAAGAGCGAAGACTTTCAATAAGCGTGGTTCTTCGGTTGTACTCTGCACTTGTCGGTAACATCTCGGCCATTTTGAGGTTCTGGCTGCTTACTAGATGACCGTGTCTTTCAAGAACGCCAATCGAGACCTCGGTAGGAACTAAGATATCACGGGAAATTCAAACTGAAATTTGTCTGGATTTAAGCGCCGCAAACTGTATCTGCTACAATCATTATTGTTATTATTTTCATTCTTGTTGCAATTATTATTGTTATTTTTCATATTATCATTATTAGTGGTAGCAGTAGTAGTAGAAGTACTGCCATTATTACCTTTATTCGGTCATAGTCAGTATTACTTCTTCACGTTGTCACTGTTATCCCTCATGTCACTTTAATACTATTTCTCAAAGTAAAATTGTTATTTATTAGGTAACTGTGCTGTAAAAGAGGTACTGTATGTGTGAAACCCTGGTTCGATGTAAGAGAGGGCATGATAGTCCTAATTTCATCACATTAAATGAATAAATAAACACGAAAAAAAAGTACTCAAATATTCTAGCTTTCTGCAGCCGTCTGCATGGACTTGTACATCATCGATTACGTACATCTGAGTATTATTGATTACCACTTCCTTCGGAACATGGTATTGTAGCAACGAAGGCTACCAGCCGGCGTTGTGGAAACCTTCCGTTAAAAGGAAAGCAGCGGGGTTGATGTGCGTTCGTCGACTTCCCGGCCGTTTGGTACACCCAGTAAGGGAAGCAGTGTGGCCCTCACGCGTGTGCTAATTGCTCTTTAGAGTCACAGGATCCCTTTGGCTGGGCGGCGGCGTGTAGAAGTCCTGCCCCTGCGGGTGCGCGGGTAGGCAGCCCCGCGGCACGCGCGCTCATTACCGCATCCCGCAGAAGATTCTCGTTAGCCGCAATCTCCCAACAGATAAATGTCAGCGCTCTTTTGCGTGCGTTAAGCGCGAGGTTCGATGCAAAAGGATGTAATTAACATCACTAGTCGTCAACTTTTCGCTCACTCGTAATTTGCTCGCTTTGTGCACTAATTGCGGACTGAATTTGTGTACTTAAACGTCGCCATTAGGAGTGACACTTTTGCGACACTTTGAGGTGAGGATTCGTACTGCATTGAGGTGCCGCTTTCGTGACGATCTTTCCCCGGAACATACCTCGTTGTAACCCGAGGAAAATATTTCCATCTGAAAGACGGGAGATGCGTCGCTAGTTCTCAATGAAGGGACATACCTTCCTCTTGCCATAAGTGCAGTGAAGACTCCAAATATCTTCACACCATAACACGAGATTAATGAACATCAGGAATAGATGTATACACTGATTTTAGTTGTGATACGATTATCATCCTGTGAACGACAATGCTATGAATCTAATCGTTGAACGAATAAAGTTAAATTACAGATTATAGCGTGGTTTATGGTGTGGGTTCCTGTAGTCATGTCCTAGTTCATGAACCACGGGCAACGTATGAGTGGCCAAGTAAGTGGTCCCGACAGTCGGGATACCAGTTACTTTGGAATAAGGCTGGGCATCTCGGACATATTCTGAGTCGTGGTCACCTTTGTGCTCATACGGCAAAGACTACCAAATCCACCGGTAAGTCCCTCAGCCGTTAGGGGTAAAACTCAATGGGACTCGGGGCAAGTAAGGCTAGCAACCTGCTTCCCCGATACTTTAAATATGATGCTGGCAACAATCAGAGCAAAATGCCTCGGACCTTTGGAGGTGACAGAGTTCCACCTCTAACTGACAAACCAGGGACTCCTAAGATACGACTTGGCAAACAAATGGTAATGAGATGGGGAGCTATTAATATCAATGGGGGCTACCCTGGGAAGAAGGTAGAGCTGGCAGAGGCTGCAAGTAAGATGGGGCTGGACGTTTTAGTTGTTAGTGACATTTTGGTAATGGGTGAGAAAGAAGAGGAAGTGGCAGAATACAAGGTCTACCTGTCAGGAGTCAAAGCAGGAATAGCACAATGGGGTGTAGGGATTTACATCAGGAAAGAAATTGAACCCAGCGTAGTTGCAGTAAGGTATGTAAACGAACGACTGATGTGGATAGATTTGACAGTGTCTAGCAAGAAAATTAGGATTGTGTCAGTATATTCGCATTGTGAAGGGACAGATCAAGATAAGATGGATAGTTTTTACGAGGCACTCACTGATGTAGTTGTTAGAGTAAAGGACAAGGACAGTGTTCTGCTCATGGGTGATTTTAATGCCAGGATTGGAAATCGAACAGAAGGGTATGAAAAGGTTATTGGTAAATTTGGAGAGGATATGGAGGCCAACAGGAACGGGAAGCAACTCTTGGATTTCTGTGCCAATATGGGCTTAGTAATCACAAATTCCTTTTTTAAACATAAGAACATTCACCAGTATACTTGGGAAGGCAGGGGAACCAGATCTGTCATTGACTATATAATAACAGATCAGGAATTCAGGAAGGCTGTGAGGGACACACGTGTATTCAGGGGATTCTTTGATGACACTGATCATCATTTAATATGCAGTGAAATTGGGATTGTGAGGCCGAAAGTGCAGGAGGTCAGGTCCATATGTAGGAGGATAAGAGTGGAGAAACTTCAGGATAAGGAAATCAGGCTTACGTACATAACAGCGATGTCAGAAAGGTACCAGTTAGTTGAATTTAGTCAATTACAGTCACTGGAAAAGGAATGGATAAGGTACAGCGACACAGTACTAGAAGTGGCTAAAGAATGTCTTGGAACAGTAGGGTGTAAAAGTAGGATGAAGCGAACAGCCTGGTGGAATGACAAAGTCAAGGCAGCCTGTAAAAGGGAAAAGAAGGCGTATCAAAAATCGCTACATACTAGAACTCAGGTAGACAGAGCAAGTTATGTTGAAGAAAGAAACAAAGCCAAACAGATAATTGCAGCATCCAATAAGAAATCTTGGGAAGACTTTGGAAACAGGTTGGAGACTATGGGTCAAGCTACTAGAAAACCATTCTGGAGTGTAATTAGCAGTCTTCGAAAGGGAGGAAAGAAGGAAATGACAAGTATTTTGGACAGGTCAGGAAAACTGCTGGTGAATCCTGTGGATGCCTTGGGCAGATGGGAGGAATATTTTGAAGAGTTGCTCAATGTAGGTGAAAATACGATCAGCAATGTTTCAGATTTCGAAGTAGAATGGGATAGGAATGAGGATGAAAATAACATCACATTTGAGGAAGTGGAGAAAATGGTCAATAGATTGCAGTGCAATAAAGCAGCTGGGGTGGATGAAATTAAGTCGGAACTCATCAAATACACTGGAATGTCGGGTCTTAAATGGCTACACAGGATAATTGAAATGGCCTGGGAGTCGGGACAGGTTCCATTAGACTGGACAAAAGCAGTAATCACACCAATCTTTAAACATGGAAACAGAAAAGATTGTAACAACTACAGAGGTATCTCTTTAATCAGCGTTGTGGGTAAAATATTCTCAGGTATTGTTGAAAGGAAAGTGCGAGTATTAGTTGAGGACCAATTGGATGAAAATCAGTGTGGGTTTAGGCCTCTTAGAGGTTGTCAGGACCAGATCTTTAGCTTACGACAAATAATGGAGAAGTGTTATGAGTGGAACAGGGAATTGTATCTATGCTTTATAGATCTAGAAAAAGCATATGACCGGGTTCCTAGGAGGAAGTTATTGTCTGTTCTACGAGATTATGGAATAGGAGGCAAACTTTTGCAAGCAATTAAAGGTCTTTATATGGATAGTCATGCAGCAGATAGAGTTGATGGTAAATTGAGTTCATGGTTCAGAGTAGTTTCAGGGGTAAGACAAGGCTGCAACCTGTCTCCACTGTTGTTCATATTATTTATGGATCATATGTTGAAAACAATAGACTGGCTGGGTGAGATCAAGATATGTGAACACAAAATAAGCAGTCTTGCATATGCGAATGACTTAGTTGTGATGGCAGATTCGATTGAAAGTTTGCAAAGTAATATTTCAGTGCTAGATCAGAAATGTAAGGACTATGGTATGAAGATTAGCATCTCCCAAAACGAAAGTAATGTCAGTGGGAAAGAAATATAAACGGATTGATTGCCAAATAGGAGGAACAAAGTTAGAACAGGTGGACAGTTTCAAGTACTTAGGATGCATCTTCTCACAGGATGGCAACATAGTGAAAGAACTGGAAGCGAGGTGTAGCAAATCTAATGCAGTGAGCGCTCAGCTACGATCTACTCTCTTCTGCAAGAAGGAAGTCAGTACCAAGACTAAGTTATCTGTGCACCGTTCAATCTTTCGACCAACTTTGTTATATGGGAGCGAAAGCTGGGTGGTTTCAGGTTACCTTATCAACAAGGTTGAGGTTACGGATATGAAAGTAACTGGGATGATTGCAGGTACTAGCAGATGGGAACAATGGCAGGAGGGTGTCCGCAATGAGGAAATCAAAGAAAAACTGGGAATGAACTCTATAGATGTAGCAGTCAGGGCGAACAGGCTTAGATGGTGGGGTCATGTTACACGCATGGGAGAAGCAAGGTTACCCAAGAGACTCATGGGTTCAGCAGTAGAGGGTAGGAGTAGTCGGGGCAGACCAAGGAGAAGGTACCTGGATTCGGTTAAGAATGATTCTGAAGTAATAGGTTTAACATCAGAACAGGCACCAATGTTAGCACTGAATAGGGGATCATGGAGGAATTTTATAAGGGGGCTATGCTCCAGACTGAACTCTGAAAGGCATAATCAGTCTTAAATGATGATGATGATGATACAGATTATAGCAAACACTTCAGCCGTTTTCTGTTTTAAGTTCTTAATGATTGTTACATCTGAGATTTACACAGAACCTGAAAGGAAGTTAAAAGTTTTCGATATTTGCGCAAACGCAGTGAATCAGATGCAGGAGTATGCATCGGCAATGCTGGAAGCCGTTGTGGAAGAAATATTTGCAACACATATCATTTTTAGTGAAGTGGCAGCCTCCCACATAAATTGTGAGGTTAATCGAAACAAAATCCAAATATGAGTTACAGTAAAGTCTTGGTATGTAACTGTATATCAGTATCTAATGCTGAAAGTGTGTTCGGTGCAATGTCAGTCCAAAAGTTGTAATGCCCATTTTTCTTCGTTGAGATCTGTGTTCCGACAACCATTTTCCTGGACCCGCTTAAGTAATGGCTGACTGCACAGTTTGATACGGATTCAGCGGAAGATGGGGCATAGTCACAGTCGAATATGGAGTTTCTTTTATTTTTAAGTCGACGTCTTCCAAGACGTTGGATCTGTCGCAGTGGATGTGACAACTTTCTGTTCCCCTCTTGGCCACCTAATTTTATTGTCTGACGGCGATAGATTTCTTTTTAGTGGATTGTGTAAGAGACCTTATCCATGAGTCTTGTTTGCGCAAAGCACTTCATGATGCTGATTTCTGATGTGCTCCTTTTGTGATTCCACATTTGCTTTAAAATGTATGGCGTAATACGGATTATTATTCAGAGGACGTCCCTGTGATCAACAGGATAAAAAATACATATACTGGACGCAATAATGTTTAACTTTCATTTTACATTTACTGCAATTTTTTTCGATGCATAAATATTATAGCCGTTTCTAATAGCAATATTCATTTTCGATTGCTTTATTCATATAACATGAATTCAAGAGGTAACTTCTACACACCAACGGCTTAGACTACACCTCGGCTGCTTCACTGATATGCAGTACACCAATTCCCGCAGTGTGTGTGTGATAACGAAGCCATACAGTGTTTAAATCGACTGCAGTTAGTGAAAAACAGCAAATATAACTGTTTGGAGATTCGATGAAGACATGATTATTGTAATTACAGCCCGCCAAGAGGCATTTAAGAAGATGTTTTATTCCGCTCTCCATCCGCGAATGCAACGGCAAGACACCCAAACATAAAGTACAATGGGAAATACCCTAAATCATTCAGTTAAGACCTGTTTGCACATGCAAATGTAGATGGAAACGTTACGATTTTTCTGATCAAATTTTCTATGAATGAAAATAATATTCGAATGAGAGCAAAGATATTACACGCATTTGGGTAATATGTAAAACCATTTGGGGCTTAATAAAGTAAAATTTAGTCTTTTACAGATACTACGTACAATGAAGGTTTTATAAGGTTTACACATTTTACCAGCACTTAGAAAGTCTTTCTAATTCTTTTCTCTGTCCGTCTGCATTCCTCAGTAACTATTCTTGCGTGTGTGTAAAGTACACACAAGATTAATGTTTGGGATAGAATGCCGAAGGTGCAAGAAATAATCGGTTATTACATGTAAACTAATGAAACAATTACGGATGTGATTTCACTATTCGAAAAGATTTCTTATCATATTAATCAAGGTTGCGCATTCGGGCTAGTTTTGTCCAATAACAGTTGTTTCCTTAAAAGCAAAGTGAACAGTAACAATTTACCACTCAAAGAAGTAACTGTGGGTTTATTCTTTAACTTAATCTTCTTCCCAAAAAACGTCATCACGAAAGGAGAGACACACTCAACCAGGGCTCGCTGCCACGTAAAACAGAGCACGTTATTGACACCGTCACGGAAAAAATTATTCATACACCGCTGTTCACGTATAATAACTTATCGGAAATAAAGCTCACAACCACTAATATTATTTGGTAAAGTAACAGTATGGGGCCGGGAGAGCGGTGTGCTGGCCACATGCCCCTCCATATCCGCATCCAGTGACGCCTGTGGGCTGAGGATGACACGGCGGCCGGTCGGTACCGTTGGGCCATCATGGGCTGTACGGGAGGAGTTTCGTTTAGTTTAACAGTATGGGTTTTTACAAGGTACACGAATGTAGTGACACTGTTAATACTTTTTAGGCATTCCTGTTCTAATTATCTCCTTCGTTTACCTGTTAACATGGAAGGAATCAGTTTTTTGGTATTCTTTGAGATAATATTTTGGCATACTTGTTGTACGCATTGTTTCAGAGCATTATGTTTTCGTATTTTATGTTTCCTGACTATTCTTCCAAGCGTACCCTAAAGATCTTCTCTTGGATTAAGGTCTACGCTCTGCGCTGAAAATTTGACAACACGTAGAGTACGATGTAAGAACGACACACGAACAGTTTGTGCTGTATACTTAGATGCTGTCTTGATGAAAGTAGCACTCTGAGCCTAAAGGACACCCATCAATACTTTTTTGCAGATTTTTAAGTAGTTATTAAATACTAAAATTTGCATTTATACTTGCTCCACTATCTTATTTTACTGTGTGTTGAATTGTGTTCGGGGTCTAGCTCAGTATTTGTCGTTTCCACACAAAAATTCTACTATTACTTACAGATATGTTTACTTTCATAGGTGAGCAGGAATTCATATTTTAGTTTAAACCTCTTAAGCAAATTCAAGTCACAATTTCATGTTCTTGAATGTTTGCTACTACGTAACCTAGCTTCATAGCCTGCACTAACTAAAATATAACGAACAGCTCTTAGTTTTATTTCCTTCCCAAACCGATCATTAACATGCGCATACAACGCAAAAGCTGTCAATTTAGAAGTTTTTACCATGCTTATGAACATATTTCGTTCTCTTTACGTTAGTTTCTGTGGTTTTTCTTTCTCTAAACCGCGATATTATGGACTGCCAGCTGCCCTGATTTCTCCAATAATTCATCTGTTTCTGTAAATGACTTTGTCTACACGTATTGGGAGTGAAGTATTTGCCTTTTCTCTACATGTGATTTCTTCCCTTCACAATCCATTTTTTGTTGCACAGCATTCACTGTATATGACAAACGACACATACGAGGTGCAGCTTACCACTGAATGCACTTGTTGCTACAGGCGGATCTTTAGTTGTTCCCATGTTTACTTTTCTAGTAGCGCATGGATACTTTTCCCGCACATTGTGAAGCTAGCTGGTACAGAATTTTTATTTACTTTTTACGTAAGACTAATTTCGCTAACCCTTCCACGTGTAAACATGAGGAAGGTAGCACCATATTGTAAGTTTAGCAAATAACATGTCTGGTTGTGATCTTTAGTTCTATAAAATAAAGTTATTCTATTAGAACAACGGTGTATGAATGTAGAGAAAGGATCACAACACAGTTCTTAACACAAAGACTATGGGATTCATTACTCAAGAATGAATAACGCTTGTCACATATTCTTTCTCTAAGATTATGTCTTGTACTCAGATTAACAGTTGCGCAAAATTAGCATATATAGCGAGTAAACGAATAAACGTTAGTAGACAGTTCCTGTACCAAATCGTAAACACTTAAAGTGATGCAGTGTTAAGTAACTATACACAAATTGCACAAGGAGTTTCATACCGCAGAAAGGCCCACGTATATATTCCTTCTAGACAACTCTACGTTTTCGATGACTTTCTGTTTTACTTTTTATTTTTTTAATTTATTTATTTCTTCCTTGAGGTGACGAAAAAGGATACTATGTTCGGATAAGGAGGTGAAAGTTAGTGGTTCTTTTATTAATGTATTTCAAAATCATTCACGCATAACTGTTATATCATTTATTCAATTCTGAAGCGATACCGTCAAAGCCTTCATAGAAAAATTTTTGCGGTTACCTGAGGAATAATGTTTTTACGCAGGTGTGCACCTCCTCTTCCGACGTGAATCGGCACTCACAAATGTCTTTTCTAAGAACTCGCCGACGTGTTTATGAGAATGTTTCGAGTATGCTGCAGAAGTTTCGCAGAGAACTCTTTACACGCTTTCCATACAGTTGATATCTCTCCCCATGCGATTTCCATCTTTTTGAAACCCTGGAATAGACATTTGTGGCCGTCGATTTTCTTCGGACGATCATGGGCAGTACAATTGTGGATCCGTAGGTTATCGCAATCATTTTTCCACTAAGCCACAAACTGTCTTGTGTCAGAATGGAATTAATGTTTTACAGAGACGCAGTAATTTGGAAATAGCAAGTTTTTTACTTATTTGCATCTGTTCAATTGGTTATATATTGATTGTATAACATATGCGGGGTGCAGCAAAACCATCTCCTGCTGCCTTGGAGATTGTTTATTGGACAGGAAAAGGCTGAAAGGAAAGAACTGCAAGCCAAAATTATCTTTCCTCTAACCAGAGTGAAGAAACGCAGCTCTAAAAACGGCCATAAGATTAGAAAGTTACTCAAGAAAACGTACGCAAGTGGAGTAATTTTTCTATACTTTTATTCTGTAAATGATTGTCAAGTGCCACGTCGAAGTAGAACTACAAATGACGAACTGCAGTCCCAGCTTCGAATGCAGCAGTTATTAACATGAACCAGAACGCAGGAAGTCATTTCGTATTAACACATTGACTGACACGTCAGTTAAATATAACTCACAGGAAGTGTTGTCTTTGGGTCAGGTGAAATAATTACAACTCACGGACTTTTTTCCATTTAAAACTCCATGGTGCAATTTTAACTCACAGGAGCGTGCTGTGACTCGGTAGGTTATGGCCACAGTAACAAATCATGTTCGTGACCTACGGTTTTCAAGAGCTCAAGAATAGTTATTGAAATTCGAATTCGTATGTTATATATAACTCACATGGCTCAGTTCTATTGGGCTTTTCTTCTTTTCATTATTTATTTATTACTTGGTTTGACATATTACTTACACAGTAGATAGCAAATCACATACAATTTTATTTACGTTCTTCAACCATAGTTGCAACAACAATGAAACTGAAAAATTTGGGTCATTACACTTTGTTTCTCTAACACCTGTATGCACTGTGGTTTATGAAAAAACACTCTACGCAGGAATATGAGTCACAATTCTTACATTTCCATGCAGTTCTTTTGCATTGCTTGACAGCTTGCTCTCGTCCAATTTCAGTCTCCGTTAGCACACTGTACCCCTAAGTCTGGCTGTTCCTATGTTCACAGATGCACAATCTGCAGGTAACGCGGTGGCTTTCGTGAGAGATGTCTCGGGCTCATTGGCATCTTCTGTATGAGGTAGTCTCAAAGTCACTTCCTTTATGAATTCTGTGATTGAGATCTTCTTCTTGTTGATGTATCGGTAAATCAGATGAGGATTTACCAGTGCTGACCCTGCCAACAATTCAATTGCAGTCTTACTGTACCATTTCACACCCCGCCTTAGACAATACGAGTACGACTTCATTTGATCAGAAAGATCTGTAAAAGACTTTGACTGATTATAGTCAATTATCATTGCTGTTTTTTTTCTTTGTGCCCTTGCTGGTTTTAACTTCTGCTTCCTCTTCTCGATGAACAGTACTCAGCATCAGAACATCACTCTTATCTTTCCATTTCAGTACTACTAAGCCTGTCGTACTTTCCTTTGCTTGTTTCCCCCCTTCTTCAGTTTTGCCTGTACAACATCTTGAGGATTCAGTTTTCTGTTTGATCTTAGAGTGGCAACTGAATCTGTTGATTGCTCAAGAAGTTGGTGTGCTAGATGAACACTTGTGTAAAAATTGTCTGTATATAAGATTCTGCCCTCATTTAGTAATCCACTCATAAGGCTCTTAGCAACAGAAGTGGCAAGGGGAACACCAGGATTCAAATTCTTCACACAGTAAACTTTCATATTCCAGGAGTAGGCACACTTCAGACAAAATTCGAACAATCTAATTCCGAATTTATGGCGCTAATTCTTTATATACGGAATGAAACTTAGTCTTCTTCTAAATGGCACAAGTTTTTCGTCAATGCAAGGTTCTTTCTCCGGCACAGCTGCACTTTGAACTCTCTGCAGTAATTTATCAGTAAGAAGTTGAATACGCGGTTTCCAGGTGGGCACTGGTTGATATCAGAAGAATGCCACATACGTAAAAGCAGCTCAAAACGAGTGCGTGACGTAACATTTTTTACAGTTGTGATAGAGCATATTTCTTGACCAATAATTTGGAATCCTCGGTTTTACATTTAGTGACATCCATTAAAAAAATCCTAAACATTGTTCAATTTCAGTTTCGCTGACATCATTCCACTTTTTCAGTCTTGAATTAACGATTATTGAATGACTTTCTAAGACTTTTTTTGCTTACAAATTAGATTGTTGAGTCAAATATTCTAAAATTTCATCGGTTACAAAACATTTGAGAAATCGCATGGTGTCTTGCCTTTGAGAGTTAGTGCAACAGAGGCATTTACACCAGAAGTGTACCTGTAACTAGCCCCCAGACAGTCTCATTAGAATTTGTTGTAAGTGTGTTATCTTCATTTTCAGAACTTTTTTGACATTACACTTACGAGTACTTCAATTGATCCTGAATCGACCGCAGTAGTTATGCCACTAACACCGTTAGAGGTGCTTTGTTGCCTGGTTTTTACAGCTGTGAAGTCTGGTTCTTTGACTGAATGTGGACATAAAACTCTTTTTCCTACCTTCACTGGTGTGATTCCACCATCAGAACTCCCGGTCCTGTTTCCCGTCTCCTCAGGTAAAAATTCGTCTCAGCTATCACCAAATAAAGACACAGAATCTTCATCTAAAATCTGCTGTACATGCCTTTGTTCACCTTCGTAACTTCTACGAGACATTTCATTCTGCCACAACATCGCTTTGTTACGGAGCAAACAACACTGAATATAGACTGTACCAACTATGCAGGAAAACAATAATGGACTGTACAGAAATAATGCTGTGGAATGAAAAACTGACAGGAGTACAAACCTAAAATTATTAGTTACATAGCAAATGACACAACTGGTACCTTTACTCTGGGGCCATGTGAATCATATGTAACTCCCACAATTATTTTTTTAAAAAGGTACTAAAATGCCATATTATCACTTTATTTGCACTTAACAAGTTTATTTGGAGCAAACTAAAGCACGATATAGAAAAAAGCACACTACTGGCCATTAAAATTGCTACACCAAGAAGAAATGCAGATGATAAACGGGTATTCAGTTGACAAATATATTATACTAGAACTGACATGTGATTACATTTTCACGCAGTTTGGGTGCATAGATCCTGAGAAATCATTCCCCGAACAACAACCTCTGGCCGTAATAACGGCCTTGATACGGATGGGCATTGAGTCAAACAGAGCTTGGATGGCGTGTACAGGTACAGCTGCGCAAGCACCTTCAACACGATACCGCAGTTCATCAAGAGTAGTGACTGGAGTACTGTGACGAGCCAGTTGCTCGGCCACCATTGACCAGACGTTTTCAATTGCGTTTTCAGTTCGTGGGAGATCTGGAGAATGTGCTGGCCAGAGCAGCATTCGAACATTCTCTGAATCCAGAAAAGGCCGTACAGGTTCTGCAACATGCGGTCGTGCATTATCCTGCTGAAATGTAGAGTTTCCCAGGTATAGAATGAAGGGTAGAGCCACCGGTCGTAACACATCTGAAATGTAACATCCACTGTTCAAAGTGACGTCAATGTGAACAAGAGGTAAGCGAGACGTGTAACGAATGGCACCCCATACCATCCGGCCAGGTGATACGCCAGTATGACGATGACCAATACACGCTTCCAATGTGCGTTTACCGCGATGTCGCCAAACACGGATGCGGCCATTATGATACTGTACACAGAACCTGGACTCATCCGTAATATTGAGGTTTTGCCATTGGTGCACCCAGGTTCGTCGTTGAGTACACCATCGCAGGCGCTCCTGTTTGTGATGCAGCGTCAAGGGTAACCGCAGCCATGGTCTCCGAGCTGATAGTCCATGCTGCTGCAATCATCATCGAACTGTTTGTGCAGATGCTAGTTGTGTTGCAAACAACCCCATCTGTTGACTGAGGGATCGAGACGTGGCTGCACGATCAGTTACAGCCATGCGGGTAAGATGCCTGTCATCTATGGCGTTCCATATTACCCTCCTGAACCCACCGATTCCATATTCCGGTAACAGTCATTCAATCTCGACCAACGCGAGCAGCAATGTCGCGATACGATAAACCGCAATCGCGATAGGTACAATCCGACCTTTGTTTAAGTCGGAATGGTACGCATTTCTCCTCCTTACACGAGGCATCACAGCAACGTTTCACCAGGCGACGCCGGTCAACTGCTGTTTGTGTATGAGAAATCGGTTGGAAACTTTCCTCATGTCAGCACGTTGTATGAATGCTCTGAAAAGCTAATCATTTGCATATCACAGCATCTTCTTCCTGTCGGCTATATTTCCCGTCTGTAGCACATCTTCGTGGTGTAGCAATTTTAATGGCCAGTAGTTGAAATGGCCCAAAGGTGTCGGTGACCCAACTATACCATGGCAGTCAATGTGTTAACGGGTGCGGACCTGTGCCGGCGTGAGCTAGTACAGTAGCACCCTGCGCCGTCCCGCTCCGATCGCGTGGCCGCGTTTTGCGCGGAACGCTCGCCTCATTAGCGGGGCCGTGTCATGCGGCCGGCCCACGCGTCCCCAGCGACCCAATTAACGGGGTCCCGGGTTTGCGGCCTGGCCAGTGCACAGCGCCACAGCCGGCCGGACATAGCGCGAGCTACCATCTGTGACGACTGGACAACGGGATCTGTGCCTCCAGAAGCGCACGGTCCCCACATTGCCTCCATCTCGAAGAACGGCAGCCGATCGCCACGCGGCGTGTTCAGGACAACTGTCACCCACGGTAGACCTGTGACTGACGAGACTGCAGCAGGTGTTCTTGTTCGCGGTGCAAAGTTAGTGCAAAGTGTGAGAAAAATATAGGAGTAAGCTGAAGGGAAAGACTAGATAATCTCTACTAAAATACACAGAGAGGTCGCTGTTACAAAAGAAAAAAATGTCGAAAAGCACACTACCCGGCCATTAAAATTGTTACACCAAGAAGAAATGCAGATGATAAACTGGTATTCATTGGACAAATACATTATACCAGAATTGACATGTGATTACATTTTCATGAAATTTGCGTGAATAGATCATGAGAAATCAGTATCCTGAACAATTACCTCTGGCTGTAATAACGGCCTTGATACGCCTGGGCATTGAGTCAAACAGAGCTTGGATGGCGTGTACAGGTACAGCTACCCAAGCAGCTTCAACACGATACAACAGCTCGTCAAGAGTAGTGACTGGCGTATTGTGACAAGCCAGTTGCTGGGTAACTATTGACCAGACGTTTCCAGTTACTGTGAGATCTGGAAAATGTTCAGGCCAGGGCAGCAGTAGAACATTTTCTGTATCCGGAAAGACTCGTATAGGACCTGCAAAAAGCGTTCATGCTTTATCCTGCTGAGATGTAGGGTTTCGCAGGGATCGAATGAAGCGTAGATCGTAACACATCTTAAATGTAACGTCCACTGTTCAAACTGCCGTCAGTGCGAACAAGAGGTGACCGAGACGTGTAATCAATGGCACCCCATACCATCACACCGGGTGATACGCCTGTATGCCGATGACGAGTACACGCTTCCAACGTGCGTTTAAAGCGGATGCGACCATCATGACGCTGTAAACAGAATCTGGATTCATCCGAAAATATGACGTTTTGTCATTCGTGCACCCAGGTTCGTCGTTGAGTATACCGTCGCAGGCACTCCTGTCTGTGATGTAGCGTCAACGATAACCGCAGCCATGGTCTCCGAGCTGATAGTCCATGCTGCTGCAAACTTTGTCGAGATGTTTGTGCAGATGGTTGTTGTGTTGCAAACGTCCCCATCTGTTTACTCAGGGATCGAGACGTGGATGCACGATCCGCTACAGCAATGCGGAGAAGATGCCTGTCATCTCGACTGCTAGTGATACGAGGCCGTTGGAATACAGCACGGCGTTCCGTATCAACCTCCTGAACTCACGGATTCCATATTCTGCTAACAGTCATTGGATCTCGACCAACGCGAGCAACAATGTCGCGATACGATAAACCGCAATCGTGATAGGCTACAGTTCGACCTTTATCAATGTCGGAAACGTGATGGTACGCATTTCTCCTCCTTACACGAGGCATCACAACAACGTTTCACCAGGTAACGCCGGTCAACTGCTGTTTGTGTATGAGGAATCGGTTGGAAACTTTCCTCATGTCACACGTTCCAGGTGTCGCCATCGGCGTCAACCTTGTGTGAATGCTCTGAAAAGATAGTCACTTGCACATCACAGCATCTTCTTCCTGTCGGTTACATTTCGCGTCTGTAGCACGTCATCTTCGTGGTGTAGCAATTTTAATGGCCAGTAGTGTATTTGGCCGATCTACTTCATATCTTTACACGACACTGTCATAGACATTCAGGCAGCTATTGGCTATATAACTTTTTTCTTAATGACAATGACAAAGTTGTCTGACAAAACCGACTCCCAGAAACAAACTTATGTGCTGTTCTCGACTGTAAAAATGTGTTGCGAAAATGCAGTCGGTTTTAGCATGATAGCCTGACATTTAAAGCATTAGGCAAATTGTTTCTCCCTTACTTATTCCTTCAATTTTATACATAACAATGTCCCATTTTGTTTTCTTCCTCAGTGTCGGTTTTCAAAGACAACAGAAAATTTTTATTTTTGACTTAAGGGTTTATTAATGCAATACTGTTATGGAATTTTATTTGAAATTACGGCAAACAGGGCGCAAGATCATAAAGAAGGGAAGAAGAGATGGACAGAGAGGGGAGAGGAAATGAACAGATATAATCGGAAGGAGGTGATGGACAGAGAGAGAAGGGGCAAGAATTGATGAACAGAGTGAGGTGGTGGAGGAGGAAATAGGCAAAGAGGGAGGTGAGAACGAGATTAAGACGTATATTTAATTCCCACACATTTTTAGCAGTTGCGAAGCATTGCTCGATTCACTAGTATAGAATACGTACGGGATACAAGAGTGAACAATAAAAATGGAAGACCAAGAAAGAAGTGATCTGGTTGCAAAAAAACGAAAACTGTAATGGAAATATGTGATCTTTCGCAATCACTGGTCAGTCTATACATCGAAGAAGCAATTGCGGAAATAAAAGGAACGGTCAACAGACGGATTAAAATTGAAGACCACAGGATTTGAATCATACGATTCGCTGATGAGTTTCCTATTTTCACTGAAAGTGAAGAAGTGGCAGAGGGCATGTTGAATGTAAATCTAACAAGTACAGAATATGTACTGAGAGTAAAGCGATGAAAGACGCACGTAGTGAGGAGTAACAGATATGAGATTGACGATAAACCTAACACCATAAATGGCGACCAGTAGACGATATTAAGGAACTTTACTACGGTGGCATCAAAATAACAGATGACGGACGAAGCGAGGACGACTTGCAGTGACAAAAAGTGCGTTCCTGGTCAAGATGTCTACCATCATCAAGCATAGGCCTTAATCTAAGGAAAACATTTCTTAGACCGTACGGTTTAGCACAGTGTTTTTCCTGGTGAATCCTGGATTTTGGAAAAGAAGATAATAAAACCGTCTGAAACGAGCTGCTATATAAGGAAGTTGAAAATGTGGAGGGCTGATGAGGTGAGATTCTTCGTAGTATCAACGAAGAAACTAATGTATGGAAAACCATGACATGAAGGAGGAACAGGGTGATGGAATGCATCTGAAAACATTTAATTACTTCCGTGGTACTAGAGGAAGCTGTATAAAGTGAAAACTAAGAGATTGGAGTAAGTCCGACAAATAGTAGACGACGTAGGGTGTAAGTGCCACTCTGAGACGAACAAGCAACAGATCGCTCTGAGTATAAAGATGATTCAAACACCTTTAAAAAATAACATTTACAATCCTATTGTTGATCGGTCGAAACCGTTAGTAATTAAGGATATATGAGGAAACGGGACTCGTGGATTACCATTACAGTGCATTGAAAAAATATATCACTCATTCTTATGCATGCTTCAGTCCTCGTTAACAACGAATCAATGACTCCAGCGATAGCACAGGGTTGTTCTCGCAATATGTTCATGTACGGTACACACTTTCCTGTAGTAAGTGCATGTTGTCGGCGAATGAGGAGCACACCTGTAAGCTAGCCGAGTGTTACTGTATCTATCTTTTCTCCCTGTATTTCATCATCATCATCATCATCATCATCATCATCATCATCATCATCTTGCAGGTTCTTCCATTCTGCCGATCATGAGCCTCCCGTTTTAGTTCATTCTATCCAGTGGTCTTCCCCTTGACGTTTTTGGCAAACTCCGTTCCAATCTAGTACTTGTCTTGACCAACTCCCATCTTTACTTTGAGCTTCATGACCAGCCCACCACCACTTCAAGGTATTCAGTCTTTCCATTATGTTACTGACTTTTGTTATCTGTCTAATATCAAATGCTTTTTTCTGTCTTTCTTTGAGTAACCCAACATTGATCCTCTTTCGGCTACTATTAGTTTTCTAACAACGAAATCGGTTAATGTCAATGTCTCACAGCCATTATAAATTGGTCAGTTTCCTTCAGCTCAGCCGAGATCTTGGACTTCAAAACTGAGAAGTATTTTCCATAAGCTTACCAGACTAATTTTATGCATTTGTCTGAATTCACAATGAGTAGACAACTGAATGATCACAAGCGTTTTTACAATTTATTTCGAGGTCAAATGAAAGAACCAGTTGTACTTTTATCACAGAGACGTATTTCGGCCGCCCAAGGCCATTTTCATATGGTTCAAATGGCTCTGATCACTATGGGACTTTAATTCTTAGGTCATCAGTCCCCTAGAACTTAGAACTACTTAAACCTAACTGACCTAATGACAGCACACACACCCATGCCCCAGGCAGGTTTCGAACCTGCGACCGTAGCGGTCGCACGGTTCGAGACTGTAGCGCCTAGAACCGCTCGGCCTTCAAGGCCGGTGCCATTTTCCAGATGTCAACTGAACAGCACCAAAAAACAATGTATAAGAAATAAGTTACACGAGAAAAACAGGCACAAAATCAAAACAAACACAATAAATCATCTCGTATATCAACTCGACCACAGACATAATAAAAACAGCGTAGTAAAATAAATGTCATATGGTAACTCATTCACAGTTCAAGAAAGTAACAGATGTAATACGAAATTACGAGTCTGTAGTCGTGGGAGTTTACTGAGAGACTGGTGAGACATGCGAACAGGCTTGTTTAAATAGGTGAGGGATGGAGAACAGGAAGAGCCTTCAAATACAAGGGATGCGGTCACAGGGAGACAAATAAAAATAGAGACATAAGTACAATGCTTTGAAAGTAAAACAAGATACAGTAATGTATGGTATTTGAAAGATTTACATAGACACGAAACAGGAACTCACGTAGCAAGTGGTAATTCGAGAAAAGGTAAAGACAACACAAGAATTTAAGACAATAGATGTGTGGAGCTTGGAAACGTTAAACAAATGGAATCATAAAAGACATTTCCGTTCACAAACTGGGTGTTTACACGAAATGAAGCCTGAGCGTGGCCTGCTGTTCACAGTAAATGAGCCACACGTACTGTGTAGCGATGAGTGTTGGCTCTAGATTCATTTAATCCCAAAATACATTCGGAAAAGCATCAAGGAAAACAATGGTTAGAATAAAATTCAGTCGTCAGTTACAAACATTTTTTTTCGCTTTACCGGCCTTGATAAATTAATTTGTCGTCTTAAGGAGCATACAGAATAAGTGATGTTATAAATTTTTACACATTGGCTACAAATTTATATGAACTATAAGAACTACATTACAGAAAGTTATTTAGTATTAGTTTAGCAGGCGTCAGTATCTTCTTCACAGAAGCATAATGCCGTGATATGTCCAAAACTGTGGATGTTATTTGCTGTTATTGTAATCACAGACCAACGATTTACAGTAACTGAATCACATCTATGTACTTGGCAAGCTGTTGTGCTAGCAGTACCCTGTGTCAGTCACAAAGTAACACACGGCACGTGCTGAGAGGAACTTTCACTTATCAGCTCCATCCACTGTGTCAACGATGCACTTCCGAACATAAGTCCATAGGACCTTTTTCTTCCATTTCCAATCAGGAATGTTTACCCCATATTTTCAACTTACGACTGAACGTTATTCTGATAAATATATTACAGTTGCTCAGAATTACAGCCACGAATAAAACGATAAAAAAACGATATAATTATTAAATTTATTCCTGTTCTTTGAGAATATTGTTCTTATGCGGTGCACATGTTTACAAAAAACTCTCTCTTCTAGCATGTCAGTACAAGGACCCTTACTTTTTATTACCTTTGTTTAGTTCATTTGTTCACAAATAATGTTTTTGCTCATTATTGATGGATTTTTATAATTTACAATGTCTTTCAAACTTCTATGACGCATTCATTCACCAGTCATTCAGCATATGACGTCCCAAACATTTTGGCGGACGCAATGGCCGTCTGGAACCACACGACCGCTACGGTCGCAGGTTCGAATCCAGCCTCGGTTATGGATGTGTGTGATGTCTTTAGGTTAGTTAGGTTTAAGTAGTTCTAAGGTCTAGGGGACTGATGACCTCAGATGTTAAGTCCCATAGTGCTCAGAAGCGCATGGACTGTGCGGCTGGTCCCGGCGGACTTTCGAGTCCTCCCTCGGGCATGGGTGTTTATGTTTCCTTACGACAATTTAGGCTAAGTAGTGTGTAAGCTTAGGGACTGATGACCTTAGTGGCTGAAAGTCCCATGAGATTTCATACTTTTTTCTTTTTGCTCAGAGCCATTTGAACCATTTGATCCCAACTTTTACACGAAACTTACCCAAAGTACTGTAACGATGCCATGGATAACATGTCGATAATCATAAAATCATCACTCTCCTCTTTTTTGCTCTGCTCTCTTCTTTTTGCCATTGTGCCTGTCTCTCTCGGTTAGCATTATTCATACACACATAAGTCTGTGGATTCGATGAAATGGACACAGGAGACCTTTGTTGGACTGTTACTTAATTATTTGCAACTGTTTTTATAAATCAGAATACTAACTGCGTGCATTTGAATATCTTGCGTTTCAAGCAGAGGACCTTTTGTTTTAAATATTAGGCTGTATGGAATAGTGTAAGATGATTTTTATTTCTTTAAAATATAGTCTTAAAGTTTAACTATATTTCATTCACAAATCTGCCGTTCCTTTAGAGATTCATAATTTTGTGTTTTGTTAAATTCGGAAGCATAACTTTTGGTTATCATAGTTCATGTGCCCCATTTCATGCGGCTCAGACTTTTGTTTGTGAAATACGATAGAACCTGAAATCATTTTAATATTCACGGTGAGTAGCAAATTTAACCGAAAGATTTGCTCTCCAAGCCAGAAGTGTGGGCCGTTGCTACTTCCTGAAGAAATTGCATTAGCTTTCGTGTTTAATGAAAGAGACCCAGTTTCTTTTAACTTTGCCGCCATTGCTTTCATTTTAATATAAAAGTATTTCACGACCTCAAACTATCTTCCATATTTCTTGTAAGTGTAATAATTAAATCCCAGTAAAAAGGCGGTGACATTAAAATCGAATACATGAGACAATTTTATGTGTCTCTGCAAACCAAACAACACGCACATTACGGTCCTCTCTACTGTTAACACTAAAAACCACTGTAAGCAATACACACGCACGGATGATATGTAGACAGGATAACACTGTCGAAAAGTAACGACTTTAAGAAACACTTCAGCTTACACACAATACAGTTAACACCCCGAAGATTGTGGGGGTCGTAGTTGAATCACAATGCATTGGGAAAATTTCGCAAAGTTCTATAATTTGTACTAGCCTGGTTTCTAAGCTCTAAATGGTTTTCTCCACGCAGTGAAAGGCGAGTTGTCGGATCTTCTACAGATGTTACTGACTGAAATGGAGTACTACTGTACGTGACTCTGATCTTTAGGCTCAAGTGGATGTAGTCGAGATTTCAGTGACACTAATTTTATTCGCAAAATTAACGTTACAAAACAGAAATAGTCATTCCAAAGGCTCGTGTCCACGTCAATCGGCGATCGACAAATCTACCCCCATTTTAATCATTACCTATAATTGAAACACTATTATTACGTTCTTCTTCTTCATCTCTCTTCAGTTGTTAGGCATTTGCCTGTTACATCTTCCTTAGAGCACATCTACCCTCCTCTTTGTTGGTCTTCCTACTGAATATTTCCCTATTTATAGACAGTTCGTTACTATTTTCAGCATTATTGTTCCATTCTTGTTCCATTCTTCCGATATGATCCCTCCATTTATTTATTTTCTGCCTCATCAGTTCATTTATGAATTCAAGTCCGAGTTTTTGGATGGTTGTGAAGAACAGATAAAAAACTTTCTTCGCATGTAACTGGTGTAAATTGTTCCCATGCTCGCAGCACGAAATACGTGTCAGCTAATTGCTAGCAATATTTGATGTATACGTGAATAGCCCGATGATTTGCGACTTTTCTGAGTATTCTAGTCTCCCAGAACCAGTCACATAATTCGTAACAGTGCGACAATGTGAAACGTGATTATAAATATTCTTATGTTTTAAATGTTAATTTCAGACTGTTTTCATTAGTAATTCCAAATGGCTACATGGAAGAAAGACACTTTATTCTTTTAGAATTTTCCTATCTGACGTTTTGTATAACAAAAAATAACAAAACAGATTATAAGTATCATTATGCATGCAGCATCGTAGCAGCCAATGTACCGGTAGCGCATCACCTGATTAAAGGCAGCCTTTATACCGTGGCGTCGTGCAATAACAATATTGGTTGCGTAACATTGTCCCATGCACCGTAATATCGTAATCTGCATGCTACGGCATGTAGGATGCTTGATTACTAATGTGGTATCTATGGTAACAAGAGTCAGACATATTACACTACTTTAATTGTTACTTACTTTTTATGCCAGAGGCAGCATACACATTCACGATCCCGACTCCCTGAGATGTGAGAGGAAGTCCTCGCCTTGTCGGGAGATAGGTCATACCGTAGATCAGGATTCCTTGCTTCACGAGAACGATCGTACCGCAGCCGTTGTCCATGCATTCTGTCTGCGAACGCCTTATCTATGAACAGTCGGGAATTGGTCGAGACGCAGTTCCTATAGGAGTGCCACGTCAAGATCAACTTTCCGCAACATGTCGCGAAACATGTGTAGTTTGACCTTCGAACTGGTGTTATTGAAGGTGATGGCGCCAATCCTGTAGGCCAGGCACAGTGGAGTGGTATCAATAGCGCCAGTTGGGAGGGGGTGGGCTGGAGGTGGGATACACACAGAAGATCCCAGTATCGTCAACGGGCACCCTCCAATATACACGGTGACCACAAAGTCTTGTCCTGATTATAACAATTTATTACAGAATAACTATTTGACATAATAATTTACATTCGAAGCCGTTACATAGGTTAGTGATAGCAGTTATTTTTTAAGACCACTTACGCTAGTAAACCTCAACGTGTGCTCCCTTGGTAGCTCGGAGAATGTCAAGGCGGTATCCCAGTTCCCGCCAGGTGTTTTGTAACATGTGTTCTGTCACAGTACCCACAGCAGTTTGTATCCTAGCCTTCATTTCGTCGACGTCAGCAACTGGTGTGGTGAAGACTCTGTCCTGGATATAGCCCCAGAAAAAAAGTCAAGGGGCGTAATGTCTGGAGAGGGGGGTGGCCAGGTTCTTGGACCGTTCCTTCCAATCAATCGATCTCCTCTCCAGACCTTACGCCCCTTGGCTGGGAGAACCAGCCATTACCAAACTCTTCCATATGGTAGGCAATATGTATGAGACAGGCGAAATATCCTCAGACGTCAAGAGGAACATAATAATTCAATTCCAAAGTAACCAGGAGCTGACAGATGCGAATATTACTGATCTATCAGTTTAATAAACCACGTTTGCAAAATACTAAAACGAATTCTTTACAGACGGATGGAAAAACTGGTAGAAGCCAACGTCGGGGAAGATTAGTTTGAATCCGGTAGAAATGTAGGAACACGCGAGGCCATAAGAAGCCTACGACTTACCTTAGAAACTAGGTTAAGGAAAGGCAAATCTACGTTTATGGCATTTACAGAGGGAGCTTTTGATAACGTTGACTGGAATAGTCTCTTTCAAATTCTAGAGGTGGCAGGGGTAAAACACAGGAAGCGAAGGACTATTTACAATTTTTACGGAAACCAGAAGGCAGTTATGAGAGTAGAGAGGCGCGAAAGGGAAGCAGTGGATTAGAAGGGAGTGAAACAGGGTTGTAGCCTATATCTGATGTTATTCAATCTGTACCTTCAACAAGCAGTAATGGCAACCAAACAAAAATTTGGAGTACGAATTAAAATCAATGGAGAAGAAATAAAAAGCTTGAGGTTTGTCAATGACATTGTAATTCTGTCAGAGACAGCAAAAGACTTGGAACAACAGTTGAACAGAATTGTCAGTGCCTTGAAAGGAGGATATATGATAAACATCAACAAAATCAAAACGAGGATAATGGAATGTATTCGAATTAAATCCGGGGATGCTGGGGGAATTAGATTTGGAAGTGAGACAGAGTCATAGATGAGTTTTTTTATTTGGGGGAGAAAAATAACTGATGATGATCGAACTAGAGAGGATATAAAATGTAGATAGGCGATGGCAAGGAAAGCATTTTTGAAGAAGAGGAATTTGTTATCATCGAGTGCAAATTTAAGTGTCAGAAAGTCTTTTCTGAAAGTATTTGTATGGAGTGTAGCCATGTATGGAAGTGAAACATCGACGATAAACAGTTTAGACAAGAAGAGAATAGAAACTTTTGAAATGAGGATGCTGATGGTTAGGTGAGTAGATCATTATGTGAGTAGATCACTTAACTGATGAGGCGGTACTGAATAGATTTGAGGAGAAGAGGAATTTGTGGCACAACTTGACTAGAAGAAGGGATCAGTTGGTAAGACACGTTCTGAGGCATCAAGGGATCATCGGTTTAGTATTGGAGGGAAGCGTGGAGGGTAAAAATGGTAGAGGGAGATCAAGAAATGAGTACACTAATCTTGAAAGTAGGCTGTTTTGGTTTTTATTTTGGTAATGCCACGTAGCGGTCTGTATGAAAATCACTGGCTGTGCTGTGTGCAGTCTATGACTGGTTGGTATTGTTGGAATATTCGCTTGTGTAATGTTTGGCAGTTGAATGTGAACAGCGCGTAGAGTTGGGCATTAGGTTGTGATCCGCCATCAGTGATGGATGTGGGGGAAGAGACGCCAGAGTTTTGAGAGCCATCGATCTGGAGTTGTGTCCGCCATAAAAAGGAAATTTGTAAGACTGGATGTAATGAACTAATATATAAATTATGACTTTTGAACATTATTAAGGTAAATACGTTGTTTGTTCTCAATCAACATCTTTCATTTGCTAACTATGCCTATCAGTAATTAGTGCTTTCAGTAGTTAGAAACTTTTATTTAACTGACAGTGTTGGCACTCGCTGTATTGCAGTAGTTAGAGTAACGAAGATTTTTGTGAGATAATTGATTCATGAAAGGTATAGGTAATTGTTAGTCAGGGCCATTCTTTTGTGGGGGTTTTTGAAAGTCAGACTGCGTTGCGCTAAAATTTTTGTGTCAGTTTATTGATGATCAGAATAAATAAAAAGAGAAATGTCTGAGTATGTTGAGTTTTGCTCAGCTGTTTGAAAATCAAATAACGTAGAACTTTACCAGCTCAGTAGCTCATAATTTTTCTAAGGGGACGTTTCAAGCTAATTCAGAATGATATAGGTTGCAGTAGTTACTAGGAGATGAAGAAGCTTGCAAAGGATGAAGTGCCATGGAGAGCTACATCAAACCAGTCTTTGGACTGAAGACAACAGCGAAATATGTATCTAATACTCGTCTTTCCCAATACCATAACATTTCCAGCAGTTAGCAAATTATTTCATTACAAGCGATCTATAATGGCCGAATCATGAAACGTCGCCAGAAGGAAAGGAAATATCTTCTAAGTATGAAGATTAACAGTAAGCATTGTAACTTAGATGCAGACATACAGTGGAAGACGCTTTCACCAGTTCACTATTCGATCACATCTATCACATCTACTGCGGAACTGTTGATTTCACTCCCGCTGATTGCGAATTTGAGGTACAAGGCTATGCAGTCACTCACCATCTATACGAAAACAGACGCAAATGCCATATAGTTCCCAAGCATCAGGCAGGAAAGAGTTGCAGACAATGAGAGTTTCACATAGAGAAGAGTTCCAACCAAAAGAATCAAATAACTAATAACCAATAGCAGAAAGTATGCAGGTTGAGAACTATAATCAGTTAAGCTTGTATGACATAAAGGTCTTGTAAAGCTTGCCTATATGTGTCTCTAGATATGGTTATTGATTTCCTACGTATATTTGTCTAATTACCTGCATCCGTTTCTCACTTTCTTATAGTGACATGCCCCTAACTAAACCAAAGGCTTCAATTAGAGAAATAGAATCATCCATCATTCGTGGTCTGTAGCTGCATACGTTAGTGTGTATGCCCTATCCTAATAAAGTTATAGAATGACACGACCGTTTGTTCTCGAAATTGATCAGAGGATCTTATAAGCCTCTAATATATTTTACACTTACTGATGTGATAAACCAGTATCTCTACTCCTCTTCACGTTCATTGCAAAAGACATCTGGGTCATTCTCTATTGTCTTCAACCACAGGGCCCTCAAAAATCTCACCTCGACCCCATGGCCTTCTCACTCCTGCACTTAGTCGTTTCCATGGCACAGACAAACGCCTTAAATCCTGCTTCACCTTATAACGGGACATCCTCCTCTAGCATTACGTTTCCTCAACAGTAGTTGTCGATACCGTTATTATTTTTCGAATTTTGGACAAGGCAACATAACATCAGCTCCTTTTCTGAAAAATTCATATAGTCTTATACACAATATATTATATCTCAAGCTAAAATTTGTGAAAAACAATTACTTTTTATTCGGTGTTACAATTGACGAGTTTTAGCTCTGAATTTACTGTAATTTTTTTAAACATTTGAAATTATCAGTTATTTGGGGCACTTAAAATTTCTGTTATTAATTAAGCAATCTATTACTGTTTACTAAGTTTATTTCTAGACCCGCTTACGAAATAATAATTGAAATGAATGTAAATTCAATTGTCAAGGAAAACTGTAAATCTTTGGAATATAGTTATTACTGCAAAGAGATGGAGTAGTTATTACATCTCTTATGTGACTGGACGTTGCGTCAGCAGTGTAATATCAGCTTTGTTTATGTGAAAATTCAGAAGACTGTATGATATACTAAAATGTGACAAAATATTTTAACTTAAAAACAAAAATTCTGCAACAGCAATCTTCAAATTCACTTAGATCAATCATGAAGATCTAAAATGTGATAATTTCAGCGTCAAGAATCAGACCCCTAGGCAAGAACTGGAGCCAGCTCTACATAAAAAACTAAGTAAACTAGAAAGTTTATTGTGATCTTCGCTCCTCTCAAATTTTTGACAAAAGACTTTGCTGTTGTTGACAGTAGCTGGAATTATAAAGAAGGGGGAAGATTACAACTTCTCACGTGAGTATGAGCTCCTAAGAAGGTATGTTTGCGACCCATGTCCGGTTACAACATACCAATCATTCACCAGTCTCCTGTCCCTTAGTTATTTGCCTATGATTTCGAATGTGGGAAAGCAGCGATACAGATTTTCACCCCTTCTTGAATACTAAGATATAATGTTAACTAGTTACAGCAGCTAATAATTTTATCCAAATACGCTTATAATAATTACATTAAACCATTTCTGCAAACATTTATCATCTGGCTTAAAGTGCTGAATGTCAATATTTTCTTTGGTTTCTCCTGTTTCTCATGTATCATTTACTTTCTGTCGTTAGAGTAGTAAGACATCCTATAACGTCCTGTCTCCAACAGTTTCATTGAAGGTAAAACACAAATCACCTAATATCTGTGTCATATGTTTTATTTAAATATTTAATGATGTCCATGTAAATACGGGACTGAACAATTAGTACACTGTGACGGAAGCATACCAAGTCTTGCTTCAGTATTCCCAATGTTTAACGTTAGTGTAAGAATGCCTTAGGGACAGCTGACCTTATAGGATTATAGTATAACCATATGTATTTTCAGAAGGCTTGTTACTTGTGCCAATGCTGTGGTGTAGTGTGATTGTAGAAAATACAGATATGTGTTTGTATCAGGCAGGCAATCTGTAACAATTAATGAAATGTAAACATGCTCGTTTTATGGTGAGTGTGCTTATGTTTAGCATCAGAGGTTCTCTTATCACCAAAGCACTCAGATCTACCCTTTGTTAGCGGATATCAACAGCTGTTCTTTTCATTCTATAATATAGGTGTCTTGGACACAATGACTAGCAGTCTTCGCAAAACACCAGCTGCTGGATAATTTTTAAGGCACATAAGTTTGAGAAAGGCTGCACAGTAATTATATCTCCACGCAGTATATGGTTGCTGATGTGGAGTGATAAAGTTTCGTCCAAAGCACTGGGTATGTTCTATTGTTAGTTGAGAACAGGATGCCGGCAGTATTTTCCACCTTCCGGGCGATCGAAGTTATAGTCTGTCCCACCCCCTGCAATATTTCACAAACGATTTTACTGAAACCGTTCAGGAAAAAATTCATTTTTGCGTTACTTATAGCATTATATGTCCGGTTCATGATGATGTGATCACCATTTCATTAACTGTCATATTTATTGTATTACCTACATTGAAATAAGACAGTGCAAGAGATTCAAAAAAGTTTATGTTTGGTGCATGTTACGTGATATGTTGCTGCATATGAAATTTAGCGAATATATAGAATTTTCCTTTGGACTTTTGTGGAGGTCTCTGTCACCAATATCGAGCAAATTGATCTGATGTAGCACACTCACCTGCGATCGCTCCGCGTCAGCGATATAACCAGAGTGAAATATCTACAACATTCATCATATTTCATAATTGACTGAGATATCGAAAAGAGATTTTGGCAAATGACAGCACAAAAAGGGAGCACTTTGCCAAATGTTTATTACACTAAACTACATTATCTGCCATGTTATTCCACTGACCAAACATTTTTTTAATAAAACAATCTAATTTTTAAGGGCCATTCATAGCTGGTGAAACCCATGCTATGGGTTTGGGATCGGTATAACTGAAGACATTCCCCATTATTTTGTACCAGGGATGTGATTTTTCATAAGCTACTGACACTACATTTCCTCAGTTCCTCACTTAGTAAGCTTAATAAACTATTGTTTGAGAATTCCCTTGCAGTTGCGTCTGTGCAACATCTTAGTGTGGTGACATTTTCTAAACCTAGCTGTGTTTTGGCGAAAGAAGTAAATTTTAAGATGGCAGCATTAGAAATGTGTAGGCTTTACTCAAAATTTGCTACTCATGACAATTTTCTGAACGTTACAAATGATCAACAAGCCAAGCGATAATAAATCGCTGCATTTTCAGCGGAATTCTTTTTAGATACTAACCAAGGCAGTGGTGACAAGTCTTTTTGAATCGTTACCATGCAAGTGTGGATGTGGAGGGGCTCCACTGAATAGTTACAGAAAATGTAGGCTCGAGTATAGAACGGCACTTTCGCTCAGCGCTCAGCATTTCCCCTACAGCTCCTGCCCTTAACCCCCACCATTACCACCATCCCCACGTGTGCCCTGCTGACTGTGCATCTACCAGCCACGGTATGTGGCACAGACTATATATCCCACATCATCTGGTAAGGGACTGAGACTGATGAGCAATTACCGAAACCCAAGGTATTATTGTATAACAAACCAAGAAATACGCAAATGAAAATCCAATTATTCCTAAACTATGTTACGCATTTGTTAAATAATCGTAGTTTAAATCGATCATGGTGGGTAATTGTAGGTACACTTACGACAGCGTATTGCCATTACCTAGCGTGGTGGCGCAGTCCTTAGCAGACTGGACTCACATTCCAGAGGACGACGGTACAAACCCGCATCTGGCCATCCTCATTTAGGCTTTTCGTGGTTTAGTTAAATCGATTCAGGAAAATGCCAGGATGGTTCCTTTCAAAGGCACTGACATCATGCCCATCCTTCCCTAACCTGATGTGACTGATGTCCTCACTGTTTGATCCTTCTCCCCAAATCAACCAACCAACCTTATTGCACTAGCTTAGCGTGGTAGGACTATAACATTTCCACGTATACTGGTGTCTATAACCTTAGAGCAGTAGGACTGGAGCACCAAACACATTGAAAACATCTTAAACCAACCAATCATGTAACGTAATTTTGCCATCAGTATCAGTAAGTGCACTAATTTTAGGAGCGAAGTGATCTCATGATCATGTGATCAACTTGTAGTGCATACATTGTGGTTTATAAGGCTTTAGATATAATTGCTGGTATTTACCCTATTTTTATGCTGTGATACTCTTCTTCAGTCTCTAGTATCCTCAGCTAGTATGGAGGTGAAGACGCTTCCATTACATTGTTTTTATCATAAAAACATTTCCCTGTATTACTATGTGTCTTTTTCTCACATGTGCAACTCTGTCTCCATGTGTCTTGATCTCTGTCCTGTAAACGAATGTTCCTACCATATGATGTGTAAATTTCATACCGTCTGTTGAGAATATTAACATTTTTTGTAGTAAGTGGTTATACATTGCAAATCCTTGACTTTTGACATGTTCGTTTTCCTCTAGGCTACAGATTAACAGATGCTGGTTTTAATTCCCACAGTAGTCGGTAAGAAGCGTATTTGCATTTGTCACTTATCGCAAATTGATTAGTACAGCGCGCGCGCTTGTGTGTGCTTGTATGTGTGCGTGTGTAGCATCAAATACTGCAGCTTAATGCTATATTCTCCCACCATTCGTCTATTCATCGTCCCATACTTGGAATTCCTTTTGCAAAACAGTATAATCATAACACCTACCACCAAGAGATAATTTATTTTTGTGGTGACAAGTACGTACCAGCAAAAACAAACCTCTGGAAAGCTGGACCTTTGCCTGCCATAGCTGCGAATGCAGTATCACAATTTACAAACGTATTTCTTACTTAGTTCTGATTCAATCAGCAACATAGCACGACCACAGCAAGTTGGCTGAAGAATAGATTCCTACATTATTTACCACACTACCAAATCAAATGTACGTTAAAAATTATTACTTCACATGGAAAATGACTCTGCGGCGTATGTAAAGAGTGATTGTTGGTTAACCTACATCTTAAGTCCCGTTGCGAGATATGTAACTAATAATTTCTTAGATCGTTTACCCTAAGACTGCTTTTATATTGTATCCGCTCGCCTCTTCTGAGAGCATCCACAATGCTCTGTCTCTGTTGCGTGGGTGCTCCATGGGTATTTTAAGAGGTGGTATGTGTATTGTCTGGAGAAGACAGAGACGCAAGTGCGATTTTCGTACCTCCCAGAGACCTGTTTCACTGTTAGCGAGAGTTTTATGAGTATTGCTAGATGCATCATATACTCGAGGTGCAGATGTGTTAGACTTCTCAGATAGGAGTAACGACGGCAGGAAATAAATGCTGCATGGTCCGGCAGTGTCACGAGGTCACTCACACTTGCTAAGTGACATTAATTTTATTTATTTGTTACCATGTATTTACATTCGTCTTCTTGAAAAAGTCAGGATAGGTCCTTGAACATTGGATACGATATGCAATTTTTAATGCTAGAAAGCCATATATTAATAATAATAATAGAGGGATAATGTAGACTTGGTACTTAGCAAGTGAATATTTGTTGTTAAATAATATATTATAAAATATATTAAAGATTTAAGTGTCTTATATTAAAATATCTGTTTTGGAATGCTGATAGGGAAGGGGGAGACTTGCTTTGAAGTGCTTACAAAAGACGAAGACCATTTGTATTGAATGCATTGTGTTCTTAAATACAGAGCCGTATTCGCCTTAGTGAATTTCGTTGATTGTTATAAACAAGTAACAAAGTTTGAAACTAGTTCCTTATTGTAAAATAAGTTCACAGTTGAACACAAGTATTTGGAATACATGTCTCGGTTGCGGAAACAACACAATGAAAACTTCTATAGTCAGAGTTCATTCTCCATTAGTATGGCTACCGAACGTCTAAGTACTCGCTCTCCTAGACTGGAGTACATTGGAACAAATTAACACGTATCCAGAATGAAATTTTCTATCTGAAACGGAGAGTGCGCTGATATAAAACTTCCTGGCAGATTAAAACTGTGTGCCGGACCGAGACATGAACTCGGGACCTTTGCCTTTCACGGGCAAGTGCTGTACCACCTGAGCTTTTGTTTCGACATCACACCTGTATTTTTCCTATATGGTTTCAAATAGTATTTCTTCAGTTTATTGCATTATTTCATGAGTTTATAAGATGTAGCAAATAAGTTAGACGAGTATTTTTGCTTAATTGTGTATACAAAAATTAAATTCAATCTGATATCTTACCCAGTTGGATAAAGTTTCACATCATATTGCACAGTTTGGTGACATATACAAAAATTAATTGTTAATTATACTACTACATACATTAAAGAACAGTTCCTGCAATAGTGAAAGTACAGATGCACAGATCAAAGATGCGCTCAGAGTGTCACAGGGCTCGAACCGGATATCCAAAATTGATGTTGTAAGGTTGTTTTCTCTTCTGAAGAACGGTTAGGGAAAGTCCTGGTGCATACTAGTGTAATTATTCCACCTCACGTTTGGGTATCACGCATATGACTGTGTCTATGGTCTGTGTGGCAGGTGGCTCATTAAATGTGCTGTGTTGTGACCACAATTACGGTCAATGAGTGGAGAAATGTTCAGTGACAGAAGCATCCGACAGCACTACAATCGGAGGGTCTCCTTCCTATTTATTTGACATTGGAAACACTCATTTCTAACTATGCCGAGACCTAATACCATGTAAAAGGTAACACTTTATAAGATAGGCAGCGTAAAATCGTAGCCTTTACAAAATCACCAGATGACCAGTTAGTACACTGCACTTTCATAACAGCTTGTTGGTGACAGCCAGAGAAAAACCCTGAATCACTTTTTCAACGTTTTTTACTTTCATGTAATTGAGCACTACATTAAGAGCACCGTTCCTTTGATTGTGTATTTTTTTCCCTGTGGTCTTTTATTTCTGTTTCCATAGGTTCTAGCTGTTGGCGGAAGCACACAATGTCGCATTTACATCAGTGTTTGTTTTCATGGGTAATATTTCGTCTAGTAGTACGAATCATTTCTTCATTAGTTGGTGATAGATTTCTCCGTAAAGTATATTCTACTTCTTCCCCGTAGCTTCGTTTTTGTGCCAAAATATTTCTCATTGTTATGTGTATTACCACGCCTTAAATCGGCAACGGAGGATGGTAGATTTAGAACTGGAACAACACCAGCCTTCAAATTGCGTATCCAAGGAATTATTCAACAGTTCACTTTTCAGATCACTTTCATAATCTGGGTCAGTAAAATGTTTGGAGGAGAAACGAGCATTTTCAACTGAAAACGAATCTGTATATTTACAAGCATTTTTATCCATTTTATCCATTCCCTCAGTAGACCGATAACTATGATGTAACTCTGAAGTGGATCGCCAGATTCTACCTTAAAGAACAGATCTGTGTTTGTCTTAGGTTTCTCACACAAAAACTAAGTTTAATTTTTTTATGTCGTTGAAAATGCCAGAAATTGAGGTCATGTTGTCTGCCGTAGATGTATAAATTCTTTCCTTTCCAATTTGTTCGTCATATGAGTAATGATGTTCTGTGCGAAGTGCAGTTGTCAAATTCTGTACCACATTAGGTAATTAGTAATTATTTTCCAGACTAATGGAAGATTACATACTTCTTTATTTCTTCTACATACTGAACAGCAGATATACACGTATTTGCCCTTGCCATAGACTGAAAAATGTTTGAATACAAAGAACAGTTGACGTACTGTAATTGATGAGATTAGGGAAACTAGTCTGAAGGAATTAAAACGTAGTGAATTATTACAGGAGAAGGTACTTCCGGCAATGCTAAACAAAAAAAAAAAATGAAATTCCACCAGGCTTAGAATTCCTCAAGAGGTTTCTTCTAAGTAAACTGTTCACATAACTTCTGCAGATTAGTATGAAGATACGTTAATAATAGTAAAACATGATCCTACCTATACAAAAAACTAATGATTAACTTGTGCTTTATCCTGTGGAAATTTAACCTTATTGCCGCTGAATTCATGGATGACAGTACAAAGGAATTTTGATATTTTCATTTCCATTTAATCTAATTATTTCATAAATTTTAGTTTAATGTACGTTCAGTGGATGCTTATCACATATACAAACAAAAATATAGAAACGTAATTTTCGTGGTAGCCTCGAGAGAGGTGTAGAGATCGTGACATTTCTGTTGTATAACTCGGGAGGGATCTATTGCTGGGTTTAACATCGTTTATTTGTTTATTTTATTGCAATGCACAAGTGTTAATGGTCACGTGGAGAATCGTTTTTAAGCCTCAGTGCGGAGCGGTCACGTGCAACCGTCTGAAGAAATTGCTAGAACGTGTAATTAATATTGAAAGTGGTACATCTGTTTGTAGCAGAAACGTGTTTGAATAATATATTTACTTCCCTGAAAGGCGCACGGAATTAATCATCAGATGTGAGAATGAAACAGTATTGTGTTTGTGAATCAGTAAACTACGTGGAGAAACGTGGTGGTGGTAGTAGTAGAAGGTAAAGAAATAGGCTTCCATGAATAGTGATTATCTGTTTAATTAGTGTGAAAATGCAACGTAGCAATCGCTAATTCAGTGCGAATGCGAAACACGTTAACACAGGACTGGATGAGCTTATGTAAGTGTGTTATGTGCTTAGGGAGCATTAAAAAAGGTAATCTGACTTGTACTGTTGTACTGCTGACATTTTCCATTTTTCTGCTGGATGTCTTTAATATGTGAGCTGTATAATAGATGTGTATTCGTATAGGCATATCGTCAGGTGCATTTCGTAATGAAGCATGTTCTCTATGCATAACTCTCATGCTCGAGTCCGACAGCTCAATAGCCGCAAAAATTAATCTAAAAGTAAACTGAAAAGACTTCATGGAGTGGCAGCGTTGTTGTTGGTGATAACATGAGGAGAACCAAACTAGAGAAGACGTTCTTCAGATATTTAATAGTTATAGCTGGCGACTTTTTTCTTGTAGATGTTAACAAGACAAAGTGGAAAAAACTTCTATGAAAAGCAGACTGTATTTTTTTCCGTACTTGGGCCTTTGCAAGATGCCAAAGTAATCAATAAATATTAGTTCTATAGGTTTAGTCTCTCTGCTGGACGCTAGGAATTCTTGTTGCGTGTTCGTATTAGGTTCCTTTATTTTGTATATTTCAAATTTTATGACAAACCTTTGTATGTTACAGTCCATTCGTTTCTACCTAAATTATTTCATTATCTTCAACCCCTTTTTGAAAAATTCCATAATGCCCCCCACTATGGATTCTTGATATTTAAAAACAATGGGCACCAACTGTTTGCGAAGGGTAATTTTAACCTTTCCTTCCCTCCGATCAGAATAATGAACTATTCCCTTCTTAATGCAAAATGGCTTCAGCTGCACCCCATCCTCCAATTTCCAGTTAATGGGATAAATACATGGATCCCGATGTAGATAGATACATAAATCTTCAAAACGCACATGTAACATTGTCAATATTGTATATCCACATCCAGTTCACTACTCTCTGGTTCAACGACGTCACCAGAATCATGCCCCTGTTGTGAGAACACATGGCTTAAGCTACCAACAAATAAATTCTCCTATCCCTTACGCCTTTGACATCGAATTGAAATACACATAACCTTATGGACCACCAAGCTATTTGGCCTGTTCCACGAAGTCGACCTAGAACCCTAATAAGAGCATGATTATCAGTCTTCGGACTAACTCCCTTGTGCGTAAATATTTTGTGCTCTTGGTAAAACTTAAATTTTTTCCGCGGCAAATAGGATAGCTAACACTTTTAACTAGCACACGGAATATTTTCTTTCAAGAGGTGATATAGCGCAGGATACTTATGCTATCGGCCAAATTTACTGGCCATTTAATTGCAGTAACACGGCAGATGTATCGAACTCACAAATGAAAGGTTTAGAAAACTCGGGAACAGACACACTAGGCCATTGGCTATCGTTTTATTTAAACCATCACACTACCTGCTGTGATTCAGAACTTTCAAATTTTCAGCCATTCTTTCGTTACTGGTTTACCGGTGTGGCCATTTGCGTAAAACTTGGTGTGTATTTGCGGCAATATTTACTATTCCAGCCCATTTTGCCACCCCTTACTATTTTACAGTAGCTTTGGTGCGATACTGCGTAAAGACAATATTGTGCAAGAAAGAACATTTAGTAGAGATATAATCACACAGTCAGTCCTACCTGTTTTAAATGCAGCAAAACGTCTTTAATATGTTCCATATGATCCTGGAAAATTTAACTGGAAATAATGACATCGCCTAAACACAAAACACAAAAATTCAAGTTTTATTGATCAAAAAATCTTGTGTAACAACCATGAAAACACAGTATATCTTATCGACAACCAAAATAGTACACGACTGAACTTAAAACGACGTTAATCAGCACAGAATACAGTCGCTGCATTGCACCCCTCAGCCAGCGGAATCTGATGATCCGCTTGGTTGAGATCCAAAACGGTAAAATACTGAGCGCCGACAAATCATGAAAAATACGTGCGCAAATCCGGCAAGGTTACTGAGTGCAGAATTACTTTTATATTACTACCTGTAATTGTCTACCGGTTGAAAACCAGCGCTCTTAGACTTCGGGACTAAAAACATACACGAGGAATATGGAGTACAGGACAGTCTGAGTAGCCCCTGCTCCAGTAATTTATTGTTTGGAGCAACATTTTCACTTCGGGTGATGATTGCTATAATGGGCCTGCCTGACTGCTTCTTGATCATTGAGTTGTATTTGATATTCGGTATCCTTGGTTACACCTAATTTAGTTGTCAATACATGCAGAACTTTCGGATGACCTGCTGGAAGTCTTTCACTTGAGATTCCGAAAGGTTTTTGAATGAGATTTCCTCAGGTTCCCCAGCTACTACATCCACAATCGTCCTCCTTTGTGCTGACAAAATGCTTAATTCTGGTTACTGATATACTAACGTTTCCCGCATTTAGTATACATAATGAACACACGTTCTAAATGTGTCTGCCTCTTCTTCGTTCTGTTTGTCCACCTTATCCTCCCATCCCTGTCTGCCCATCTCGTCCTACCCACTTTGTCTCTTAATCTTCTTCTAACCTCTCCCTGTCCACTTCCTCCTCCCCCTCACTCTGTCCATAAGCTCCATACCCGTTTCAACCGGTCCCCAGTCTTGCACCGCAGTATGTGTAACCCCAGCCAAAGAGTTCAATAAAGCACACACAACATACCTGTCATGCAGGGCAACCTACATTTTTCAGCATGGAAAATCGTTTCTTACATTGACTTGGTGCACTGATAGTGTTTTCACATAACATGTGTGTCGTACAGGTAAGTCTACATGCCAGAGGCTAAAAAACCTCATTTTGTTATGTTCCTTTTGGAGCTAGGGGGGTTATTAACCACAAAGTGCTGATACTGATGAAGCTTTTGTTTCTGTGCCGAATTTGAGTGAAATAGATCCAGGGGTTTGGAAGAAGCTCCTGGAGAACCACACATACCACTGCTTTATCTAATAACAGATATGGCTATATTAATTTAACACAAAAGCCTGGCTGTCTCTATCACAAACTGTTTTATGAAATCGGTCTAAGGTGTTACCCTCCACAATTACCTCACAAATTTTCCAAACCAGCTCCCATTTAGCCGAGGTATACAGCACTTGAGCAGCGGTGTTTTCAGTATTAGCCACTGAATTGCATTATTATATTCTTGAGTATCAACTAGAAACCAGAGACTTCTTGTCTGTGGCACAGATACTACAGAGAATTCTCCCACTTGCTGAATGGAAGGTAACACTGTACTGGGTAGTTTAGCGAAGCTATTAAACACCTTCGAGTGATCAGTCCTAAGTTGCAATGGTTCATTAAGGCAACTCACAAAAATATCTATACACTCTCCCCCATATTCTGTGGTTTCTAGTCCAACCCAGGGCTATATGTATTTAATGTTCTTGAAACTTTTTTACTGGCACTAACTGTACTGGTTCGAATTTGATGGTCTTCATTTCGTTAACATCATTACTTTAACGGATATTCGTAGCATGTGCTTCATTGTTTTTAAATTGGCTCTTTTTGTTTGATTCTAAAGAGGCCAAAACTGTATAAACCAGAAATAGGAGTACCATTGCTATTAAGAGCCGCACTCACTTCGTCAAGCTCCACCTGCCCGACGACACTGGATGGCAGAGTGCTCCACACAACCTGTGTATCAGGTCACATGATCTTCCCTCTGTAGACTGCTCATGAACCTCTAGTTCATATTGTACTTGTTCCCTCCTGAAGTCGCTTCCTCCCGAGACTATCTTTAGTCCAATACCGGAAACTGTGACAAATTCCTGATACCGTGATGCTCTTACAATTGCAAATTATAACAATAAATTCCATACATTTCAATTACTGTCCAGCACCCATTACAACGACACTTTCTGCTGCTAGTGATGTGGTAGGGAGCATGGCATGATATGTAGAATGTGCTCGATAGATTCTCGAGAAGTTGCACTGATTCAGTAAACGGTGTAAATGACATACTTTTCTACTTCATGATCAGTGTTTGTCAGGAAATATATGTATTGTTAAACTTCAACTAATCTGATATGAAGAAATTTTTTGTCTCAAAACAACATGAATAATGAAATGAATTTCAAACTGGAATAAGACATTGCGGTTTTCTATTTTGAACAAAATACTTAATAGCTAGCTATACGTGACCACTTCCCATAAATCGTGTAATAGGTAAAGTATTACACTAAAATATATCTAGTAACCGAATAACAAAATAGTAATCCTCAGAACAGGGCAACACCCCTTTTTTGTTAGCAAAGTGGGGAATTAGTGAACATACATTCAACACAAATGTAGTTTGAAAAAATTGGCTAGAAGCAACTAGGAATAGTGCACTGAGGGTTCCATACAAAGCTAATTGTGTATGTAGGCGGTTCATCCATGCTGAGAATCGAGAATCTCGACGGTTATTGCCTGTTATTGACATTGATACTGGTAACATATCAGTCTAGGCACTTCCGAGATTTACGAAAATGTTTTAATTTTAATTTTGGAGTCGCATAACGAATAACAAAAGACACGTATTTTCGTGTGCTATAATTACAAATTAACACATTTGTAATTTTTGCTTTTACATGTACTAGGAAAATTTGCTTCTTGCAAAATTTCAGTTTTATACTCGTAGATCAACGGGAAGTACATTGTTGATTTAATGAATGAGTTTGCGGGTATCAAAGTAACTGACATAATGGCAGTATCTTCCTACTGCAGTAGCTTAAAAACTTCAGTTGTTTACATCGCAATGGTCTTAGAAAGTGATACAAATTTCAGTTTCATACCGGTACCTGTGAAAATTGATTTTTAATAATCGGATAGAGAGACAGTCACAGTCGTAGGACAGAGTGATTGTAAGGGTCCCGGTTTCCGGACTGAGGTACGGAGCCACTGAGATACAACGTGATCTTCTGCTTTAGATCACAACCTTCTGTTACCTGCATTGACAGGTAGCCCAGCTTAGCAACGCCACTAAGAAAATCAACGTTGTGACGACATCAAAATTAATTCAGAACAACGTCGTTCAAATACTGCCTCAGCGCAGTGAAAAGGTGACTTTATCAGCATTTGAAGTCCACAGAGCCGTTCATTCAGAAGAAGATTCTCGTCAGTGTCTGACAGTGCCTATGTCTTCTTAAACCAGTCATCATCCTACTGCCCTCCATTTCGGTGTGCTTGCCTTACATAGCTGCTGCTCAAAGAGGCTTCTTGCCGATCCCACCACTGAGAGATCGTTAGTGTAGACGTCATAGTAACGGCTCAGTAACTGTACAGTATATCTAACCAGGATGAGTCAAATGAAAAAGATAATTGTTGCCTCGTATAGAACATTAAGTAAGTCCGGCATAAATCTCTATCACTTTTCAACTTACTCTACATCATGCCCAACGCTACTATACAAGCGCTTACCAAATATCTAAATACTGGAAGAACTCCCTTCTGGTAATCGAGGAGAAAATGACATCTTACTGCCCAGCTGTTCACTCCAGTTAAGCTCTGACAAGAATTTTGGATGATTCAATTGTGATTTTCTCGTAGATGTGGTGTGACCCGTGTGAAACAGGTGTTATATTCTAACACCAAACAGTAATCTACCAGGCAACATCGTGACATTTTTAATTATCAAATCGAAAAACGCGTATACGTGCTTAATTTTTGTTTCCAGCTACCAGTCAGTCAGTAACACGCAGAAATCCCTGCGCAACACTACCGCAGCATGCCGCTAGATAAGACAGAACTACATGGCGTAGATATTTCTTAAAGAAGAGGGCATCCACGACCCAACAGTCATACAGGGGCCTCGTTTCATTTCATATTCTCATTGCCCATGACCGTAACATCTATTTTCGCATTACGAGTCGAAAATAGTTACAAGCTTACCAGAACAAAAAGTTGATCACCACAGTGCTCTCGCACAGATGAATTTTGAGGTCTTTACAGATGACCCAGCGGCGGAGTCACGTACTCAACCATTCGCACACTATCTTTACGTGAGCATAAAGCAGTAGCGTCTATGGAGAAATTTACGTTTCAAGTGGAAATTGCACGTAAACAAGGGTAAATGTAATAACACGACATACTAGCTTTCTTTCTGTCTTTCACTGGTGCCATGTCGCGCGCTGACGCAGGGTCGGCATTGTTAGGAACGTATTTGGCAAGGTTAGTGAAAAGTGGTCGCCAGATGCCCTTCCTGCCGCCAACCCGTACCCCCCCCCCCCCCCCCCCCCCAGGACGGAATTAGTGTACCCCTTCTGTCTGCGTCGAGTGTAAGTAATGAAATAGTGCGACCGTGTTCAGATGTCTGCGAGTCGGGTAACTGAGGCGTAACATGGGGACCAGCCGGCTATTCACCTCCCGGGATGTGGGAAACCGCCTAAAAACCACATCCAGGCTGGCCGGCACATCGAACGACGACGGTAATCAGCCTGGCGGATTCGATCTGGGGCCGGTGCGCATACCCGAGTCCAGGAAGCAGCGTATTAGCGCTCTCGGCTAACCTGGCGGGAACATGGCACAGTGGCAACGAAGGAAATTATTTTCTGCCGTACTCTTGCCGTAAGTTGGGTAAAGTGGCTGGATACGTTGGCGTTTAGCCTCAACGGCTCTACGGATAGTGGCATAACACACGAGGCTACAAAATACAATGTAAGAATTGTGGTCCAAAGAAGGTCCTAACTGGGAGGGGGGGTGGGGGGGAATCGGAGAGGGGTCTTACGGTTATTGAATCAGAGTCGCTTCCAAACCCGACAGGAACTGCTGCAGACAGTGACTTAAGCTCCATCCCAACCTGGTCGCAAGAGAACATTACGAGGGGAAATGCGTGCAACAGACACTAGGAGCCAGTCACCTCGCAAGAGGCCATTGCTTACACAGGCATGTAAGGACTGTGGTAACACAAATCAACACAACCCTCATTGGTGTGTCGCAGTTTGCATAGGAAAGAAACACACGTTTCCGATAGACGGCGATGGTGGTCGAGTGGAGACCCAGCGGTTCCAATGATGCGCGCACGCTGCGCCACGACTTCAGCGGCTCCAAAAACGAGCACGCTCTGCCACCGAGATAAAAGATGAACAGCGGCAGCTAGAATCCCGGTCTCATTTGCAGTCTTCTACAATCTTCTGTCAGACTTCGACAGTTCGCTCGTGCCTTAGTAGCGGGAGCCTCATCCAGCACGACATTCTTGAGTTTTCTTCTCGTAATACCTGGATTTGAATACTGTTTGTTCTTTTGTAAACTTTGTACGCAATGCTTGGAAAAAGCTAAAAGTAAAGTAAAACTTCTCGTTACTGTAGTTGTTCGCTGATCACTTCTCCCCCCGTCCAGTTTTCCTACGTCGAGAGCTGGTACTCTAGTCTACTGCCCACCTCTGCTTACTTTTGTGTACCACGTAGTAAACAACAAAGACGACAACAGCAAACTTCATTCGGCTGTAAGAATGTATTACTGGTTTTCTCAACCACGCCATTACATACCGCCTGGACTGCAAAATCATTTGACTTGAACACCATACAAAATCTATGCAACATGTCAGGGTTGTAGATAAAATACCGATATCAGCAACCACTCAGTTTGGTTGAGGTGCGCAATAAAATCCTCAGCGAATGGGCTAACTTAGACGCGAGATAGATGCACAACGTTGTGGACTCACTTATTTACCGAATCCAGGCAAAAGTCCAGTCGCCAAATTACCCGATATTAGACGATGCTTGTGTGATGATGTCTCTAGGGATGAGTAATTTTTTGTTTGTGAGCTTAAGACCATGTTGTGATAAAAGATGGTGTCTTTGACCGCATGTACCGGTGCTAATATCTGTTTTGTCACATGGTCGACCCAAAATAAAACAAAACTGTCGTAAATGACTTGGCTATTTATTATTTTTTTTCTATATGTAAAAGCTATTCTGTGGTTACGCTAACCCGTCATATTGTAAACCATGTTGCATAAATCAAATAAAAGTATGGTAAAAGTATTATAAAACACTGCGTCCGAATCTTATTCTCTCTACATCTACCTCTACGTCCATACTCCTCAAGCTACCTGACGGTGTGTGGCGGAGGGTACCTTGAGTACCTCTATCGGTTCTCCCTTCTATTCCAGTCTCGTATTGTTCGTGGAAAGAAGAATTGTCGGTATGCTTCTGTGTGGGCTCTAATCTCTCTGATTTTATCCTCATGGTCTCTTCGCGAGATATACGTAGGAGGGAGCAATATACTGCTTCACTCTTCGGTGAAGGTATGTTCTCGAAACCTTAACAAAACCCCGTACCGAGATACTGAGCGTCTCTCCTGCAGAGTCTTTCACTGGAGTTTATCTATCATCTACGTAACGCTTTAGCAATTACTAAATGATCCTGTAACGAAGCGCGCTGCTCTCGGTTGGATCTTCTCTATCTCTTCTATCAACCCTATCTGGTACGGATCCCACACTGCTGAGCAGTATTCAAGCAGTGGGCGAACAAGCATACTGTAACCTACTTCCTTTGTTTTTGGATTGCATTTCCTTAGGATTGTTCCAATGAATGTCAGTTTGGCATCTGATTTACCGACGATCAACTTTATATGATCATTCCATTTTAAATCACTCCTAATGCGTACTCCCATTTAATTTATGGAATTAACTGCTTCCAGTTGCTGACCTGCTAATTTTTAGCTAAATCATAAGGGATCTGTCTTTCTATGTATTCGCAGCACATTACACTGGTCTACATTGAGATTCAACTGCCATTCCGTGCACCATGCGTCAAATCGCTGCAGATCCTCCTGCATTTCAGTACAATTTTCCATTGTTACAACCTCTAGATACATCACAGCATCATCTGCAAAAAGCCTCAGTGAACTTCCGATGTCATCCACAAGGTCATTTATGTATACTGTGAATAGTAACGTTTCTATGACACTCCCCTGCGGCACACCTGAAATCACTCTCACTTCGGAAGACTTCTCTTCATTTAGAATGAAATGCTGCGTTATGTTATCTAGGAACTCTTCAATCCAATCACACAATTGGTCTGATAGTCCACATGCTCTTACTTTGTTCATTAAACGACTGTGGGGAACTCTATCGAACAATTACTTACGCCTTGTATCGAGGTGTTACCGTATCCCTTTCTCTCACGTCCACATTCAAGAGGTCTAAATAAGTCCAATTTAAATAGGTTACATAGAAGATTAAAAAGAAATGCAAGCGAGGAAGTAGAGTACAGGGAATAATTAACACTGTACCGTTGTTTTCTTATCATCTATGTGATTTCTATTGAGGCCATGGTCTACGTTAGGTCCTTGTGTTTGACTGCATTTGTGCAACGCTTTTTTTGTTGTCCACAGACCTGCATTATCATTTTTTCTATTATAGTTTGTTACCTTGTTATACTAACAAATACATAAACCATGTTGACACATTGATTCAACTTGAAATGTTGATACAATTGCTGTGTATTCTGAAACTGTGTACGTCAATCCCTAGGACAGTACAAAAATTTTACTAAGGAAACAGGGGAGATCAAATATTTTTATTTAACTTTAATTATCACTTTCGATTTTATAACTATGCACGCCAGCAGACGCTAGTGGTTGAAAAACTCCTGTAACTTAGTTTTACATCCGAAAATGAATTAAATCTGTAGAAGCTGATTAAAGCAGTTTAATTTCTTTGATTACAAAAAATCATTTTCACAGGCACCTCCTGCTACACATTGTCGCCTTTCTGGGTGCAAAATTCTATAGTGTTTTCACAGCTTTCAGCAGAAGACAGCGTTCAGTAGCATTCTTTCCTACCCTGTAACTTCATTGCTGGCCTGAGTGCCCGAGCTGTTCTAGGCGCTACAGTCTGGAGCCACGAGACAGCTACGGTCGCAGGTTCGACTCCTTCCTCGGGCATGGATGTGTGTTATGTCCTTAGGTTAGTTAGGTTTACTTAGTTCTAGGGGACTGACGACTTCAGAAGTTATGTCCCATAGTGCTCAGAGCCATTTGAACCATTTTTTGTAACTTCAGTCTTTAGCTTATAAAAAAAGTCTATAGGAAACAATAGCTGAAATACAATCTGCTTTTCAGCGTAGTACAATTTTATCAGGTCAGGGGATTTCATTTATTTATCTATTTATTTATTTATTTGTAGTGGCAACTATTTTTTTATTTGAAATGATTAATGGTGAGTCGTGACACAGCCAAAGAAACCCTGCTTCGCCCAGGGAACAAATAAGTTGTGGTCTTTCTACATTAGTCTTCGTTTTCACCACAGTAATGATTTTCCTGAAAATGTTTATCACTGGATCCATAGGAACTTTCCTTAGAGGTATTTCTTTTACTCATTCTTCAGCCCTGGTTTTGTCTGACGCTCATTTTATCGTAACTTTTTATTCTCACGAAGGTATCTCTGAGGCTTGACCCAATTATAAACATATTGTGAAAAGAGGTTAGTATTACCTTGTATCTTCCATTCAAATATTGCCACTCTTTGTTTCGTTGCAGAGGAACTGCCACTTTTATTATATAGAGGGATTTCAATTTTGTTACTGAATTGTAGTATGCCACCGAAGACTATTATTTCAGTTATTTTCCGTCATTGTTCGTGCGCTCAATTAAATGAGACGACATTTCTGTAATTAAATAGTTATAGCGGTCGGGTATTTAGCCTCGTGCTTTATCAGATCAAAAGCGAGTAGGGTTTCGGCGTGGTTTGAGGGACCAAGGGGGAATGGAGGTGTGAGAGGGGCGGTGGAGTAGCGGAGGCCCCATCCGAGAAAACAATGCCCGAATATTTGGAACAAAGGAACGAAATATAAATTTCGTACAATGGCGGGACAATGGCTGGATCTAGGGACCGACTTGTTTTGTGTCGACACACAATCGAACGAATTACAAATTGAAATAAACGAACAAAGAAAGAAAAATCAATTTAAAACTGTATTAATTACGAGAATCGTGACGTATCGATGAAAAGATGCGAATGCAGGCGCAATGCAGCGCGATAGAGAGAGGAAACAAGGGAAAGAGAGTTATGGATGTTGCCCTACATAGAAGAGAAATAGAGAGATAGACGTGATAATAGTAACGCAATGGGCTGGCTACGTTGGGGAATGAGAAGAAAGCAAAGGTGCGGACAGAAACGAACACCGTACACCCGGCTGAGCAAAGAGATTAAGAGCTGCCCTGTGGCTGTCAAAGGCACTAGCGCTGCAAGTGACGAGTACACTCGTGTTGAGGTTAGCGTTGTTTGACACACGTATGTAATCTCTACCTCACCTGTGTCGAACAGAACGTGGTCTGTTTTGTGTACGTAGCTTTTACCAAGTATTATCCCAGTGGTCACGTGTCACACGCTATCTGTTCTTCTTTCAGAGATAGCTAAGCACATAGTAAATCAGTTGAATAAAGTAGGGAATGCTTTGAAAATACGGTTAAAATCTGAAAATCAACAAAAGCAGCAAGAGGTTAATAGAGTCTTGTCGAATTCAGTCAACTGACGCAGAGGAGATTACATAAGAAGATGAGCCACTGAAAGCTGTAGGCTAGTTTAGCTACTGAAGCAGCAGAATAACTGACAACAGTACCAAAAAAAAAAAAAAGACGATGTAAAATACACAGTGGTAACAGAAAGGAAAGAATTCGGGAAAAGGTAAAATATACTAACCACAAACACAACTTAAGAGCAGGATGCTCTTTTTCCATTAATTTTTTCGCGTATAGTCTGATACGGAATTGAAATGCGGTTGATAAACGGTACAGAAAGTGAGTGAAGAATGCTACAGATGAAGATTAGACGGGTACAACGAGCTTTACAGCATAAACCGACTAACACGTGGGATGCATTGACATGACACATTGCAACACGTCAAGCAGTAGTTTGCTTTATTGTGAAGCGAAGTACGGTTGTGAGGGAGGGGGGGGGGGGGGGGGCAACAAGAAAATATCCAAATAGAGATTAAGGACTGATTACAGTTGAAGGGTTCAGCTGGATAAAAGTTTTAGTAGTTTATGCATATGCAATACAAGCGTGAAGGGCTGGCGATTACAAAAACACGAAAGCACACATTAAATAATTTTTTTACAATAAAAAATGACTCTGAGCACTATGGGAATTAACTTCTGAAGTCATCATTCCCCTAGAACTTAGAATTACTTAAACCTAACTAAACTAAGAGCAACACACACATCCGTGCCAGAAGCAAGATTCAAACCTGCGACCGTAGCGGTCGAGCGGTTCCAGACTGTAGCGCCTAGAACCGCTCCGCCACTTCGGCCAGCAAAATTATTACATTTTCAATTTTCGTATTTCTCTGGCACAACAGGTATGTCGGCGTTTTTTCCGACTCAGTCGTTTCCGGCCTGTGGTTTCTTAATGTAAATTTATGTATTTGCACTTCTACTGTTCCCTTGAACGTTTGTTCAGTCATAATAGAAACAACCATATTACTAGAAACTTTGTAGTCGAGGTTTTTTTTTGTCATCATTCTACTGACTGGTTTGATGCGGTCCGCCACGAATTTTTTTCTTGTGCTAACCTCTTCATCTCAGAGTAGCACTTGCAACCTACGTCCTCAATTATTTGCTTGACGTATTCCAATCACTGTCTTCCTCTACAGTTTTTGCCCTCTACAGCTCCCTCTAGTACCATGGAAGTCATTCCCTCATGTCTTAGCAGATGTCCTATCATCCTGTCCCTTCTCCTTATCAGTGTTTTCCACATATTCCTTTCCTCTCCGATGCTGCGTAGAACCTCCTCATTCCTTACCTTATCAGTCCACCTAATTTTCAACATTCGTCTACAGCACCACATCTCAAATGCTTCGATTCTCTTCTGTTCCGGTTTTCCCACAGTCCATGTTTCAGTACCATACAATGCTGTACTCCAGACGTACATACTCAGAAATTTCTTCCTCAAATTAAGGCCGGTATTTGATATTAGTAGACTTCTATTGGCCAGAAATGCCTTTTTTGCCACAGCGAGTCTGCTTTTGATGTCTTCCTTGCTCCGTCCGTCATTGGTTATTTTATTGCCTAGGTAGCAGAATTCCTTAACTTCATTGACTTCGTGACCATCAATCCTGATGTTAAGTTTCTCGCTGTTCTCATTTCTACTACTTCTCATTATCTTCGTCTTTCTCCGATTTACTCTCAGACCATACTGTGTACTCATTAGACTGTTCATTCCGTTCAGCAGATCATTTAATACTTTTTCACTTTCACTCAGGATAGCAATGTCATCAGCGAATCGTATCATTGATATCCTACAGGGTGTTTAAAAAATGACCGGTATATTTGAAACGGCAATAAAAACTAAACGAGCAGCGATAGAAATTCACCGTTTGTTGCAATATGCTTGGGACAACAGTACATTTTCAGGCGGACAAACTTTCGAAATTTCAGTAGTTACAATTTTCAACAACAGATGGCGCTGCAAGTGATGTGAAAGATATAGAAGACAACGCAGTCTGTGGGTGCGCCATTCTGTACGTCTTCTTTCTCCTGTAAGCGTTTGCTGTTCACAACGTACAAGTGTGCTGTGGACAACATGGTTTATTCCTTAGAACAGAGGATTTTTCTGGTGTTGGAATTCCACCGCCTAGAACACAGTTTTCAACGGAGGTTTAATGTAACCAAAAGATCGAAAAGCGATACAATAAAGGATCTGTTCGAAAAATTTCAACGGATTGGGAACGTGACGGATGAACGTGCTGGAAAGGTAGGGCGACCGTGTACGGCAACAACAGAGGGCAACGCGCAGCTAGTGCAGCAGGTGATCCAACAGTGGCCTCGGGTTTCCGTTCGCCGTGTTGCAGCTGCGGTCCAAATGACGCCAACGTCCACGTATCGTCTCATGCGCCAGAGTTTACACCTCTATCCATACAAAATTCAAACTCGGCAACCCCTCAACGCCGTTACCATTGCTGCGCGAGAGACATTCGCTAACGATATAGTGCACAGGATTGATGACGGCGATATGCATGTGGGCAGCATTTGGTTTACTGACGAAGCTTATTTTTACCTGGACGGCTTCGTCAATAAACAGAACTGGCGCATATGGGGAACCGAAAAGCCCCATGTTGCAGTCCCATCGTCCCTGCATCCTCAAAAAGTACTGGTCTGGGACGCCATTTCTTCCAAAGGAATCATTGGCCCATTTTTCAGATCCGAAACGATTACTGCATCACGCTATCTGGACATTCTTCGTGAATTTGTGGCGGTACAAACTGCCTTAGACGACACTGCGAACACCTCGTGGTTTATGCAAGATGGTGCCCGGACACATCGCACGGCCGACGTCTTTAATTTCCTGAATGAATATTTCGATGATTGTGTAATTGCTTTGGGCTATACGAAACATACAGAAGGCGGCATGGATTGGCCTCCCTAATCGTCAGACATGAAGCCCTGTGACTTCTTTCTGTGGGGACACTTGAAAGACCAGGTGTACCGCCAGAATCCAGAAACAATTCAACAGCTGAAGCAGTACATCTCATCTGCATGTGAAGCCATTCCGCCAGACAAGTTGTCAAAGGTTTCGGGTAATTTCATTCATAGACTACGCCATATTATTGCTACGCATGGTGGATATGTGGAAAATATCGTACTATAGAGTTTCCCAGACCGCAGCGTCATCTGTTGTTGACATTTGTAACTACTGTAATTTCGAAAGTTTGTCTGCCTGAAAATGTACAGTTGTCCCAAGCATATTTGCAACAAACGGTGTATTTCTATCGCTGCTCGTTTCGTGTGTATTGCCGTTTCAAATATACCGGTCATTTTTGAAACACCCTGTATCACCTTGTATTTTAATTACACTCCTGAACCTTTCTTTTATTTCCATCATTGCTTCCTCGATGTACAGATTGAAGAGTAAGGGCGAAAGGCTACAGCCTTGTCTTACTTCCTTCTTAATACGAGCACTTCGTTCTTGATCGTCCAATCTTATTATTCCCTCTTGGTTGTTGTACATACTGTATATGACCCGTCTCTCCCTATAGCTTACCCCTACTTTTTTCAGAGTCTTGAACAGCTTGCACCATTTTATATTGTCGAACGCTTTTTCCAGGTCGACAAATCCTATGAACGTGTCTTGATTTTTCTTTAGCCTTGCTTCCATTATTAGCCGTAACGTCAGAATTGCCTCTCTGGTGCCTTTACTTTTCCTAAAGCCAAACTGATCGTCACCTAGCGCATTATCAATTTTCTGTTCCATTCTTCTGTATATTATTATTGTAAGCAGCTTCGATGCATGAGCTGTTAAGCTGATTGTGCTATAATTCTCGCACTTGTCAACTCTTGCCGTCTTCGTAATTGTGTGGATGATGCTTTTCCGAAAGTCAGATGGTATGTCGCCAGACTCATATATCCTACACAACAACGTGAATAGTCGTTTTGTTGCCACTTCCCCTAATGATTTTAGAAATTCTGATGGAATGTTATCTATCCCTTCTGCCTTATTTGACCGTAAGCCCTCCAAAGCTCTTTTAAATTCCGATTCTAATACTGGATCCCCTATCTCTTCTAAATCGTCTCCTGTTTCTTCTTCTATCACATCAGACAAATCTTCGCCCTCATTGAGGCTTTCAATGTATTCTTTCCACCTATATGCTCTCTCCTCTGCATTTAACAGTGGAATTCCCGTTGCACTCTTAATGTTATCACCGTTGCTTTTAATGTCACCATTGGCTGTTATGACATTCCTGTATGCTGAGTCTGTCCTTCCGACAATCATATCTTTTTCGATGTCTTCACATTTTTCCTGCAGTCATTTCGTCTTAGCTTCCCTGCACTTCCTATTTATTTCATTCCTCAGCGACTTGTATTTCTGTATTCCTGATTTACCCGGAACGTGTTTGTACTTCCTCCTTTCACCAACCAACTGAAGTATTTCTTCTGTTACCCATGGTTTCTTCGCAGCTACCTTCTTTGTATGTATGTTTTCCTTCCCAACTTCTGTGATGGCCCTTTTTAGAGACGTCCATTCCTCTTCAACTGTGTTGCCTACTGCGGTATTCCTTATTACTGTATCCATAGCGTTAGAGAACTTCAAAAGTACCTCGTCATTCCTTAGAACTTCCGTATCCCACTTCTTAGCGTATTGATTCTTCCTGACTAATGTCTTGAACTTCAGCCTACTCTTCATCACTACTATATTGTGATCTGAGTCTATATCTGCTCCTGGGTACGCCTTACAATCCAGTATCTGATTTCGGAATCACTATTCAAAAAATTGTTCAAATGGCTCTGAGCACTATGGGACTCAACTGCTGTGGTCATTAGTCCCCTATAACTTAGAACTACTTAAACCTAACTAACCTAAGGACATCACACACATCCATGCCCGAGGCAGTATTCGAACCTGCGACGGTAGCAGTTGCACGGCTCCGGAATGCGCGCCTAGAACCGCGAGACCACCGCGGCCGGCTCGGAATCTCTGTCTGACCATGATGTAATCTAATTGAAATCTTCCCGTATCTCTCGGCCTTTTCCAAGTATACCTCCTCCTCTTGTGATTCTTGAACAGTGTATACGCTATTACCAGCTGAAACTTGTTACAGAACTCAATTAGTCTTTCTCCTCTTTCATTCCTTGTCCCAAGCCCATATTCTCCTGTAATGTTTTCTTCTACTCCTTCCCCTACAACTGCATTCCAGTCGCCCATGACTATTAGATTTTCGTCCCCCTTTACATACTGCATTACTCTTTCAATATCCTCATACACTTTCTCTATCTGTTCATCTTCAGCTTGCGACGTCGGAATGTATACCTGAACTATTGTTGTCGGTGTTGGTCTGCTGTCGATTCTGATTAGAACAACCCGCTCACTGAACTGTTCACAGTAACACACCCTACCTTCCTATTCATAACGAATCCTACACCTGATATACCATTTTCTGCTGCTGTTGGTATTACCCGATACTCATGTGACCAGAAATCCTTGTCTTCCTTCTACTTCCCTTCACTGACCCCTACTATATCTAGATTGAGCCTTTGCATTTCCATTTTCAGATTTTCTAGTTTCCCTACCACGTTCAAGCTTCTGACATTCCACGCCCCGACTCGTAGAACCTTATCCTTTCGTTGATTATTCAATCTTTTGTGTCATGGTAACCTCCCCCTCGGCAGTCCACTCCCGGAGATCCGAATGGGGGACTATTCCGTAATCTTTTGCCAATGGAGAGATCATCTTGGTACTTCTTCAACTACAGGCCACATGTCCTTTGGATACACGTTACGTGTCTTTAATGCAGTGGTTTTTCATTGCCTTCTGCATCCTCATGTCGTTGATCATTGCTGAGTCTTCCTCCTTTAGGGGCAATTTCCCACCCCAAGACAAGAGAGTGCCCTGAACCTCTATCCGCTCCTCCGCCCTCTTTGACAAGGCCGTTGGCAGAATGAGGCTGACTTCTTATGCCGGAAGTCTTCGGCCGCGAATGCTGATAATTTATCAGAATTTAGACAGTGGCGGGGATCGATCGCGGGACCTAAGTCGTTTTGATTATGAATCGAAAGCGCTACCATTTTTTTTAATAAACAAAATATTAATTACAGAACAAAGTTCGAACTCAGAATCTATCGCACAGCAGTTAAACACTTTTTTTTTATTTTTATTTTTTTCCCCTTTTTTTGTCAAAGACGCTACCCCCCCTTTTTTTATTACAAAATGCGTACGTAACACAAATAGGCATTTTTTTAATAGCCAGCTATCCTAGCCGCTTTTTTAACAAAAAGGGAAAAAAAGGATTTTGGAAGGTTTGTTTTTCTGCTTTCTTTACTTTTATTTCCTTTTATTTTTATACAAATGTATAAAAGGACGGCCGTTCCTCTTCGGCTACATAAACAGAATAATAGGAAGTCGTCCCGTTACGACAAAGGATGCTCCATACTATAGCCCGCTGCGAATTTTTCGATGACTGTCTTCTCGTTGCTGTGTTGTTTCCGCTGTTTGTTCAAATCTCATAAAAAAATGGAACTGGGAAGAGGTGCTGTGGTTATCATCTCATGTCATCGATAATCCAGCTGCGAGGCGGATTATGGAATGCGCTCCAAAGGAAATTAGAAAAATATTGCCTATATTTAGGGTTCTTGACGATCACACAATGTCGTTCGTTGAGGTAATACCAAAAATCGGGTACTGTCTTTTCGCCATTACCGAAGAGGTAGTGAACAGCGTGGCCGCTGATCCACGTCACAGAGTTCGTTTTTGCTCTTGGGAAATAAATCTTATCGGGGAAAAGAAGTGATCGGGTAGTTATCCTGTCAGGAGTCGTGCGTGTGAGGAAAGCCAATATCTGACGCACCAAATACCATACGTCCTTTGCCGACCCGCATTCGAAACGATGTTCATCTGTGTCAATCACTTGGCATGTGGCACACAAGGGGGAATCAGCGAGGTGGATGTGATGTAGGCGGGACTGGCACAACTGTTTCCCATTAACAGTTACGTACCATGCAGATTGCACCTCAGTATCAAGGGTGGTGGCATTCACTGCCTGCCACACAGCGCGCCACTTTGTATTGGGGTGTTTGCTTTCAATCACATTCGGCGTCATGTTCATTTGCATGGCAGCATATATCGCCCTCGTAATCATCAAGCGTGTGGGGAAGAACTGGCTAATGTAGAAGAAAGGTGCTGGGATGTCCGATATCATCACAGGGGGTGCGACTGAGATTGGTCGTAAGGCCTCCAGTAAGAGACTTGTGAGGCACGTCGGACTTCGTCGCCACAGTTGCAGGTGACAGCTGACGAACAGGGCCTTTGCTCTGTTCTGGACATGACAAAGGCCTAAACCCCCTCTGCTCCTCGGGAGGGTTAGGGACTCGTAACGAATCTTAAATAACATGCCCGTATTAACAAAGGATCCCAAAACCGCCAACATGCGGTGAGCCAGGGTAGGTGGTATGGGGAGTATCTGTGCAAAATGGGGGATACGTGACGCCAAATAGACGTTAGCATATCGTGTCCGTTGCAGGAGGTCTAGATGCCTCAAACGGTGGTCACTTATTCCTGCTCTCATCTGATTCAATAAACGCCTGTAGTTAAGGGCTGTTGAACGTTTCATGTCAGATGTGAAATCAATGCCAAGACAGCGGATTGTGTCACTGATTCGTAGCGGTGCGACGTTCTCGCCGGGTAGGCCTCTGCCTATAGTCAGAACGTGTGATTTGTGGAGATTGAGATGGCTCCCAGGTGCCGCGCCGTAGGTCGCCACCCACGCCAGTGCTGCACGAACATCGTCATTATTGCGTAGAAGGAGTACCAGATCATCTGCATAGGCAGTGCAGCAGAAAGTGTGTCCACCAAGGGACATCCGGGTCAGGCGTTGTCGGAGGCCGCAGAGGAGTGGTTCCAAGACGAGGGCGTACAATATCGCCGAAAGAGGGCAGCCTTGTCGCACCGATCGCTGGATCTGTATCGGCGGCGTAAGACGGCCATTATATAACACCTTGGACGTCGCGCCGCGTAGGAGACGCATCAGTACATTAACTATGACGTCCGGATACCCCATGTGTCGCAATACCTCCATCAAAAATGTGTGGTCGACTCTGTCAAAGGCCTGGCTAAAGTCGAGTGAGGCCAAAACTCCTGGCAGTTGGTGAGCTTTGGCTAGCGCGATCATATCTCTATATCGCACAATGCAGTGCGAATATTATGGTCACCACCTAACGATGCCTGGTCCTGCGACACAACACATCGTATTGATCGCTTTAGGCGTGCCGCCAGAAGCCGGGTGAAAATCTTCAAGTCACTGTTGAGTAAGGTCAAGGGCCGATAGTCACTGATCCTGGATCCGCCTCGTGGTTTGTGTATGGGCACTATCAGTCCTTCTAGGAAAGCCCCAGGTATCTGCGTCGTGGGAGACATAAGATCGCGGCAAATATCTGTCCACGCTGGTGCCAGCAATTTTTGGTACGTCCGGTAAAATTCCAGAGGAAGGCCATCAGGTCCCGGGGACTTATGAGCAGCCCCAGCCTGTATTGCTTCAATGACTTCCTCTTCCGTTACATCAGCAGTCAAATCCGCCGCCGCTGCCGGAGAGATCGAGCCATAAGTGAGATGAGAGACTTCGGCGATCACCTCTGGGGGATGTCGATGTTCCGAGTACAGCATAGTGTAGTGAGCATGAAGGGCGTTTCCTATGTCGCGCTGGGTATCAAGGCGTCGTCCGTCTTCCGTCGTGATAGCTTGGATCATTGTCCTGCGTCGGCGCCGTCGTTCTGCAATGACGTGGTACATAGACGGTTCCTTCTGTGCCACTCTGTCTTGAGTGCGCGCTCTGACGATCGCACCCTCAAGGTGGCAACGTGTTAATCTGATGATCAGTGCCTTGGCACGGTTCACCGTCACCTGCCGTGCAGGTGAGTACGGCAGTGTTGTACATTCCCTTAAGATGCTGTAGTAAAAGTCCATGGTATGTCTCTTCCATGCTGCAACATCTCGGCCGTAGCCTATCAAGGTCTTCCGGAGGGCTGGTTTGGCGCAGAGTAACCACCACGACAGTGTAGACCGGTAGGTGCCACGCCGGCGGCTACAAGAGTCCCACGTGTTCTCTATAAGGCGGCGGCATTCCTGAGAAGCTAGGTGAGCGACGTTCAACTTCCAAGGACCACGGCTGTGCCATATCTTCTGGCGGCCGAGGGTAATAGCGCAGATGTAGGCGTCGTGGTCAGAAAAAGCTGTGGGCCAAACTTCGGCAGCTCTTGTCCCCACAGCTATGGAGCGCGAGATGTAAATCCGGTCGATGCGGCTGGAGGAATGGCTGGTGTAGTGAGTAAATCCGGGCCGATCGCCACAAACATGTTACCACGAGTCCACCAATTGAAGATTATTTATAATTGTCGTAAGTTCTGCGCATGGAGAATGATGTGGTAACTGATCCTTAGGTGCTTGGCTACAGTTGAAGTCCCCTCCCATTATCAAGGTGTCCTGACGGCCCATAAAGAGGGGCGTGATTGTATGAGCGAAGAAGGTGGATCGTTCGCGACGCCGACCAGATCCTGACGGTGCATAGATGTTAATAAGTTTGACTCCTTGGATAGTAAGAGCCATGCATCTGGCGTCAGGGAGATACTCGACGTCTTCTGCGGATATACCGTCTCGGAGGAGGATCGCCACACCACTGCCATTGGCAGACGCATGTGAGACCCAAGTCTGGTAGCCATAGGGTCCCTTGAAGTCGGCGACATACACCTCTTGAAGGAGCGCAATGTCGATGTCTGCTGCGTTGAGTAGATCCTGTAGCAGCGCTAGTTTATGTCGGGCACGTGTGTTGTTGATGTTAATCGTCGCTAGACGGTATGTTTGGTCAGCCAGGTCGGCAACTGGGTTGTGTAGGAGGCCAGGTGTGGGCGGCAGGGGCGGCCCCACAGAGGCTGACGATACAGCCGTAGTCACTGTTGTTGGCTGGTGCTGGGTGCAGCCGAGGGAGCATCTCTGCCTTCGGCATCCTCCTGGTGCTGTGGCTCATCCTCGATATCATCCGCCCAAGAATCAGATGCAGCAATTGGTAACTGTTGATTAGTGCTGTCAGTAGAGCGCTTGCGCGTATGTTCAGTAGCAGAAGTGATGTTGTCAGACCGAGGCTCAGAAATTGTATCCGCCGTAGCATCGTGATGGGAAGGTTGAGTTGCGGTGGTAGAGTCCTGAGCGTCGTCCGACGCCGGATATTCGTCTGGGTCGCACATCCGAAGCAGGCAATCATCGGACGGCGTATGGCGCCGTTTCTTGCGTTTTCGAGGGGACCGTTGTTTCCGGACATGTTGTTCTGTGTCAGAGTGCGGGCGACAATCATCTGATGCGGTCTCCATTGGTAGGAAGGCAGAGGTCGGGACAATTTTAGTTTCTACTCTCATGTTCTCTTTAGGCTCGTCTTGGTGGCACAATTGATCACCGTCTTGAGGCAAGTCTGCCGAAGTCGTCGTAGAGGGGGATATGCTGTCCGCCACACTGTCATCGACAACTGACTGCAATATGGTGTTACGATCCTGGGCAGGAACAGCTGTTGCGGTTGCAGCCGCTGCACACGTGATGGGGAGTGAAGTAGGCGTCGCCGGGGATGGAACTTCACCAACCGGTGTCTGAGTCAGTCGGCGTTGAATGCAGGCCGATCGGACATGTCCTTCCTGGCCACAGCCGGCGCAAGTACGGGGTTGTCCGTCGTACATGACAATGGCTCTGCAGCCGCCAATTACAAGATAGGATGGCACATGCTTCGTCAGTTCAATCTTAATTTGTCTCACTCCGTTTAAGACGGGGTACGTCTCAAACGTTTGCCATTTTTCAGCCAAGTGGCTTAGCACGTTGCCGTACGGTTTGAAAGCTGTCATCACAACATCTGGCGGGACTTCGAATGGCAGCTCGAAGACCCTCAGAGTGCGAAGGCCTAATCCAGCGTGGTCGATCGTGACAGTTCCTATATGACCATCAGAATGCTTAAATTTAAGTCCATGAGCGTGTCGGCACACAACATCAGTGCACGCCTTTTCATTGATCATTTTTATGTAGACGACACTTTGTGTTATAGAAAAGTGGATCCCAATGATGTCTTGAGGTGCAATATGCAGTTCTTCTCGGATGAAACGTTCAACGTCAAGTGCTCGAGGTCTTGCGTAATCCGCTTGAAATGTGATCTTAATTGTGGACTTGCGATACGAGTGCGCCATGGCACTACCGAGACACGGACGCGTGACACTCGCCGCAGCGGGAGGTAAACAGTAAACACTGGCGCGCGCGGTGCGCCAACAGGGGGACGCGGGCACGACGACCTCGCGCCACCGCTGCTAACAGCGGACTGACCCCTAGACCACGCGTAACAACGTCAACGTATTTGAGGACTGGCTTCTAAATGGGAAAGTGCCGTCAAATTTAGCCTTCACTTTAAGGACCTATATTAAGTACAGGCTGGTCAGGCAATGGTTTGCTTGTAGTGGTGCTGTTCCGTTGCCTTTCTGGTTGCTGAGTATGGTACAGACGAAACGTTACTTCTGGAAATAAGTCAAGAGCCCTATACAGTCAGTTCCACAAGAAAGTGAGCACTGTTATCTGTATGAAATAAATATATAGTGACATGAAAATACGTGTTGCTACTATTTGTACAATTATCTAATCGTTAATCCAATTTCCGAATTTATCGATTATAGCTTGGCACCTTTGTGACAGCCGGCCAGAGTGGCCGTGCGATTCTAGGCGCTACAGTCTGGAGCCGCGCGACCGCTACAGTCGCAGATTCGAATCCTGCCTCCGGCATGGATGTGTGTGATGTCTTTAGGTTAATTAGGTACAATTAGTTCTAAGTTCGAGGCGAGTGATGACCTCAGAAGTTAAGTCGCATATTGCTCCGAGCCATTTTGAACTTTTGTGACATGCTTTTCACAAGGTTTTCGGCATATTCTCTCGGTGACGACGTCCATATAGTCCTGATTTGATTTGAAAGCTGCTTCAAAGTATGTATTGGCTTTCCCCTAAGATTCATCTTAATATACGACCAAACACTTCCGACCGGTTTTGCATCCGCAAACATTGCAGTCCGATGCATCGTGGACACCCCACAGTCTTGTCTCTACGCTAAACAGAGACGGCTGTGCTGTTTCGTACCATAATTCTGTTGAAGCACCTACTTTGACTCGTTCAAACCAAATAACTTCTTAACAGACCTCAGAAGACATTTTTAATAAATATATCAATATAAATATAAATAAGGGGCGCGTCATATATTTTGCACTCATTTTAAACTGCAATCGACCAAACAAAACAGTCAACTCTCACACTGTTTATCTACACACTGTGCAAAAGCACATCATTTAAAGATTGGAGACCAGCACCACAGATCTCGCTGCCGACGTTACATATAAAATTATGGCGTACACTTTCATGTGAAACTGACTGTAGATAAACGCGTGTTGGCATGATCATTTTACTGGCTGGTAGGAATGTCGCAGCTACTGCGTACATGAATGCGTCTCGCAAAAAACGCATAGTGCCATATTTTCTACCGGCCCCCTACATATCTTACAATTATTTCAGTCGATAAATGTTCCGATTGTTATCGAAGTACTAATCTCTTTCTACCCCTCTGTTTGTCCATTTCCTCATCCTCCGTCACACTCTGCCCAACACTTCCTCCCGCCTCTCTGTCCTTCTCCTCATCCACCCATATGTCTCCATCTCTTCCACCACTCTCTGTCTACTTACTTCCCTCCTTTGTCTCTGACCTTCAGCCTTGTTTTTTGTTATTGCAAATTCAGGATCTGTAGTAGTTTTCTAATTATATGTTGATAAGCCATAAATACGATATTCCTCTTTGCTAGAAAGCAGACTGCGAGAAAGGAAACGAAGCAGCATAAAGCTGTGTATACAACTTCCATTTACAGTATATGTAATGAGGAACAATATATATGGTATAAACCATTTTAGTTAATGGTTTAAATTCCCTCCTCTCGTAGTTAAAACTGACTGTCACAAAACAAGAAATGGAACGTTTTCACAGCAGAGCACAGCACAGTATTTCCTTCTCGCAGTCTTTTTTACCAGTAAACCGTCATTGTGGTTTAAAACAATATGTAGCCCATGTCCATGCAAAAGTTAAATTAATATCGAGTAAAAATTTGAAGTAAATCGTTCAAGAACTTTCCAAGACTTTTGGTAACATCGTTTTCCTTTCTTACATTACGTACATAGTTATATATATCTGTTATATATAATATATATATATAGCCTATGTTCGTCTGAATGTTCATTGGAGTATCGTATACCAATTTGAACTATGTACAACAAGTACTTTTGGAGGTTTTTGGTAGCAACGTTAAACACCGACTTGTCTTTATAGAGTCGTATAGATAATCGTCTGAAGATAGTTACACGGCCGAAACTGCGCAGTAGAACAAACAAAATTATAGCATCCAGCGTGGTAGAATACTAATGTATCGAAAACAGACACATGTAACCTTAGTTATCACAGACTCAGATTCAGTACGTACAACATGAGACTTGGGAGACATCAGTGTTGAGCCGTGCAAGACTCGCCGCCCCACCATTTGGTATTTTGCACCTTGTTTTAACGTTTTCAATCTCACCACGTTGATTTAAATTACTGGCGTTACTGAGTTGCTGTTTTGCCTGACCGTCATCGGCGCTAGTAGCAGCTCGCGCTATTCGTCCACGAGACTCAGAGGGCATTAGACACGGGTTCACAGGTAGATGCCGTGTTTCTTGACTTCCGCAAGGCGTTTGACACAGTTCCCCACAGTCGTTTAATGAACAAAGTAAGAGCATACGGACTATCAGATCAATTGTGTGATTGGATCGAGGAGTTCCTAGATAACAGAACGCAGCATGTCATTCTCAATGGAGAGAAGTCTTCCGAAGTAAGAGTGATTTCAGGTGTGCCGCAGGGGAGTGTCATAGGACCGTTGCTATTCACAATATACATAAATGACCTGGTGGATGACATCGGAAGTTCACTGAGGCTTTTTGCAGATGATGCTGTGGTGTATCGAGAGGTTGCAACAATGGAAAATTGTACTGAAAGGCAGGAGGATCTGCAGCGAATTGACGCATGGTGCATGGAATGGCAATTGAATCTCAATGTAGACAAGTGTAATGTGATGCGAATACATAGAAAGATAGGTCCCTTATCATTTAGCTACAAAATAGCAGGTCAGCAACTGGAAGCAGTTAATTCCATAAATTATCTGGGAGTACTCATTAGGAGTGATTTAAAATGGAATGATCATATAAAGTTGATCGTCAGTAAAGCAGATGCCAGACTGAGATTCATTGGAAGAATCCTAAGGAAATGCAATCCGACTACAAAGGAAGTAGGTTACAGTACGCTTTGTCGCCCAATGCTTGAATACTGCTCAGCAGTGTGGGATCCGCACCAGGTAGGGTTGATTGAAGAGATAGAGAAGATCCAACGGAGAGCAGCGCGCTTCGTTACAGGATCATTTAGTAATTGCGAAAGCGTTACGGAGATGATAGATAAACTCCAGTGGAAGACTCTGCAGGAGCGACGCTCTGTAGCTCGGTATGGGCTTTTGTTAAAGTTTCGAGAACGTACCTTCACCAAAGAGTCAAGCAGTATATTGCTCCCTCCTACGTATATCTCGCGAAGAGACCATGAGGATAAAATCAGAGAGATTAGAGCCCACACAGAAGCATACTGACAATCCTTCTTTCCACGTACAATACGAGACTGGAATAGAAGGGAGAACCGATAGAGGTACTCAGGGTACCCTCCGCCACACACCGTCAGGTGGCTTGCGGAGTATGGATGTAGATGTAGATATTCCCTCTGATAGAATCTTTGCTCGTCTGCTATTACTTCCCGGTTGTCATCTGTCGTGGGGTCAGTCGGAACGTGCGAGGAGGAGAGTTTACGGCGGCAGTTCGGGTCGTGAGTTGCTCCCTGGCAGTCAGCTGCAACGCGCCTGGAGCGCAGCCCGGGCCAGCCAGTCGCTGGCTTGCAGCAGCACTGAACCCAGAGTGGACATCGCCTGCCCGACCGTTGCCGCCACGCATCCCGCAAGTCAGGCCTCACTTTTGGTGGATTGTTGGTCGGTCGATTGGTCCGAGGACATCTCCGTGCGGCGTAGTCGACAGGGCCGCTGTAAGTCTCTGCGCAGTATCGGAGTCTGTCTGGAGCTGTCCGATCCGTACGAGCATCGGCGCTCGCCGACTCCGGACATTACGTTGTTGGTTCCGGCGTAGATGTTGTGCAAGTTATACGTGAGCAAAAACGAGAGGAGTGTTCGAGATAGCTGCTGTCAGGTGGAACTGATCAAATTAATTTATCCGTAGTCAAGTGCACCAGCGGAATTTTCTGTCTTGTGGCAGTTAGTGTTCTGGTTACCTGCCCTGGCCGCTAACGTAGTTTTTAGACAGTGTCTTTTCCTCACCAGTTGTTGCTGCTCAACATGGTGTGTAGTTTTGGCAGCTCAGTTGACATACGAATTTTTTGGGGATATTGATACTTGTAATTTTTTGGGGGGCCTTGGATTCTCGTGTACTCTGTCGTGGCAAGCAAGCGGTTGGTCGGTCGTTCCGTGACTGTCCCTTGGTTGGGTTCGCACGAATGAAGTGTAGTTGGACTCACCACCTGTTTCGCGTAAGTGAACGAAGGCAGACCGATCCACTGAAAACTCCTGAGTGCCGTTCTCTTAACTATCCTTTTGACAGTGTTAAGGTTGTTGTAATTTAACTGTATTTTGTATTTTTAATTTGGCCAGGTTATTTGCGGGCGTTAAGACCTGGAAACATGTTCTCAGAGTTTCTTTCGAGTCCAAACATTATCGCCTTCTGCTCTTGAAAGTTTATTGTAATTTTCTCTGAAAAATTTTACAAGTTATTCTGGGCCTCCAGCGGTTGGTGTTGCAAAAAGGAAATTTTTAATCTTAATGTATTGCTTTACCGATACTTGCAGTATATATTTTCTTAATTTGAATAATTTCACCTTGCGGCCTTCAGCTATCTTATTGCGTTTGTCTATCTCTTTCTGTGCACCTTGTGGGCCATCAGCCCTCTTAGTATCTTAAAACATTGTGGCCTTCTTTCTTCAGTAATCGTCATAGTATATTTGGAATTTTGAAGATTTAAGCCAGCAGCCTTCAGCCGCTCCGCATGCTGATGTCATATATGTTTACTATTTATCTTATTCGTAAATTTAACTGTGTGCCATGTCTTTTTAAAGCACCTGTTTGGAGGCCTTCAGCCGCGAAGTAAATTTAATTCCTTCAAAAGTATATTTGTGAACTAAATGATAATAAATTACAATTATGGATTGAATCAGACCGCAACTCCCTTCGCCCTTTGCACAATCCTAATTACCTGTTAGCCCTCGTTGATTTAGCGGGCGTTACAAGTGGCTGCTTTGATGTGATGTAGCCCGCCACGAGTTCCTCGGTTGCACTAAACTCTTCATGGGAGAGATACACTTGCGCCCTACGTCATCAATTTTTGGTTGAATATATTCAAATCTCTGTCTTTACTTAAAGTTTTTCACCTCTACTTTTCCTTCTAGTACCATGCATTAACACATGTCCTATAATCCGTCCCTTATACTTGTCAATGTTTTCTATATGTTCCTTCCTTCGACGATTGCGCGGAGAACCTCCTCATACGACTCTAGCTTATTTTCAACATTGTTCTGTAGTACTACATCTCATATCCTTGGATTCTCTTGTGTTCTGGAGTTTCCACTGTTCGTCGTTCACTGCCGTACAATGCTGTGCTCCAAAGTAAAGTCTTATAAATTTTTGGAGGAATCAGTCTTGCTATATCCGCAAGTAGCTGGAAAACGCTGCACACTTCAGAAGAACAGGATACAACAATGACGACGCAAGACGGGAAGACGGCCTGCGGTCGGGACTCAAACCCACAGCGGAGTCGAGCAACAGGCTGACCGGACGGTGGACCCGACACAACAGGAACACGTAAGTAGCGTCCTATGCAACAACGAGGTGCAATGAACTTTCAACACAACGCTGTCAACAGGTCAAGAACGAATGCCAATCCAAATCAGTACCAATGAGGAGAGCCAACACCAAAGCGAAGTCGCCAAGTAATCGGTAGAACGGCGAAGATAGAAGCGAATGGCAATACACGAAGTACACGACTGTCTGAGCGTATTTTCTTTTTTTTGTGGTAGGCCGGCGTACAGCTTCACCGATGGAGCTCGGTCATACTGTCTTGGTGTATGGGTATAATTTATTTTTCCTACCTGTAATGACATAATTCCAATGACTTCATTGGAGTACACATTGAAGTTGTAGCGATGGGATTTCAAATCCGGCGGCGGCGGATGAAGGGCTTATTTCAATAGTGGTACGAGTCCATTTTTGTTCATATTGAGATACATAGTCGTAAAGTTAAATGAGCGCTGAAAAATCTGCAGTTGAGATGCCAGAACTATTCAAGCATATGGCTTCTTGTTAGAGATGAACCTCTGTTTCTTTTTGTTTGACTCATTAATTTCAGAAGCATTACAGACAGAAAAGTGGGAGTAATGGACTTGTACAACTATTGAAATAAGTTCTTCATATGCGTATTGATATTGGTGGTACCATATGGACGTTATATACCGAGTGGTCGTATCAAGACCAACAGTGTACAGTACATCTACATCTACATTTATACTCCGCAAGCCACCCAACGGTGTGTGGCGGACGACGCTGTTTTTCGTGCCACTGTCATTACCTCCCTTTTCTGTTGCAGTCGCGTATGGTTCGCGGGAAGAACGACTGTCTGAAAGCCTCCTTGGGCGCTCGTATCTCTCTAATTTTACGTTCGTGATCTCCTCGGGAGTATAAGTAGGGGGAAGCAATATATTCGATACCTCATCCAGCAAAATAGCTAACATTTGGTTTAAGAATCATGAAAGAAGGTTGTATACATGGAAGAACCCTGGAGATACTAGAAGGTATCAGATAGATTATATAATGGTAAGACAGAGATTTAGGAACCAGGTTTTAAATTGTAAGACATTTCCAGGGGCAGATGTGGACTCTGACCACAATCTATTGGTTATGATTTGTAGATTAAAACTGAAGAAACTGCAAAATGATGGGAATTTAAGGAAATGGGACCTGGATAAACTGAAAGAACCAGAGGTTGAACAGAGTTTCAGGGAAAGCATAAGGGAACAATTGACGGGAATGGGGGAAAAATACAGCAGAAGAAGAATGGATAGCTTTGAGGGATGAAGTAGTGAAGGCAGCAGAGGATCAAGTAGGTAAAAATACGAGGGCTAGTAGAAATCCTTGGGTAACAGAAGAAATATTGAATTTGATTGATGAAAGGAGGACATATAAAAATGCAGTACATGAAGCAGGCAAAAAGGAATACAAACGTCTCAAAAATGAGATCGACAGGAAGTGCAAAATGGCTAAGCAGGGATGGCTAGAGGACAAATGTAAGGATGTAGAGGCTTATCTCACTAGGGGCAAGATAGATTCTGCCTACAGGAAAATTAAAGAGACCTTTGGAGATACAAGAACCACTTGTATGAACATCAAGAGCTCAGATGGAAATCCAGTTCTAAGCAAAGAAGGGAAAGCAGAAAGGTGGAGGGAGCGTATAGAGGGCCTATACAAGGGCAATGTACTTGAAGACAATATTATGGAAAAGGAAGAGGATGTAGATGAAGATGAAATGGGAGATACGATACTGCGTGAAGAGTTTGGCAGAGCACTGAAAGACCTGAGTCGAAACAAGGCCCCGGGAGTAGACAACATTCCATTAGAACTACTGACGGCCTTGGGAGAGCCAGTCCTGGCAACTCTAAAATCTGGTGAGCAAGATGTATGAGACAGGCGAAATACCCTCAGACTTCAAGAAGAATATAATAATTCCAATCCCAAAGAAAGCAGGTGTTGACAGATGTGAAAATTACTGAACAATCAGTTTAATAAGCCACAGCTGCAAAATAATAACACGAATTCTTTACAGACGAATGGAAAAACTAGTAGAAACCGAACTCGGGGAAGATCAGTTTGGATTCCGTAGAAATACTGGAACACGTGAGGCAATACTGACCATACGACTTATCGTAGAAGAAAGATTAAGGAAAGGCAAACCTATGTTTCTAGCGTTTGTAGACTTGGAGAAAGCTTTTGACAATGTTGAGTGGAATACTCTCTTTCAAATTCTGAAGGTGGCAGGGGTAAAATATGGGGAGCAAGAGGCTATTTACAATTTGTACAGAAACCAGATAGCAGTCATAAGAGTCGAGGGGGATGAAAGGGAAGCAGTGGTTGGGAAAGGAGTGAGACAGGGCTGTAGCCTCTCCCCGATGTTATTTAATCTGTATATTGAGCAAGCAGTAAAGGAAACAAAACAAAAATTCGGAGTAGGTATTAAAATCCAGGAAGAAGAAATGAAAACTTTGAGGTTCGCCGATGACATTGTAATTCTGTCAGAGACAGCAAAGGACTTGGAATAGCAGTTGAATGGAATGGACAGTGTCTTGAAAGGAGGATATAAGATGAACATCAAAAAAAGCAAAACGAGGATAATGAAAGGTAATCGAATTAATTCTGCTGATGCTGAGGGAATTAGATTAGGAAGCGAGACACTTACAGTAGTAAAGGAGTTTTGCTATTTGGGGAGCAAAGTAACTGACGATGGTCGAAGTAGAGAGGATATAAAATGTAGACTGGCAATGGCAAGGAAAGTGTTTCTGAAGAAGAGAAATTTGTTAACATCGAGCATAGATTTAAGTGTCAGAAAGTCATTTCTGATAGTATTTGCATGGAGTGTGGCCATGTATGGAAGTGAAACATGGACGATAAATAGTTTGGACAAGAAGAGAATAGAAGCTTTCGAAATGTGGTGCTACTCTGAAGATTAGATGGGTAGATCACATAACTAATGAGGAGGTATTGAATGGAATTTGGGAATAGAGGAGTTTGTGGCACAATTTGACAAGAAGAAGGGACCGGTTGGTAGGATATTTTCTGAGGCATCAAGGGATCACCAATTTAGTATTGGAGGGTAGCGTGGAGGGTAAAAATCATAGAGGGAGACCAAGAGATGAATACACTAAGCAGATTCAGAAGGATGTAGGTTTCAGTAGGTACTGGGAGATGAAGAAGCTTGCGCAGTATAGAGCAGCATGGAGAGCTTCATCAAACCAGTCTCAGGACTGAAGACTACAACAACAACATCCAGAAACGCACCCTCTTGAAACCTGGCGAGCAAACTACACCGCGATGCAGAGCGCCTCTCTTGGAGAGTCTGCCACTTGAGTTTGCTAAACATCTCCGTAACGCTATCACGGCTACCAAATAACCCTGTGACCAAACGCGCCGCTCTTCTTTGGATCTTCTCTATCTCCTCCGTCAACCCGATCTGGTACGAATCCCACACTGATGAGCAATACTCAAGTATAGGTATAACGAGTGTTTTGTAAGCCACCTCCTTCGTTGATGGACTACATTTTCAAAGTACTCTCCCAATGAATCTCATCCTGGTACCCGCCTTACCAACAATTAATTTTATATGATCATTGCACTTCAAATACGCATACTCCCAGATATTTTACAGAAGTAACTGCTACGTGTTTGTTCTTCTATCATATAATCGTACAATAAAGGATCCTTCTTTCTATGTATTCTCAATACATTACATTTGTCTATGTCAAGGGTCAGTTGCCACTCCCTGCACCAAGTGCCTATTCGCTGCAGATCTTCCTGCATTTCGCTACAATTTTCTAATGCTGCACTTCTCTGTATACTACAGCATCATCCGCGAAATGCCGCATGGAACTTCCGACACTATCTACTAGGTCATTTATATATATATTGTGAAAAGCAATTGTCCCATAACACTACCCTGTGGCACGCCAGAGGTTACTTTAACGTCTGTAGACGTCCCTCCATTGATAACAACATGCTGTGTTCTGTTTGCCAAAAACTCTTTAATCCAGCCACACAGCTGGTCTGATATCCCGTAGGCTCTTACTTTGTTTATCAGACGACAGTGCGGAACTGTATCGAACGCCTCCGGAAGTCAAGGAAAATAGCATCTACCTGGGAGCAAGTATCTAATATTTTCTGGGTCTCATGAACAAATAAAGCGAGTTGGGTCTCACACGATCGCTGTTTCCGGAATCCATGTTGATTCCTACAGAGTTCATTCTGGGTTTCCGAAAACGACATGATACTCGAGCAAAAAACATGTTCTAAAATTCTACAACCGATCATCGTCAGAGATATATGTCTATAGTTTTGCGCATCTGCTCGACGACCCTTCTTGAAGACTGGGACTACCTGTGCTCTTTTCGAATCATTTGGAACCTTCCGTTCCTCTACAGACTTGTGGTACACGACTGTTAGAAGGGGGGCAAGTTCTTTCGCGTGCTCTGTGTAGAAACGAATTTGTATTCCGTAAGGTCCAGTGGGCTTTCCTCTGTAAAACTTGTTCAGATCGGCACGTGTATAATTCGGAAATCTGCCCAAACCTTACAAGTATCTTAGTCTCGCCGCATTCAGTGCTGATTCTTTGTATAAAGCGGAACATGCCTATCGCGGAAACGGAAATCAGTTCTTAGAACACAATAATACAATGTATAATGCGAAAAATAGCCTATACAGTAGTACTGTATTACAGTTCATTAGTTATTCACGTCTCGACACCTCTGTTAAGCGGCGCAAAACCAAGAAAAGAGGTCCAGCGCAGGTTGGCGCTGCTCGTGTGGACCTAAAACGGCGTCGCTCTGTGCAGCAAAGAAAAAGTTACGCTCGGTTTTGGCACAGTACATCAAAGGAAACGGTCCGTTCGTTAGCTTTCCCGTTTTCCTCATTATTGACGCACTCCGGCGCGTACACGAACATTGTTGCGCATCTACTAACACTCTGCTGCAATGTGCGCAATGAAAGAGGAGGGTAATGTTCCTTTAAAAATGGTTTTACCCGGCGGGGTCATTATTTCCTTCCAGAGTCAGTTGACTAGTAGCACTTTAAGAGATACAGTAACATGACGTCGAACAAACGGTACGTGTCGTTTACACTTAACGGAAAAGAGTAGTGCAATCGAGGCAAGTGAGGAAGACAAACCATCTGTGCGCGAAATTCTGTTGCGGTAAAACACAAATTTATGAGACTTTAAGAAACAGGGACAATATTCGGTGGGAATGGATGAAAGGAAACGGGCAGATGAAAAGAAAGGCGAAGAAGACCGGAAAGAAGAAATTAACGAAATAGCGTGGGAATGGTTCGTAAGTGCGCGGGCAAAAAACGTACATTTATCTGGACCCATGTTGCAGAGTGAGGCTCTGAAAGTCCCTAAAGAGCTTGGAATTACAGAGTTTAAGATATCCACAAGATGGCTGGACAGTTTGAAGGCTAGGCACAACATCGTGTGGAATGAAGAGTATCGCGAAGCTAAGGATGTGCAGGGAAGTGTACCAACAGAAAGGAAGACAATACTGTTCAAGTTTATTCCGAATTATGACCTGAAAGACGTGTTCAACGCCGATGAAATGCGCTGCCTCCAAAATCGCTAGCAATTCGAGGTGAAAAGTTCACCGACGAAAAATGGGCTAGGAAAGACTCACTGTACTGCTGTGTGGAAACATGTTACGTGAAATGGAGAAGCCACTGATGATTGGAGTGGGTCCAAAACCGCGTCGATTCAAAAACATAGAATTCAGTAAGATTCCAGTCACATGGCGAAGCTATAAAATGGCGTGGATGGTGAATGGTCTTTTGGAAGAATGACTGGGCTCGTTCAATGCCAAAATGAAAAAAGGAATTCACCATATGAATGTATGCTTTCCCGGCGTATACAGCTTCCAGACGGGTGGCGGTGTCTTCAAACTGCGACGTTTCGACGAGTGACATACTCGTCATCTTCTGGCGAAGTGCCGAGACTTTGCGGATGCCGCTTCCCTTTATAGCTGCGGCGTGCCCCCCACCAACTGGCCGCGGTTGGCTGGGTCCAGAGGAGCCGGAGGGCGGGGTGGAGGGGGAAGCGGGTGCGCCGTTCGTGTCTCCGTCAGAGCTTTCCGGTCGCGTCTCGTGAGCTGGACGGTTCTTCGTGCGTTCCTGGCGTATTGCGGCTAATGCTGGATTGCAGGCCGCGCTCAGTTGATAACCTTCGTCCCTGTTCACAAGATTCTCGTGGACCCATATTTTCTTTTCCTAGACTATACAAGTTGCCACCCGAAAGTAACGTTATCAAACGAGAAATTGGCTCGTTTCCCTCCAGCCTCACACAATCCGTGGATCGGGGGTTTATTTACACATTGAAGCATCATTAACCGGCAGCGGTGGACGAGATGTTCTACACGCTCCGATCGGGAACCGCGCGACTGTTAGGGTCGCAGGGTCGTATCCAGCCGGGATGTGTGTGACGTTCTTAGGTTAGTTAGGTTCAAGTAGTTGTAAGTTCTGGGGGACTAATGACCTCAGATGTTAAGTCCCTTAATGCTCAGAGCAATTTGAACCATCTGAAGTGTCATTATAGGCGAGAACTGATGCAATCTCTTATTCTTAATGTTGAAGCCGAAAGTGCATTAGCTCTAGCACGGTCAGTTTCTGTCCTGGATGCATTCAATTGGATTGGGTTGGCGGTAAAGGAAATAATACCCAAAACTGTCACCAAGTCCTTCAGGAAAGAGGGCTTGGGGGTCAAGAACAAGACGCTTCTGTGGCCATCAAAGTTCAAGAAAATGCAGCAGCAATTGCCGAATTAATGAAAATGCGAAACATTTCATGTAGTGCAGATGATTACATTCGAAGCGATTACTTTCTGTCAACTCACTTCACTTTCACTTCAGGAAGAGATTTAATAGAAATCCGCAACACGTGGGATAAAGAAGAAGAAAGACATAGGAAGAGACAGGAAGATCTGAAATATTTAGTGAGGGTTGGAACGTGTATCGGAAAGACATTAGACACCGTAGGAGATGGTGTCTTCATTGCAGTTAACAAAAATATTGTGTCTACAAGGGTCGAAGAAGAGTGTGATTGTGAAGTTATCTGGAGACGTTTAACAGGGCTAGGAGAAATAAAGTTAATTGTTGGGTGTTATTACCGGCCACCAGGTTCCCCCGTGACAGTTCTAGAATCATTCAAAGGGACTGTACACTTTGTATCGCTGAAGTACCCGGATCATGCTATATTAGTCGGAGGCGACTTCAACCTACCTAGTATAGACTGGGATGTCCATGGATTCATTACAGGTGGTACAGACAAGCCGTCGTGTGAATTCCTTTTGAACACATTATCCGAAAACTGTCTTGAGCAGCTAAATCGACAGCCAACGCGTAATGGGAATATTTTAGATCTGGTAGCCACGAACAGACCAGACCTCATCAACGTTGTCAGTGTTGAGACTCTTAGGAGTAAATTACAAATCTCTATCTCGCTCCCTCTGTCACTCTTCTCTCTCACTCTTCTCGATCTGTCTGCTTCCACGCTCCACTAACGTTTATGTATATCTCTCCATCGGTATAGCACAGAGAGAATAGGAAAGAAATAGAGACTGAAACAAAAACATAGACTAGACAAATACTTTTATTGTAAAGAAGATATTACTTTCCAAAGAAAAGTAGATGCATTCTCGAATGAATATTCTCATTTATGTACAACAAGTAATATTAAGAGTTTAAATCATAAATTGTCTTGCAAACTATGAATTATACTAGTTTCCTTAAAACCAATTTGTTATATTGAAACAGAAGTATTTTTTTTTGCTATCATAGATATCCTAATTTACGCCTTTTTTTTTTTTAGAAAAATCATATATTGTAAGCAGTATGTTGTTATTGCATTTGGTGGGCAAGCACTATATCATATTAAAAATGTATCTTCAATGAAAGAATGAGTCGATTTGTTATATTGAAAAAGAGTAATTTAAGTGTAATAATTTACTCTTACTTGCCACACACTTCAAAATCTACGCGGTATCAGAATATGTAAATAATTCTTCCATTGCTGAATCAGGCCATTCAGTAGTTAACGTCACCATAATCATCTTCTTGTTCTTCCTCTTCTTCTTACTAATCGTAATCATCATCTTTCCCATGATAATCATCATCTTCTTTTTCTTCTTCTTCTGCTCTACCTTCTGCTTTTATAAATACACATGTCTTCATCTTGGTCCCTTTCCCTCCTCTTCTTCTTTGGGGCCAGTTGTCCCAATCTCGCTTTTAAGTAGGTGCTTTTTAAGTTGTATCCTCCTCTCTGAGAAACTCTGGAGAGATTTTTCGTATCCTACATTATGCACAACTGGATTATGGTATGAAAATGAGAATAATGTAATATGTAAATTAAATGATTGCAAGAGACAATGTATCTTTGTGTTTAACGATTTGATTTACTGTGTTTGTTGTCGATTATTGTAAATTAATTCACATTGGTGTATTTACTTATTTACTTTTTATTAAGTGTTATTACCAGCTGAAACAGTTTTCATTTTTCGACAGAACAGATTACTGTCAAGAAATTTTTTCTTTATTTATTAGTAATTTTCCTCTGTAAAGAACCAACTGTTGCTTCTTTTGATGCTACGCTATAAGTGAGTTTTGGCGCTATGCCCCTGTTGGCACCCTTTTTTTAATTTTTATGCTGAAATTACAAAAAATCATGTTATTATGCTACAATGAATCACAACAAACTGCAAAAATTTCCCATACAGCATCATTTTATACTCAGAGAAATGTGACATGCTTAAAGATTGCTTTAATTCACTTGCACAGATGTATATTTATGTTGTTGACTAAGCAAGCTGTGCATTGTTTTGACAAGCAGCCACAAGCAAATGCGAGTTGAGTCTAATCAAGGCAAGATTTGAGGAAAATTTATTCTCTCTGAAAAATAGATTACAGTATTGTTTCTTCATAATGTAAGACTTATGGGAAACAGTTGTTACAGTATTACTCTAAAATGGGTTCGCTGTTACAAATGTGTAATGTGTTTTTTAAATAATTCATTTTAACACCTAAAATACCAGGTTCTGATTATAGAAAAGGAGAGGGAGGTCGAACATCCAACTAATCATTCGCTAAGATGCAATCAGTTTCTCCACCTTCACACAGCTGTTGTCCTGAACGTATGGATAAGAAAAGAGAGGATTCGTGGTGCTGCACTGGACTTTATCATATACTTGAATCCTCATGTCAAGAGACTTGGCAGTAACAACACTACAAAATAGGCATTCTGGTATGTGAAAACGAATGTAATGAGTTTTATTTCAGCGATGAAATGTAGTTAGTTATTCATTGGCGAAAATTAAGCTGATAAAGAAAAAAGTTCCTACACTGTGCTACATTTTTCGGTATTTCGCCTAGATATTGGCAGATAAGCCTTTCTACCTACACGTTCTTAAACAGTATGGTATATGGTAATTGTTAATGATTAAAGTGTTTCATTTAGATGTTACCTCAAAAATTTATTAGGTTAACAACATTTAGGTTGTAGTTGTATTAATTGGTGCCCCACACCTTTCGCCGCTTTCAGTTCATTACATATCATGTTCAGCACACACTCTCATTCTCTTGGAATTTTAATTCAGATTCCAAGAATATAATGGAAAAGGATGATAAAAGGAAAGGTGGTCCGTTTCAAATGATTAAAGCTATAATGCAGTTCAGAAAAAGAAGATGGGTACAGGGGTCAGTATACAATTTATTATTCCACAAACAATGCTTATTGGGTCGTCCAACATGAAGTACACTACCCCTGAACAAGCAGCAAAAACAATATGAAGCAGACATACAATTTTGGTTAAAGGCGTTGTAGAAGAACTGTTTTACTATTGCCTTGCATGGAAGGTTCTTTGGGCTCAAAAGTATTGACATGTAAAAAATGTCCATGTAACTGACAGAGAGAAATAATATTGAAAGCCTCTCCAAAGACAAAATTTCTAGGAAGAATAGGGTTAGTCTTTTTCTTAAATGCTGCAGAAAGTACAGGAACAACCTAGAGCAGGCCTCTTGAATGAAGCAAAGGAAACACAGAGAAATATTGTAATCTGCTAGGTAAGTTTTAGTTACTTTGAAGCTACATCATATTTTCCTTACAATATATTTACCAAATTTGCTTAGTGCTACTTTGTTCGTTTTTACAACACGTTCTAGTTTTGCAAATAGTAAAGTTCGCCAAGTGTAAGGGTTTAAATATAATTTTTTTTTTTTTTTGCAAGCTTTCATAATATTTCTTAAGACTGAAATTTGACTGGTGGATAACATTACATAGTAAACATTACATTCCTTTGAAACATAAGCACTTTCAGGCAATAATTAGCTTTTGCCTTTCATGATGGATAGGTTGCTCGAATATGAAATTGTGAGAGATATCTCAGATAATTCTGAAAATTCAATATAATTCTCCCCAGGCTGCTTCTGTTCTCGCGAGGTATATTGATTCAACGTCTTGTTTGATCCTGTTTGATATATTTATTCCGTATGGAAGTTTAGTTTAGCATCGAGTCCAGATCAAACATTTTGAACATTTTTTTAAAGTTTGATGTAGTTAGATCTGTATTTCTGCAGCACATATTTTCCTGAAAAACGGTTTCATATCTCTGACGTCTGCAGAGTAAGCTCAGGCACACATTTCAGTCAAAACACAGGTGTAGTGTCTGTATATAATGCAGTTGCATGAAAATCTAAGGCATTAATTCCGGACTAAAAAGTCCACTCATGTCCGAAAGTAAACTCAGCGTCCGAAATATGCGCAGAATTACAAGTATTGAATGAATAAAGGGAGACGAGTTTTATCATAGAAAATGCGACAACCTGTTTGTTATGTTGTTTTTAAGTCTATTTCGTAATGCTGTTAATCTAGGGTGCATTAAATGTTTCCATCTTCACTTTACTGTGTTCTCAAGTCTCCATGCAAATAGATTTGGCAGTAGCAAAATTGCAAAATGGCTTTCTAGTTTGTGAAATGGCGTGAAGAATTTTCAATTATAAAGTCTAGTCAGTTACCCATGAGCGAAAAATATGTGATCATTTGCTTAATGAAGGTAGCAAGAGTTTGTTTGTTATGCAGCATACGCTGTATCCAGAAAGCTGTTTTTAAATTGTCACCCTACTTGTTTGCACTAGGCTTTTGAAAATACATTTTTTCTGGAAATACCTCAAGTGACATGCATCAACACAGCATTCATTGCACAGACAGAACACTGCCGCTGCATCTAAGTCTCGTAAGAAATGAGGTCTATTAAAAAAGTTTGGAACGGTAGCAGACGAGCTGTGAGAACGGGTCGTGCGACGTGGCTGGGAAGCTCTGCCCGCGAAAGGTAAAGGTCACGAGTTCGAGTCTCCGTCCGGCACACAGTTTTAACCTGCCAGGATGTTTCATATCAGTACAGACTGCGCTGCAGAATGAAAATTTTATTCTGGCAATGCCGTCTGCTGTGTGTCTCCTGCGGTGCGGTTCAAAATATTTTCAATCGAGTAAGTAGTCATTTGATTATCAAAGACAAGCCATACAGAATTTTCGATCGAATATGCAAATTATATTCCACACGATAGGGAACAATTAACACTAAGTTGTTGAGCTGATAATTTTCATGTGAAGACTTACTAACCGCATTTGCTAAATTTGTAACGCGTATATACTGCTCCATCAGACTTTTAAAATACTTGCAGCTATACTAAATCCAGTTAACAAAAGTTGCTCGTTGACAATAGAAAGCTATCGATATCAAAGCTATCGATATCATCGGTGTGTACAAGAGAATAGATTTTTAATCGTGTACTCTGGCTGGGGAGCGGTGGGCTCATTAAACCAATAGCATGTACAGGACGATAGAGTTAGCTCAGGTCGTATGCAGTGCCCATTGGCGTGGGTCCTGCAAATAACGATGGTCAGCACTAATCCCTAAATTACTGAAATGTTTTTGTTAGAATGATGCGTGACCTAAAGAGAGTGTCATAGGCCAACTTATATCATTGAGCAGAAACTGCGAGACAAAAGAAGAAACTGGATGAAGATTAAGGACATGGCCAAAATCTTCAGCAATAGGAAATGGACAATGGCAACTTCATTCACAGCCAGTAGCGAAACGGATTGACGATGTCGATAATAAGCACGCAGATGAGCATGATTATGAGCATACAGGAAATAAGATAGACAGGAGACTGGTTCCTGGGAAACACAGGTGTCCAGGTACCAGCGCAACGCGGTTAGGTCGATCAGAAGCACCGTCTGATATAAAATTATGTGTCCCTTTGGAAGTCAATTATGGAAGATGGAGAGATCTGGAGCGACCGAATAAGAGTCCCTAACCGTTCTTTACACCAACCTGTCGTTTTCTGAAGTTGTGTCCCCACCTCGGAAGACAGTTCGTCGGTCGTGGGATCTTCTTCGGCGGAGGCTGGTACGCTATCAGTTCGAACCAGTGATTGTGCTTTTTGCGGGATGCCACTTGCCCGGGTTAGTCTCTGTATATACAGAGTGGCAACAAAACGACTATTCACTTTGGTTTGTAGAGTATATGAGTCTGGCGACATACCATCTGACTTTCGGAAAAGCATCATCCACACAATTCCGAAGACGGCAAGAGCTGACAAGTGCGAGAATTATCGCATAATCAGCTTAACAGCTCATGCATCGAAGCTGCTTACAAGAATAATATACAGAAGAATGGAAAATAAAATTGAGAATGCGCTAGGTGACGATCAGTTTAGCTTTATGAAAAGTGAAGGCACGAGAGAGGCACGGCTAATAATGGAAGCAAGGCTCAAGAAAAATCAAGACACGTTCATAGGATTTGTCGATCTGGAAAAAGCGTTCGACAATATAAAATGGTGCTAGCTGTTCTAGATTCTGAAAAAAGTAGGGGTAAGCTATAGGGAGAGACGGGTCATACACAATATGTACAACAACCAAGAGGGAATAATAAGAGTGGACGATCAAGAACGAAGTGCCCGTATTAAGAAGGAAGTAAGACAGGCTGTAGCCCTTCGCCCCTTCAATCTGTACATCGAGGAAGCAATGATGGAAATAAAAGAAAGGTTCAGGAGTGGAATTAAAATACAAGGTGAAAGGATATCAATGATACGATTCCCTGATGACATTGCTATCCTGAGTGAAAGTGAAGAAGAATTAAATGATCTGCTGAACGGAATGAACAGTCTAATGAGTACACAGTATGGTTTGAGGGTAAATCGGAGAAAGACGAAGGTAATGAGAAGTAGTAGAAATGAGAACAGAGAGAAACTTAACATCAGGATTGATGGTCACAAAGTCAATGAAGTTAAGGAATTCTACTACCTTGGCAGTAAAATAACCAATGACGGACGGAGCAAGGAGGACATCAAAAGCAGACTCGCTATGGCAAAAAAGACATTTCTGGCCAAGAGAAGTCTACTAATATTAAATACCGGCCTCAATTTGAGGAAGAAATTTCTGAGGATGTGCGTCTGGAGTACAGAATTGTATGGTAGTGAAACATGGACTGTGGGAAAACCGGAACAGAAGAGAATCGAAGCTTTTGAGATGTGGTGCTTTAGACGAATGTTGAAAATTAGGTGGAATGATAAGTTAGGAATGAGGAGGTTCTACGCAGAATCGGAGAGGAAAGGAATATGTGGAAAACACTGATAAGGAGAAGGGACAGGATGATAGGACATCTGCTAAGACATGAGGGAATGACTTCCATGGTACCAGAGGGAGCTGTAGAGGGCAAAAACTGTAGAGGAAGACAGAGATTGGAATACGTCAAGCAAATAATTGAGGACGTAGGTTGCAAGTGCTACTCTGAGATGAAGAGGTTAGCACAGGGGAGGAATTCGTGGCGGGCCGCATAAAACCTGTCAGTAGACTGATGACCCAAAAAAAAAAAAAAAAAAAAATTACAGAGGGCAAGATCTGTAGCACTTGCAATGGCGGTAGGCGTCACTTCTCATTAATATATCGCGTTTGGTTATTATTCAAATATTCAAACATTTACACAGTCTTTTACAACACTCGACATAATTTTCTTAATTACGTGGTAACTTATCCATTCAACTTCCGAATTATGACACATATGTCGGGCTGTCCAGTCCACACTACGCAGAGTGATTATTACATATTCATAACTTAGTTAATCCTATATAGAGTACAACATGTCCGGCTCTGAAGAACACCCGAAACAGAGTGACTGTTACATATTCACATCTAAGTAACGCACGATACTGAGATGAGAGTCCGTCCTTCCAGAACGCCTGTGACAGAGTGACTAACGCAGCCGAAATACTTCGTCTTCCAGGCGCGCAAAAGCGACCCGTAGATATCCGACGCACCTCGCTTGCAACATCGTTACTCTTGCGTTCCAGCCGGCCGCGGTGGTCTAGCGGTTCTAGGCACGCAGTCCGGAACCGCGACACTGCTACAGTCGCAGGTTCGAATCCTGCCGCGGGCATGGACTTGTGTGATGTCCTTAAGTTAGTTAGGTTTAAGTAGTTCTAAGTTCTAGGGGACTGATGACCACTGTAATTAAGTCCCATAGTGCTCAGAGCCATTTGAACCATTTTTTTCTTGCGTTCCTCAAAACTAGTGAAATTTGACAAACAGAAATGACAGACTCGTAGGGTAACCATGAGCGACTGAGACACTAAAAACTGGGGTAAATACAATGAAAAGTATATAAATAATTAACCAGAGAAGCCAGGCGTTTTGGCGCGTAGACCCTAACGTGCTGACCAATCAGAGCAATCAAGAAGAAGAGAAGAATTTATGGAACACAATACAATCATCAATTTAATCAATGATCCTACCACGTGGTACCAAAGAAACATTCAGAGACTCAAAAAAACCTCAGAGTCACCGTCACGGAAACTCAAGCCAAATACATGACACAAATCCCAAAGCACTGAGCCTCAATAGTTTACCAAACATACATAAAAATAACTGTCCAATCAGGCCCGCAATCAGTTTCAAAAATGCATCATCTTACCACCTAGCTAGACACTTATACAGGGTGTTACAAAAAGCTACGGCCAAACTTTCAGGAAACATTCCTCACATAGAAAGAAAGAAAATATGTTATGTGGACATGTGTCCGGAAACTTATTTTCCATGTTAGACCTCATTTTATTACTTCTCTTCAAATCACTTTAATCATAGAATGGAAACACACAGCAACAGAACGTACCAGCGTGATTTCAAACACTTTGTTACAGGAAATGTTCAAAATGTCCTCCGTTAGCGAGGATACATGCATCCACCCTCCGTCACATGGAATCCCTGATGCGCTGATGCAGCCCTAGAGAATGGCGTATTGTATCACAGCCGTCCACAATACGAGCACGAAGAGTCTGTACATTTAGTACCGGGGTAGCGTAGACAAGAGCTTTCAAATGCCCCCATAAATGAAAGTCAAGAGGGTTCAGGTTAGGAGAGCGTGGAGGCCATGGAATTGGTCCGCCTCTACCAATCCAACGGTCACCGAATCTGTTGTTGAGAAGCGTACGAACACTTCGACTGAAATGTGCAGGAGCTCCATCGTGCATAAACCACATGTTGTCTTGTACTGGTAAAGGCACATGTTCTAGCAGCACAGGTAAAGTATCCCGTATAAAGTCATGATAACGTGCTCCATTGAGCAGTACGTGCTGACGAAACTAAAATGAGCTCTAACATGGAAATTAAGCGATTCAGGACACATGACCACATAACATCTTTTCTTTATTTGTGTGTGAGGAATGTTTCCTGAAAGTTTGGCCGTACCTTTTTGTAACACCCTGTATACATTACTACAGAAATTATACACTTTCACAGACAACAGAAACTAAGAACCAGTTGAACTGACAGAAATAATAAAAGATATAAACGTACCATCAACAGCAACCTTCGTATCTTTTGACATGACATCCATGTACACAAATGTACCAGTAGAAGATACTATTAGTATTGTTAAAAATCAGCTGCAGTATCAAGGCGACATAACAAGTACATACATAAATGAAATAGAAGCCACCCTAAAGATTATAACAGAACAGAACTATTTCACTTTCAAGAATCAGTTCTATCTGCAAAAAGATGGCCTACAAATGGCCTTACCAATCAGTGGTCTACTTGCAAACACATTTCTAAACCACACTGAAAACAAAATATTCAATGAAATCATACATCCGAAACAGTAAAAGATTATATACTGGTAAAGTAGATTACATCATTTGCTTGATTGATGAAACGGATACCCAAATACAACAAATACACAGTGACATAGATACAGTTCACCCAAAAATAAAATTCACCATTGAGACAGAAGAAGAAATGAAGCTTAATTTCTTAGACATTACCAAACACACAATCAACAACCAACATAAGTTTGGAATTTCAGGAAAACTTACGGCCACAAGTACAACCATTCACATCAACTCCAACCACCCACAAGCACACAAACTCTCAAGTTTCAGACACATGCTACACAGGCTAAACAGAAATCCACTGGACAAACTCAACTACGTACAGAAACTAAATACAATGCACCAAATAGCCAGAAAGAATAGGTTCACCACACAAATGATAATCAAATTGAACAACAAAATTAAATAAAATTAAAGGGAACAAACCATCAACAAATCGCCAGCGACAACAGAGAACCAAGAACACAAGCTCCAGGCAAACACAGGATACCAGGAACACCGTACAAAGAGTACAGCATGGCACACACTAACGTTCAGTAAAAAAAACCTACACAGGGTGGGAAACATACTGAGGAAACAAGGGCTACAAATATTATTCCACACAATACAGAAGAACACCTCTGCAGACAAATTCTCCAAATCTGGAGTATATTACTTAACCTGCAGTTAGGCCAGTCGGTCTACATAAGCCAAACATGTAGAAATTTCAAAACGAGGTACACAGAACACCTCAGAGCCCTAAGAAGTAAAAGTACACAATCCACTTTTGCAGACCATTTTATATAAGAAAATCACCACCCAAAAAACATGGAGATTGAGCTGAAGATCCTCAGAGAAAGCAACAGTCTCTATAAAAAAAACTCGCAATAGAGGAGAACTACCACATACAAAATGCAATAATACAGGGAAAGAGAGTCCTGAATGAAAATGCAACACAGTGTAACAAAACACTGGAACACTCAATGAACTATACAAAAATGACTCCCCACAAAAAACGTAAAAAGTACTTCTGTTCTCTGGGTTTTCGAACTACTTGTTTTTCCATATACCTGTCAGACACACACATTCATAATCACTGCCATAACAAACACAAGAGCAACGCCTGAAGAAGTGAGCAACAACAATAACATGACAGCTCTCATTCGGTGTGTTGTCAGAAGTGTCTGTGCACATCACATTTCGCCCCTTTTTGTAAGTGCATATGAGGTGAAGTAGTGAGCGTAAATTTGTGATAAACTAAGTGAAAGCAATGCACTAAACAGCAGGTGATTGAGACACCAAAAGAGACACAAAACAGGATGGAAGGTGTAAGTACAGAAACGTACATAACCTCTACCCTCGAAACAGCTCTCCACAAATACGTGATAAATTTCTTCAAGGCTATTTTGCAGAAGACATGCTGTCAAAAAATCGACGAAAACGAGCAGCCGGCCGCGGTGGTCGAGCGGTTGTAGGCACTTCAGTCCGGAACCGCGCGACTGCTACGGTCGCAGGCTCGAATCCTGCCTCGGGCATGGATGTGTGTGATGACCTTAGGTTAGTTAGGTTTGAGTAGTTCTAAGTTCTAGGGGACTGATAACCTCCGATGTTAAGTCCCATAGTGCTCAGAGTCATTTGAACCATTTTTGAAACCGAGCACTAAAATCGATGTATATTAATACAGTTCAGTTAGCGATTTTAAAGTGGGTATCCAAACAAACCTAAACAAATTACTGATATTGTATTTCTTATGCCTACAGCAGTTAAATTATTACAAGTGTCATATTGTACTTTGCAGTAATAAGATTTGACCCACAGAAGATAAGACATTGGTGTCGAAACATGTCTGGGTAACTATAAAAAATAAACTAATTGTGTTTGCATATGGCTGATTTCCAAAACCACCTAGTTTTTAAATCGCAAACAAAGAAGAAAGAAAAGAGGAGCTTCAAACCTTAGTAAAATGAGAATCTGAAGCTAGTTCAGTACAGTTGGCTGACTCTCTCACGGGACTGGTACATACTGTACCATTTGTAGCATATGTCTCACTCCACTTTTGTTCCGTATATCACGCGTATGAAGCTGCATCAAGGCGAACTTCTAGCAAAGTAAAATACTGGCGGCCACAGCCAGGAAAATCACACTGGGCTTTCTCAAGAATCTGCTACGTGGCTGCGCACCATAGTCGGGCGTGAATCCTATTTCAGTTCCATTAGTAGTCTGAGTCACGCAGACGCTGCTCATAATCAACAACAAACATCGTTTCGTTTCTTTCACAAAGAAATTACTGCGGCGGTGGCGGCGGCAGCGAGAGCGCCGGCTGGCGGCCGTTACGGCAACTACTGCTGCGAGATGAACGGCGCTCCGCCGCCGGCCCTGCAGATCGGCTGGTAGGGCTGCTGGGGCTGCCGGCTTAAGCGGGTCGCAGGTCTGATTATTAGCCGACGGCGGCGCGGCTGCAGCCGGACTTAACACTGTGCGCGCCTGGGACGCGCACGCGCACCTTAATGAGACAGTGGGCGCCGGGCGTCGCGGCGCCCCGCACCGCTGTTTGCCGGACTCGGTGAGGCAGGCGCGTCGGAACGGAGTTTATGGGATCCTCGCAGCTGACGCCCAGGTGAATTGACAGACTGTGGCGATCCCTCTGCACTTAGAGCCAGAGCAAATACCCACGGATCTGTGGATGACTATAGCCTACCGCTAAATCAGCGAAAGCCCCTTGATCGTGGTTCAGCATTACTTTCAGTTCACTGAGGAACGTACTGCACATTTCATATTAACTCTCATAATGAAGTTTACCGTGCTAATTTCTAATCTCAACCAATACTGGTGACGGTTTACTGAAACTCGAAATTTAGCGTAGACATCAATATGAGATGCTTATAGTAGTTTACACGGCAACGGCCTTGCCGCAGTGGATTCACCGGTTCCCGTGAGATGACCGAAGCGTTCTCGGGCGTGGCCTGCACTTGGATGGGTGACCATCCAGCCACCATGCACTGTTGCAATTTTTCAGGGTGCACTCAGCCTTGTGATGCCAATTGAGAAGCTACTCGATCAAATAGTGGCCGCTCCGGTCACAGAAAACCAGCGTAACGACCCGGAGAGCGGTGTGCTGACCCCACCCCCTCCTATCCGCATCCTCTCCTGAGGATGACACGGCGGTCGGACGGTCCCGATGGGCCACTTGTGGCCTGAAGACAGAGTGCTTTAGTAGTTTCCACAACGAAAACCTGTCTCGAAACCTGACACAACCCAAAGAGGTTTCGGTCGTGCGTAAAGTATACCAGCGAAAATACATAATCAATACCTTTCAATGTGTGATAACAATGCTGATGTTACGACAATAGTGCCACTAAAACGTAGTTACTAAACATGGTTTCCTGAAATTTCCTCACTAAAGAAAACGAAGTAAATGTTCCATAATTCGAGTGAATAACTGCTGCCAATACGAGAAACTTAAAAGTTAATGCCTGTGTGTAGCGAAGCAGCTAAAACCAGTTCATAAATGGAAGTTCTCCGATCCAGACAGTATACCAGATACGTTACAGAGAATCCCCATACAACAGCTGCATGCATTGCCACCATATACGGTGCAGCCACTCGCTCAACAGAAGATTCATACCTAAAGACTGGAATGTTGCACAGACCACACGAATATTCACAACATTCAAGAAAGGAAATAGGAGTAATCAAATGGCTCTGAGCACTATGGGACTCAACTGCTGTGGTCATTAGTCCCCTAGAAATAGAAATACTTAAACCTAACTAACTTAAGGACATCACACACATCCATGCACGAGGCAGGATTCGAACCTGCCACCGTAGCAGTCGCACGGTTCCGGACTGCGCGCCTAGAACCGCGAGACCACCGCGGCCGGCAAATAAGAGTAATCCGCTGAAATACAGATCCATAGCACTGCGCCAATTTGAAGTAGGATTTTGGAACATATACAGTGTTCGAACATTATGAATTACCCCGAACAAAACAATTTATTGACAGATAATCACCACGGGTGCAGAAATATCGTTTATGTGAAACACAGCTATTTATGCCTGTTACAGTAAAGAGGGCTTTCGTTTATAGATTTCCAAAAGGCTTTTCTCACCGATCCTCACAAGCGTCTTCTAATCAAATTGCGATCCTCTGCACTATCGTCTCAGTTGTGCTACTGGACTCTCAGAAAGGTCACAGTACGTTGTAATGACAAGAAAATCATCGAGTAAAATGTAAGTCATATGTGGCTTTCCCTTTGGAAGGGTTATAGGCCTTCAGTTGTTCCTGATGTATATAAACGATTTAGGCTCATGTTGGTTTTGGACATTTATATCGTCATCATCATCGTTTTACAACTCCACTTTCGTGGGTGTGATGCACAAGCGCTCGCCTCTCCTTCTGTCTTCATACATCTTCTGTTTCAGGACAACTTCTCATTTGTGTCCTTTCTCCTCCACATTTGATCTTACAGTCTATCCAGCTTTTTCTTGACCTTCCCCGTAGTCCTCTTCCTACGAGATTCACGTTGAAATACCTTTTGTCAGGTCTCTGGCTGTTCATTTTCATTATGTGTCCATACCACGCCTTGGTGGTAGCATCTTACACAACAACCATCCGGCTCAAGGGAGAAAGGTCACCTTCCCTATCTTCCACTTGAGTTAGTCTTGCCTGGCGCATCCACATCAGTAGTTTGGTGTCAGAGTATGGCTAATATCAGGCAGAGCCCAGGTTCACGGTTCGCTAACGCATGCCCATGGTTGCGGGCGAAAACCAACGGCATCTTCGGCAGAAAAGAAGACCTTCGGAATGGCGAAGATGACGGACGAGGCAGCCCTTTATCCCTGGGGATAATTGGAGCAGGGCACCACTGCCTTGTGTAGAAGAGGGATCTTCAAAGGCTAAGGGAGCAAATCCTGAAAAAAAACACCCTCACCTGTGTTGGGCCTGGCAAGGCAGCAACTGAGCAAATATATACTGTTTTCAAACCTAAACCAAGCCTCGGATGGAAGAAAAATTATACATCATACATGAAAATATAGGACGTCGGCAGCAGTCAGGAATTATGTAGTTAGTTATTAGGAAGAGCTAGTTCCGGTCCGAAGGAGGTGTTAGCTATTCACGTAGTTGACGGTCAAATTGCCAGATCGACGCTCCTTGAACCAGAGTTCCGTTACGCCATCTGTTCAACCTAATTTATGTGCCCGTCCGTGGTAGGCACTAACGGCCGTTCTGTGGCAGCTTCTCTTATCTTCTTGGGTACAACTATGATTCACATAATTTTGAGTATTTAAGAAAACTGAAGTACTACGAATTAACAAAAACTCTACAAGAAAACTCACAACATTTCAAACAAAATTTGTCCGAGCTATTTTAAGGGCATTTGTTGAACAGGAGTGAGAGAATATTTTTATTTCGAGGAGTAAGTGATTTTAGTTCAGACTTTTAGCAGTGTTTTATCTTTTGCGTAAGTCGTATTTCAAGTGCAGGAAAAAGTAATGATCAAAATATGTATTCAGTTCTTTTGTGTGCTTGAAACTGGTAATAATTTACTGTTTTTTTTTTCTCAAATACAGATTCAAGTGTAAGCGCTAAAGTCAACAGGAATCATTTTGTTATTTCATTCGTGTGCATTAAAATTAATTATCGTTCTCAATTTCCAAAACAGTCGGGTCGAGTTTCAGTGGCGGGAGAGAAAGTTTTGTCTGTATGCGTGACACTACTCACAGAAGCAACAGGCACAACAAGAAAGCAGATGCAGCAGAAAAAATAATTAAGGCCAATTTGAATGACAGAAAATAAATGTTCAACAATAAGCTCATAAATTTTGGTCTCTAAGTAAAATTATAGAGCTGTGGGAAATACGTTCAACTGTTAAGATTAGTGGGTGTGAATGAGACTTTTAATTTCCGGTAGACAGTACTAACTGAAATCAGGTTGGACGAGTATAATGATCCGAGAGTGATAGGCAGTCACGAAATTTCACTACCTTCCAATTGACAGAACAAACGTAGAATATGTTTCGTTTCTCCGTAATTTGCACGAAAAATAGAACGCAGTAATTTCGGTGGTCCTCGTCTATGGAACCACAGTCGTCAGATGAAAGAATGTAACAATCTTTGCATTACCGCTATTAGAAATCAATTAGAGGAAAAGACTGTATGTTCTTATTCGGCATTGTTTTTGATTACTGAAAACGATTTTGAATACAGAGTAAAGATTGGAGGCTTTGCTAACATGTGACAGCCAGATTCCGACAAAAGTAAGTGCTCAGGTCTGTTGGGTAGAACCAGAACATAGATCTCACAGCACCACAGCCACTAGAGCAGTGACAATAATACCGTTACAGAGCTGGATATTGTCGAGAATCTTTGATTGTAAATGTGGTGGCGGTACTCACGACTCCAGAGAGCACCGCACACAATCGAATGCCGCGCTCGAAAGACTCGTAGCGTAACAGCTGTAGGGTTTTGGCAGTACAAACTACACTACTGGCCATTAAAACAGTTACACCACGAATATGACGTGATACAGACGCGAAATTTAACCGACAGGAAGAAGATGCTGTGATATACAAATGATCAGTTTTTCCAGAGCATTCACACAAGGTTGGCGCCGGTGCCGACACCTACAACGTGCTGACATGAGGAAAGTTCCCAACCGATTTCTCATACAAAAACAACAGTTGGCCGGCGTTGGCTGGTGAAACGTTGTTGTGATGCATCGTGTAAGGAGGAGAAATGCATACCATCGCGTTTCTGACTTTGATAAAGGTCGGATTGTAGCCTATCGCGATTGCGTTTTATCGTATCGCGACATTCCTGCTCGCGTTGGTCGAGATCCAATGACTGTTAGTAGAATATGCAATCCGTTGGTTCAGGAGGGAAATACGGAACGCCGTGCTGTATCGCAACGGCCTCGAATCAATAGCAGTCGAGATGACAGGCATCTTACCCGGATGGCTGTAACGGATCGTGCACCCACGTCTCCACCCCTGAGTCAACAGATGGGAACGTTTGCAGGACAACAACCATCTGTATGAACAGTTCGACGACGTTTGCAGCAGCATGGAGTATCAGCTCGGAGACCATGGCTGCGGTTACCCTTGATGCTGCATCATAGACAGGAGCGCCTGCGAGGGTGTACTCAACGACGAACCTGGGTACACGAATGGCATAACGTCATTTATTCGCATGAATCCAGGTTCTGTTCACAGCATCATGATGGTTGCATCCATGTTTGGCGACATCGTGGTGAACGCACATTGGAAGCCATACTGGCGTATCATCCGGCGTGATGGTATGGGGTGCCATTGGTAACACGTCTCGGTCACCTCTTGTTCGCATTGACGGTACTTTGAACAGTGGACGTTACATTTCAGATGTGTTACGACCCGTAGCTCTACCCTTCATTCGATCCCTGCGAACGCCTACACTGCAGCTGGATAATGCACGACCGCATGCTGGTACGGGCCTTTCTGGATACAGAAAATGTTCGACTGCTGCCCTGGCCAGCACATTCTCCAGATCTCTCACCAATTGAAAACTTCTTGTCAATGGTGGCCAAGCAACTGGCTCGTGTCAATACCCCAGTCACTACTCCTGATAAATTGTGGTATCGTGGTGAAGCTGCATGTTGCAGCTGTACCTGTACACGCCATCCAAGCTCTGTTTGACTCAATGCCCAGGCGTATCAAGACCGTTATTACGGCCTGAGGTGGTTGTTGTGGGTACCGATTTCTCAGGATCTATGCAACCAAATTGCGTGAAAATCTAATCACATGTCAGATCTAGTATAATATATTTGTCCTATTAATACCCGTTTATAATCTGCATTTCTTCTTGGTGTAGCAGTTTTAATGGCCAGTAGTGTACACCAACGTCCACCAGAGGCCACAGCTGTCACCCATTGGCATGAGGTTTGGGGATAGCGCCTGGGCAGTCCCTCGTTAAATACTGGAGCACAGGGTCGCAGTAGTCAGTTCTCTTCTGTGCGCCGAGTCGTGTACAGTCTCCAGTTACCTCCGAGCGTACGAACTGCAGTGTTCGCCCGTCGTTTCTGGAACCCAGGTTCTGCAACTATCGTTGGCCAGCTCTGCACTCCACGTAGGCACCGCTCTCAGAGGTACAGTGACAGGACTTCAATGTTTTAGAGGACGTCTAATTGTGCTGGATATTTCACAAGATATCTGCCGTACCTTAGTATTCATAACGAATCCTATTCCCGTTATACCATTTTCTTCTGCTGTTGATATTACGCTATAGTCATTTGACCGGAAACGTTGTCTTCTTTCCATTTCAGTTCACTGATACACACTGTACTGTACCTACGTCGAGCCTTAGCATATCATTTTTCAGATTTTCTTAGCTTCCCTACCACGTTCAAGCTTCTGACATTCCACGCTCTGACTCATAGAACGTTGTCCTTCCGTTGGTTATTCAAACTTTTTCTCGTGGTAACCTCCCCCTTGGCAGTCCTCTCCCGGAGATTAGAACTGGGGTCTATTCCGGGATCTTGTGCAGTGGAGGAGATCATCATGACACTTCTCAATTACAGGCCACATTTCTTATACACACACATTATGTGCCTTTAATGCTGTAACAACCTGTGGTGTGGGTACTGTAAGACTTTCAGTTGTGGGTAAGTTGTGTACGTGTTGACTACGTTGAACTATGTACACAACACAACCTCATGCCGTTATAATTGCTTATTATTCCTCCTGTTAGGGGCCATTTCCCACCCCAAGGGCAGCAGAGTGCCCTGAACGTCTGTCAGCTCCTCCACCCTGTCTGTCGAGACCCTGGGCAGAATGACCTCGTAAGCTGGAAGTTTTTCGCCGCCAGTGCTGAAGATTTTTATTCAAAATCTAACCGGCCTCGCGCAGAGTACGTCTGACATACAAGATTCAAACGAAGGAGTAAATGTGAGTTAAATGGTATCCTGCGTGCTCCCAAAATCAGCAAGTCACATAAGGAACTACTAGTTGTAGTGCGGGGTTCTCGTCTCGATATAGGAAATGTTTGCTGCAATTCAGAGAGAAGAAAGATGTAGTGGAATCAAAGCAGACAGAAACGAAAGATTGAAGCCTGGGAAGTACAAGCTGCTCTACAATACATTACTTTTTTAAGAATTTTGGATATGGCAGTCAGAAGAGAAATTGGGCGGTAGTTGTTGACATCAGACGTGTTCCCTTTCTTATGCAGTGGGTTAAGAATGGCATACTTCAGTATATTTGGGAAAATACCCTGCTGTAGAGGGTTATAAAATATGTGGCTAAGAATCCCAATTATCTCTTGGGAACAAGCTTTCATTATCCTGCTGGAAATGCCATCGATTCCTTGTGAGCTTTTATTCTTGAGACAGTTTATTATCTTTCTAATTTCAGAAGGAGAGGTGGGTGGAATTTGGATTGTATCAAATTGTTTGGGTAAGGCCTCCTCCATTAATTGCCTTGCTTCTTCTAATGAACATTTAGATCCTATTTTCTCTACAACATTTCAAAAATGATTATTAAAAATGTTTTTGACTTCCAGCTTGTTGTCTGTCAAGTTCCCATTCGCTTTCATGGTAATGCTGTCATCCTGTACTTTTAGTTGCCCTGTCTCCCTTGTAATAATGTTCAAAATTGTTTTGATTTTGTTATCAGAGGCATTAATCTTAGACATGATGCACTTTCTTCTGGAATTTTTAATAACCTTTCTTAATGTACCACAGTAGCTTTTATAATATTTGGCTGCTTCTGGGTCATTATTCTATCTTGTTGTTAGATACAGTTCCATTTCATGGTTACAAGATATTTTTATTCCTTTAGTCAGCCAAGGCTTTTTGCATGGTTTCCTATTATTATATTTAACTACTTTCTTGTGGAAACAGTTTTCAAATCCTCTTACGTGTGTATCATGAAATAAGTTATATTTTAAATTAGCATTGGGTTCCTTGTACACCTCATCCCAGTGTAACTGCTGAAGATTTTCCCTGAAATTTCTAATTGTTGAGTCATGAATTGAATGCACAACTTTGGAGGGTAGTTTTGAATTACTGAATGGAGCTATGTCATATACTATAACTAGCTGAGCACCATGATCAGAAAGGCCATTCTCAACAGGACAATAATTTATGTTTTTAATCTTATCTTGGTCTATAAAAGTGTTATCTATCAATGTGCTGCTGTCCTTTACTACCCGAATAGCAAAATTAATGACAGATGTCAAATTGAAATAACCTACCAAGACTTCCAGTGCCTATTACACTCTTTCAGTGAATCAAAATTGAAGTCCCCAAAAATAATAATTTTCTTTCCCCTGCCTGGCAGAAAGCACAACAAGGCATCAAGTTTTCCAGGAATAAATGAAAGATTCCTGAAGGGGACCTATATACTGTTACAATTATAAAAGAGCCCTCCTTCAGTTTATGTTGACAGGCACATACTTCAAATGTTGCTCTAGACAAAACTTTTTTGTATCTAAGTTCTTTAGACAGTGATAACTTTTGCATATATGGCAACTCCTGCTCTCACCTTATTCTCTCTACTCATATGTGAGGCTAGTTTATAACCACTAATATTTACCTTTTCCATATCAGACACAATATGATGGTCAGACAGGCATAGTATATCTATTGCATTATCAGAGTCAATGTCATCTAAACAAACCAGGAGTTCATCTACTTTATTCTTCAATACCAGGATACTTTTGTGAAAAATGGTAACATTATTTTTTACTTTACTTTTGTGAGAATCTACTTTTTTCTTTAATCAACCAATGTTTTGGTTAATTTACTTCATTGTGTTGAGAATCTTGTGTGTTTAGGACATCTTTAGCACCTGGCTGCCTGAACTTCTCATTGGACACTGATATTAGTCTAAAAAGAGGTACATCCATAAGTACTAGGTTCCCCCCTGATGGGTTTTGCTAACAACCGTGCCAGTTTACCCTATCCTTTCCTACTGAGGTGTTGGCCATGGTTCAAATGGCTCTGAGCATAATGGGACTCAATTGCTGCGGTCATCAGGCCCCTAGAACGTAGAACTACTTAAACGTAACTAACCTAAGGACATCACACACATCCATGCCCGAGGCAGGATTCGAACCTGCGGCCGTAGCAGTCGCACGGTTCCGGACTGCGCGCCTAGAACCGCGAGACCACTGCGGCCGGCTGTTGGCCATGCATTGCGAAATCCCCCCCATCAATAGCCGCGACAGGAACCAATCCAACGTCTGACAGAGTGGCCACCCTGAGCAACTGTTCCAACTCCATATTTACTCTTCTGACATAACGATTCAACTGGGGCTGATCATGCCGCACGAAAACAGGCATCAGCCCAACATTGGTATGGGTCGTTGCAGAGGCTATTTTCACCAGGACACACTCAATATTGTAGCCCTGATCCCTATCAATACTGTTTTCCACTCCACCCACTATCATCACATGATCCTGCTTTGAGAAACCCTTGCACAAGGAACCTCTATCCTTTACCACCTGGCTAAGACATGCACTTGGTTTGAAAAAGTTCGTGACCTGGTACCTGTCACCTAATTTTTCCTGCAAAATCTGGCCCACACCTGTTCCACGGCTACTACCTAGCAACAGAACTTTCCTCTTACTTTCCACTTTTTTTAAAAGAGTTGTTTTCCTAGTGAGATTCTGTTGCATCTTAACTACATCTACTTCTACTGGAGTCCCTTTCTTACTTAACTGTGGTAGGAAGGCAAATCTATTGGTTGTGCCAACTGGGAAACTGTCAGACAATGTTCTCTTTCTGTGGCCCCTGTTCCCAGCCACAACTACAAACCACTGTTTACCCTCCTCCCCCCTTACCCTCTTCAGTTCCTCCCTCGCTCTGCCCAAATCAGCCTGAAGGGCTCTAATTTTCTCCTCCTGTTCATCCCTAATCCTATCTCTTGAGCAAACCCTGCAAAAGAATGGAAGGGTCTCGTTTGCTGCCCCAATTCCCACACCGCTACAATTTCCCCAACGAAACCACCTGTCACAACAGCTGCACAAAACCCATGAACTAAATTTCCTACTGCAGCTCACACACTTAGTATCCATGTTAGCTTGGAAATTAGTTAAGAGATTTACTAAGTGATAACGATAATGTATTAAATACAGATGTAAAAAGACACTAAATATGTTTTGGAAACTAATATGTAAGTAAATTATTAGCAAATGCACTTAAATTTGTAGTATAACGCTAAATATGCAAGTTCAAAAATTGGTCCTAAACAGCCGAATGTAACCAAAACGAACTTTTTGCGACTACTGGAAGAATACGCAAATAAAATAAAAACCTTTAATGGCAAGCTTGAAGAGAACACTAATGAACGCATTTAATTAGTTAATCTATACCAAATGCACTTAGATTGCAGTATAACGCTAAGTATACACATTCGGAAAGTAAGGCAAAACCGCGAAATGTAAAGCAAACGAACTTTTCGCGATTACTGGAACAATACGCAAATAAAAGAAAAACCTTTAATGGTGAGCTTGAAAAGCACCCTAATGAACGTGTAGGCGAATCTCGTCTTTTACAGGAATTTCACACCATCATGTTCTTAACTTTACAAATTGCATCTGGTCGCATCAACTATTTTAATATTCTCCCCTTTTTCTTACCGCGTGTGTTGATTTTCTCATAAGAAATTCGACTTTTATCTGTTACCTAAATATGCTTAGACATCTGTGCGTCATAGCTAGTGGCTATCGTTCCATTTCCGTAAAACATTATAAGAATTTTATAGTTAGATTATTGTTTTAGGCCACAAAATTATAATATAAAAGTTCCTGATTTTGGTTATGATTTTCTATCTGAAGGTACATTAATTGTAAGTACAGAATTGAATCACTTTGATTTCTTTTATGTGCTTTCATTTCTTGACAAAAAGCCATCTCCAAAATAAGGATCTGTTTCTTTATTCGAATGATAATGGTTTTTGAGTATTCTTTAGGCAATAATAGTGATGCATTTTCTGTATATACGTTTCCAGTGGTATTGCTCATCTTTGGTGTGATTCTTTGTGGATTCAAATCATGTACACTGTTTTTCGTACCTTTTCCAGTTCACTCTCACATTGTATCACATGTGTTGGTAGTCCTCAAATGTTTTTCCCCTCTAATGTTTGTGCGTATTCGTTGTTTCCTCAATATGTTTCCACGCTGTGCATAGCCTTATTTCTGTTTGTAATTAAAGAATTACTCTACTTATTGACTAACAAAGTAATCAAACACTGATACAATTTGGTTTCTTTGTTCACGCCTTGAATCATCAGTGAAAAATTATTCTGTCAGTTGTCAAATTAATTTCATGTAGGAGAAGACGATATGCAGTTTATTGGTAACGATGGAAAGAAGTTCTGGTTTCAATAACAAGCTGGTTGACTCTGGAAATGAGATTCAGCAGCTAACGAGGGAGGCAATGTGATTCTCAGTAATTATCTCTCGAGACGGGAAAAGACCTAATTTACGTAACGACCAATTTGTCGTGATCAGTTCTGTTACAGAAGAGGTAATAAATATCACTGCTAAACCTTGAGACGAAAAATTGTAGAGACAGAGTAAGTGAAAGTAATTTCTCATCAATACCCTTACTTCAGTACTTCTACATGTTATCTATGTTCAATCATGGTTCACCGGTGTCAGACATATTGACTACTACTTCTTCTTTTCGATTAAATAGCAATAGAAAAGAGTTACATTTAAACGAAAATTCTCCTCTTTAAAGTGTTCGCCTAAAAGGTGCCGCGAACTTTCAAAAGTAGATTGATGAGCCAAAATATTAAGACCACTCTTGAAAGTAAACATGTCACTGATTATGCATATTAGGGATCCGACAGTTTGTTGTCAGATTTTGTTGAGGTATGTCGATTAGATATCTCCGACAGGTCGTGTAATTCGCTTAAATAACTGGCTGCTGATACGTGTTTGTGATGATGGCACCCGATAGCGACCCAGATGGGATCCATGTGATTTACGTCAGGCCAATTTTGTCACCCAGACATCATTTTGAGTTCACTATAACGCTCCTCAAACCCCCGTTGTTCTGTCTCCGAGACTCGGGTAGTTATGCTGCTGAAAGATGATATCGCCGTTGGGGAAGACATAAAGCATGAAGGGATGCAGGTGGTTCGCAGCTGTCAACATGTCTTAGAAATCTGCCACAGGTTCCAAGCAAGAGCAGGAGAATGTCATCCTTAGCATAACACTGCTCCCACCAGACTGCTTCCGTGGCGCGCTGCACGTTTTGAGCCGCCGTTCGCCTCGATGGCGGTGTTTATGGAGACGACTATCGCCAAAGTGTAGCAAAAATGTAATTCACTTAGACATCAACCTGTTGAATCCCGCTGGTCCCGTCCCCACTGCAATAGCAATTGACGATATCACTGGGTCAACATTTGAACACGTAGGGGAGGTCAGCTTTGGAGCTCCATGTTTAACAATGTACGTTGATCAGTGTGCTCCGAAACACTTGCATTGTGTGCTTTCTGAAGAGATGCCAGGTATCACCATTTACCCTACTTTACAGAGCAGACAAGCCTCCGAACCCCACGTTCTGTGAAGAGTTCTGTACGTCCATCCATTTAGCGCCTAATAGTTTCATGGTCCCTCTACCTCTTTCCATAGAGGCTCGCGACAGTAACACGTAAATATTCGACAGCTTCGCCGTTTTCGAGATACTCGTTACAGGCTCTGCGAAATAATAATCTTCCCTTCGTCACAGTTGCTTATCTCGCTGGACTTCCCCACTGTCCCTGTCTGCCTCGCATACACACTTTTTGCCACCGCATCGTGTGACCGCAGCATCACAGTGCGACATCTAGCGTCGTGGCGAGCAGCGGTCATAGTGTTCTGGCTAATGAATATAGTTTATAAAGCCTTGAAGCCTCGGCTGGTCAGTCGAGTCATTCCAGGACCAATTGAAGTAAGTAGTATCCTCAGGTTTTTAGTAATATGTACTCCTTATTTTAATAGTCGAAAATGTCTTGTGTAGCACTCACAGCTGATGTGCTGGAGACAATGTACTATTTCAGTGGCCTATAGGTTCGTTATACAGACAATCACCTAGTAGATTTATAGCGTACTTTAAAAAGATTCGCCGTGCTTCACATGAAGACAAAACTTCACGGCGAATTTTAAGTTACACATCGAAACTAGAAGTTTAAAGTGGTTCCAGGTGTAGTTTGGGTGTTCATGTGCTTTCCACCAGGAACTTCAGTGGTGAAACCATCTCGTTGGCGTGTTGGTTCATTGTCCAATATGCATGGAGTCAAGATGGAGATCTACATCTACATCTGCACTCCACAAACTACCCAGTGGTAAGTGGCTTCGAATAATTTGTCTTCCATTGTCAGTTCCCCCTTTTTCTGTTCCAGCACGCAAACGGTGCGAGTAAAGGGCGATTGTTGGTAATCCTGCATCTTTTTACTTTCATGGTCCTTCCGTAGTTTATGTATGCAGGAAGGCCCATTGTGTTGGTTGTCTCTTCAAGAAATTTCCAGAGTAAATCAAATCTTTGTACACAATGCCTCTCTTGTAATCTCTGCCACTGGAGAGTTGGTTTGGCACTGAATAAACGAATCCATGACGAAACATGGTGCTTGCTCTTCCTTGAATCTTTTGTATTACTTCTTCCATTTCTTTCTGGTACGGCTCGCAGAATGACGAGCAACATGGCAACAAAAGGTATTTAGCGTTTCGTAGTTTCAACAGATACAATTCAGTTAGCAATTGTGTGGTGTGCCTTTCGCCGAGAGTACGGCGCTGCTCTTCCTACAATTCAAAGCATTCGACGAGGAGACCATACGGCGGTTGTGCTTAGTATAGTATCCATCGGACCGTGTGTGTCAACAGTCCGTATTTGCTTCAGTTACGTTCACAGTATGCACACAGCGGTATACCTATGCGTTAATGATTCGTAGCAGTTACACGGAGCGGATAATTCCACGAATTTTGTATCCTGTATCGACTATATCGTGGACGTCTCATTGGATAACAGTGACATGCGTCATAGCATGCGAGCATTCAGTACTTGGATACAACGGCTTCTGTCTATCCCTAAGAATTTTAACATTGTGTATGATTTGTAGTTTATTTTTGGTATCCGATGCGAGTGATGTGAGTTCTCTTTCACTTCGATGAATCATGCTTCGTACATGTGCACTGGATATTTTTCAGACACATGTCTTTAGTAGTCGATATGCTATGCTTAAAAGATTCTGAGTGTAGGCAATGTGGTCTGTCGCTGTCTGTAGTCTTCTCGTTGCCTCTGTAGCATTCGAAATTATTAATCGAGAAAGTCTCGTGTTGGTCACGCTACTGAGAATTTTGAGGGTAATTAGCGGGACACTGTACACAAACGCAGAGAATGTTGAGTTTTGGAAATATGGGTTTGTATAAGCTGATTTTATAAGTGTGAAGATATTCAGGTAATTTTCTCGATGCACTACTTGCTCGCGTGTAATTTATGATGAGTTTGTAAAAGGTAAATTTTCACCATGGTTTCTATTATTGATTCCTGTCGCATTGTTTGATTGTCGAGACGGGATTAAACCAAATTATCTGCTCACATGGCTTGCAGTTCAAATGGTTCAAATGGCTCTGAGTACTATGGGACTCAACTGCTATGGTCATCAGTCCCCTAGAACGTAGAACTACTTAAACTTAACTAACCTAAGGACATCACAACATCCATGCCCGAAGCAGGATTCGAACCTGCGACCGTAGCAGCTTGCAGTCAGATTTATATATTCATCACTACTTTGCCACTTTATTTACTAATTATATGGCAGAGTTATACATATATTCTCTTAAAGAAAGTGGATTTTGTAAGGACTGTTATAATAGACCAAAGTGAGCTTTATAATACAGCTTTTAAATGCTAGTGTCTTCTATATCACTCAGTAAGTCCAGTTTCGTCCTCCGTCCCCTTACTACAGTTTCACTTTGTAATTGTGTGTCACCGCATTGCACTAAGTGCACTAAGCTGAACACGATTGCTCAAAGCAACATACTTAGCATTGCTATTTTGTCTTACATTGCACTTGGGCAAGGTTTACTTTAGCTGGTTTGCTGCTGCGTTCCATTCTAACATTCATAAATTTGCAGGACATTTCAACAGAAGCGTTTTGGATAGTCATTCCTTCAAACTACAGTTTATAATTTTATGCAGAATTCTTACGTTGGTAGTACTGTGTCTTGGAATTGGAAGGCACGTACTGTGACGTCAAGAATTGTAGCCCTGTTCATGGAATTGATCAATACAAAATTTCACGTGATAGATTCTTTACTATACAGTTTTAGGTTTTCCAGTTACTTTATTAACATTTAATTGGAATGCAGTTCTGCAGTTTCAGTCGATTTGTCGAGTCTTTTCATCATTTCAAACACATTTTACCTGAATGGGGGTGGTATTTGCAACTGCTATTCTTCACTACGTAGTAACTAAATATTCTGTCTTAAATGTCGTGATCTCACAAATAGCATAATATTGCACATAGATTTTCAATCCACGTAACTGTTATTTTCAAAGGTTTCACGTATCTTGTTGTATTTTACTCCTCTCGAAGTATCATTCAAGCTTCTATTTCTTGCAATATGTTCCCGTGGAACAATTCGGGACTTTCATTAAAATAAAACATTGGGACAATAACTTAATCTTGCAACTCATCCATTTGGTCCGTGTTTGCATAGAAAAACAACAATACGGGAATTATCAGTCCATCTTAATGCCATACACCTTGTTATTTGTTTACTTATTTATTCCCCAAACTAGTTTCAGCTACAAATATCACCATCATCAGTGGGTTCTTTAAATCTCATTTATTGTACGTTATGGCATGTTGTTACGAACTTTTGTCGCTGCTTACGGCATTTTTTCTGTGCTATTCTGTTGCTGATTTTTCTCAGCGTACATCACGCCATCCGCAATTTCGTTTTACGGCATGTCGCTGATTTTATACACAGAAAAACAAAACTTTCGCACTTTGTTTATGATCCAGAACATTACTCCATCTTGAAGTTGGTGTAATGTTTTGGATCATAAACATGATGGTTAGATTTGTCACCAAAACTAATTTGAGGTACAAATAAGAAAACGAATAACGAGGTGTTCTGCATCAAGGCGGACTCACAGTTCCCAAACTGTTGTTTTTAAAGTGTTGGGAAGAACTAACACAGTTCTATACTCTTTCAAGAAAAGTTATCTCAAATTACTTTACTGTATATCAATCGTATGTCATTCCATAGGAACACTCATATAAATAATTACTGTTTTCACTTCAAGGTATAAGCCTACCAGCTTGAAGCACGTGCGCCAGGATTTCCGTCTGCCTTCTTGAGACCGTGAAACAGATAACTACAAATAAGCACTACGTATCGTAACAAACAGTATCTTAATGTCAACATCACTTACCACGTATCGTAAAAGGCGTGAGTCAGGATGTGCTGATCATCTGAATAAATATCAGCTCAACAAGCAAACGTGAAGACACCGAAAAAGATATGATTGTCGGAAGGACAGAGTTAGAAAACAGGAAAGTCAAAACAACCTTTGGTGACATTAAAAGCAACGGTGGTAACATTAAGAGTGCAACGGGAATTCCACTGTTAAATGCAGAGGAGAGAGCAGATAGGTGGAAAGAATACATTGAAAGCCTCTATGAGAGTGAAGATTTGTCTGATGTGATAGAAGAAGAAACAGGAGTCGATTTAGAAGAGATAGGGGATCCAGTATTAGAATCAGAATGTAAAAGAGCTTTGGAGGACTTACGGTCAAATAAGGCAGAAGGGATAGGTAACATCCCATCATAATTTCTAAAATCATTAGGGGAAGCGGCAACAAAACGAATATTCACGTTGGGGTGTAGAATATATGAGGTGACATACCATCTGACTTTCGGAAAAGCATCATCCACACAATTCCGGCAAGAGCTGACAAGTGCGAGAATTATCGCACAATCAGCTTAACAGCTCATGCATCGAAGCTGCTTACAAGAATAATATACAGAAGAATGGAAAAGAAAATTGAGAATGCGCTACGTGACGATCAGTTTGGCTTTAGGAAAAGTAAAGGCACGAGAGAGGCAATTCTGACGTTACGGCTAATAATGGAAGCAAGGCTAAAGAAAAATCAAGACGCTCTCATAGGATTTGTCGACCTGGAAAAAGCGTTCGACAATATAAAATGGTGCAAGCTGTTCAAGATTCTGAAAAAAGTAGGGGTAAGCTATAGGGAGAGACGGGTCATATACAATATGTACAACAACCAAGAGGGAATAATAAGAGTGGACGATCAAGAACGAAGTGTTCGTATTAAGAAGGGAGTGAGACAAGGCTGTAGCCTTTCGCCCCTACTCTTCAATCTGTACATCGAGGTAGCAATGATGGAAATAAAAGAAAGGTTCAGGAGTGTAATTAAAATACAAGGTGAAAGGATATCAATGATACGATTCGCTGATGGTATTGCTATCCTGAGTGAAAGTGAAGAAGAATTAAATGATCTGCTGAACGGAATGAACAGCCTAATGAGTACACAGTATGGTTTGAGAGTAAATCGGAGAAAGACGAAGGTAATGAGAAGTAGTAGAAATGAGAACAGCGAGAAACTTAACATGAGGATTGATGGTAACGAAGTCAATGAAGTTAAGGAATTCTGCTACCTAGGCAGTAAAATAACTAATGACGGACGGAGCACGGAGGACATCAAAAGCAGACTCGCTATGGCAAAAAAAGCATTTCTGCCCAAGAGAAGTCTACTAATATCAAATACCGGGCTTAATTTGAGGAAGAAATTTCTGAGGATGTACGTCTGGAGCATTTGAGATGTGGTGCTATAGACGAATGTTAAAAATTAGGTGGACTGATAAGGTAAGGAATGAGGAGGTTCTACGCAGAATCGGAGAGGAAAGGAGTATGTGAAAACACTGATAAGGGGAAGGGACAGGATGATAGGACATCTGCTAAGACATGAGGGAATGACTTCCATGGTACTAGAAGGAGCTGTAGAGGGCAAAAACTGTAGAGGAAGACAGAGATTGGAATACAAGCAAATAATTGAGGACGTAGGTTGCAAGTGATACTCTGAGATGAAGAGGTTAGCACAGGAAAGGAATTCGTGGCGGGCCGCATCAAAGCAGTCAGTAGACTGATGACAAAAAAAAAAAAAAAAAAAAACAGCATCAACACACTCTACGATTCAAGTCGCTGTAGTGATCCCATGAATCTAGCGTCTCCCGCTCCGATGATTAGCAGATCCTGCTGCTGAGCTCCATTGGAGATGTGCTTAAGCTCATCTGTCCACCTGCTTGCCGCCCTCCCACTCTGTCCCAAGTCCTCGATGTCTGCCTCCCCCCCTCCCCATGACTATTTTCTTTAGATTTTTCCCCATCCTACAAAATGACCAAGAAATTCAGCATTTTTTGGCTGACACGAGAGGAAAGCGGCTGGATATACTGAGTTCTTCAATAATGGTCACATTACTTCTCCGTAAGGTCAATTTCTGCGAAGCTCAACTGAAGCAATAGAGAACTTGGCCTGAAGGTTCTCAACAATAAAGGAAGAAAACATGGAGTTTAAACAAGTCAGGACTTCGCTCTGTTCGTTATCGCTCTGTTCTGCCACATCGTGGTCAGCTTCTCCTTAGCCAATTGCACTAGCTTCTTCTTATCTCACCTGCAGGTGGCGAACCCAACAAATGAGAGAACTCACGGTGTCCATTTTCTTTAATCGGCTTGTGGGCTGGAGTTGTGCTCCTCGATCGGTTATCATGACTGTAAAGTACATCTCGTTTTGGCATATTCTCACACTACCATATTTGTAGACACTGTTCATTTTTTTCTCACGATGGTGTGATAAGCACAAAATTTCTTCGTGATTACTAAATGATAGTAAAACAACAGTAAACTTAGTATATGCCGGCCGGTGTGGCCGAGTGGTTCTGGGCGCTTCAGTCTGTAACAGCGTGACCGCTGCGGTAGCAGGTTCGAATCCTGCCTCGGGCAAGGATGTGTGTGATGTCCTTAGGATAGTTAGGTTTAAGTAGTTCTAAGCTCTACTGGATTGATATCTTCACATGTTAAGTCCCATAGTGCTCAGAGCCATTTGACCCATTTTTAAACTTTGTATTTTCAGAATTTAATTTTCGTCTGTAGATTGTTAAATACGTGCTCGAATGTCTCACGAGGTACAGAGAGTTCTAATGTCATTCCTCACTGTGTACTGAAGTTAACATAAAAATGTTAGTGGGTTAGAAGTATCTCATATTTTACTAGGATTAAATAATACAGAAAGAGAGCACTATAATTTTACAATTTTTGTCTTCCAAGAGAAATCTAAGAAGAAATCCGTTTGAAAACACAAAGTCTTCCACTAAATGCAATGGAGTCGAAAATTAAAGCAACAAACCGTAATTTGGCAAGGTTGCGTTTATTTTGCCACAAAGCAGTAAGATCATGTGACAGTAACGTAGAAACAATATAAAAAATACAGAATGTAAACAACTGCAACATCCACAACGGTAGATAAAAATGTTCTCCATTTTTTCCAACTGAACTAATTTACACACACATTCCGACAATTGGCTAATGCGTTCAGTATGGTGTGTGACCACCAGCAATGCAGAACCGTCAAACGACAGGGCGTGCTGTGCATATGTCATCAGTCTTATGTTGAGGCAATGTGCCTCGCTGCGAGTTTGAAGAATAAGTCTTCTGAGCTCGATTAAATCACGTGGACGTTTCGGGAAAACATTTTCCTTTAGGTACCCCCAACGAAAAAAGTCACATGGATCGAAGTCTGGATTATTGGGGGGCCAATTTTGTCCCTCATTGAAGCGACCTGGAAATGTGAGTGAAATGATCCGCATGTCGAAATGCTCGTGTAAAAACTCCAACACAGTGTTTGCAATATGTGGCCTGCATGAACCACTGCGTGTTGAGGGGCAAGGCAGTAACAAGAAGCTGTGGAATGAAGCTATTGCGAAGCATGCCCAAATAACGCTCGCTGTTCACAGTTTCTTCAAAGAAATAGGGTCGAATAAGTACGTGACTGGAAATTGCTGCCCACGCTGTAATCCTCGGAGCATAATGTTGTCGTTCATGAAGCACTTGTGGGTTTTCAGTGGCCCAAATTCGTACATTTTGTTTGTTAACTACAACGTCTAAATGAAAATGCGCCTCGTCTGAAAACCAAACGTTGTTGAGAGTTTCTTCCCTATCCTCCACCCACTGAACAAACAGTAGTCTTTGCTGCTTGTGTTCTTCAGTGAGCTTCCGTGCACAGGTCATCTTGTATGAGTAGATATGGAAGTCACTTTTTGAACGGAGCTTTTGGATACTCCCAGTTGCGCTGCTGCCTTTGAGCTCGATTTCCCGGGACTTCTCTGTACAGCAACTCGTACCGCTTCAATATTCTCCGGCGAAGAAACAGGCTAGTTCGAGGTCGCTTCGCTTCGACTACGTTTCCTTGCTGTACAAATTTATCGTACAATCTTTGGATGATCTTCTTGCAAGAGACCCATCGTGTGTTAAACTGTTGTCGTAAACGCCTCTGAGTCACAACAAGGCTTTTCGTTTCATGAAAAAGTAACACAATTGACGATCGTTGCTGTGTCGTCAGTCTTCCATTGTGAGTCATTGCTGCTTACTAGTCTCCTAGCGGCAGTATTGTGAATTACACGTCATTTCGTAACTCATTTGTTTTTCCAAGCTCTGCTCGTACCGCTGTAGAGATCCCAGCGGGATATCTAAGGTGCATCGTTAATTGTGAAAGAAACAATTGGTAACACATTTCGTGCGCCACCTTGTATATTCCCGACATTTCACTACTCTACATTAATTTTTTTTTTGTTGCAGTTTTTTTCCCTTAGTGTAGTTAAGTAGCGGAACAAAAGATGGAGGGCAGAATAAAAGCAGAAACTTAAAAATGAAAGCCAGATTGTTCATCTATCAGGGTAATTTTTGAGGTCACCCAGACATCATACACAAGAAACAAAACCACCAAAATGTGGATGAGCAATTGTCAATCACTGAATGACACTTACCGTGTGAGACACTCAGTTGAGATAAGTATCTACCGCGACTATAAAAATATTTCAGAGCCAAGTATGATAGACTGGTCTGTGTTTCTAACCGACGACTCTCTGCAGCATATTCTCACACAACTTCGTTTGAAGTATCTGGCGCGGTTACTGTAATATTTTTAATTGTGAAGAAAATCTGCTTGAGGAAACTCTGACTAGAGTCCTATTACATTTCAATTTTAACTTTTGCTCCTTTTTTCCCTCAAATATCTTTGATGAACATCCTTCAGTGATTAGCCGTTTCCGTTTGCGAGCCTTTGGGACAGAAGCAGTTGAAGACCGCCCGCGCAGGCAGCAGAAGGAACGAATTATGCAGAGAAAAAGGTTCCGCCCGAGGGGAGCGCTATTGGCGACGAGGGAGCGAGGAGGAGCATAGGGCGGTCTGGAGAGGTGTGGGGCGGATGTGGGCTCTGGCTGCTGGTTGCTGGAAGAAATCGAAAGGCACTCTGCCAGCACAAAGGGCCGCCGCGGTGCCGAGGGACGGGTTGAGGGTTTCAGGGCGGGGGCGTGCGGGGCACCGCCGCAGACAGAGCGCGATCCCGGGCCGCCCTCTTATTTACCCGCGGGTAATTACGTTAGCGGTTAAGGCTCGGCTCGCCGCCTACCAGCCGGGCATACTCGCTTATCCGCCATCGCCTGCCCTGCACGCCGCTGATGAAAACTTGGCCGGCAGTCGCGACGTGTTTCTCTTTCGGTTACAGCGGCGGGCGTTTAAACGGAAGTAACAGCAAAATGGTTCAAATGCCTCTGAGCACTACGGGACTTAACTTCTGGGGTCATCAATCCCCTAGAACTTAGAACTACTAAAACGTAGCTAACCTAAGGACATCACCCACACCCATGCCCGAGGCAGGATTCGAACCTGCGACCGAAGCGGTCGCGCTAGCGCCTAGAGCCGCTCGGCCACCCCGGCCGGCCGGAAGCAACAGCAACTGGGGTGACAGGTTCATATCCGTTACCAAAAGAAACAGCTCGCCCCTAACTTGGATAGCTGGAATTTTTAGACAAACAGATCTGTAACCATCGGACTGTGAATATGTATCAGATGTAGCAGACAAACAAAAAATCTTCCACAGGAAAGAGCTTGGAACATTATCATTTCGTCTTCCACTACACTGTGCAGTGTGATTGATAAAACAGTGGAACATTAAACCAATTTTGTTTTTGTTTTATTGTGAAATACCCACATTCCTCTCACAAAGCGTTGATAACGTAAGACTGACACTGATAATATGCAAATATTCCAGAAGGCCAAGTTAAAACTATAACATCTGCAGAGCTCACAGTTCTTAGAGCAGTGATTAAAAAAAAAGTGACCTCGTTTGGTAGCATCATTTACGGCCATGCAGAATAAAACGTACTGTAAATCTTCATAGTCTTACACGTTAGCGCAGGCCGCGCTGGCCGAGCGGTTCTAGGCGCTACAGTCTCGAGCCGCGCGACCGCTACGGTCGCAGGTTCGAATCCTGCCTCAGGCATGGATGTGTGTGACGCCCTTAGGTCAGTTAGGTTTAAGTATGTAAGTAGGCTGTTTAGGTTTTTATATTGGTAACGCCACGTAGCGCTCTGTATGAAATCACTGGGTGTGCTGTGTGTAGTCTGTGGCTAGTTGGCATTGTTGTAATATTCGCTATTGTAGTGTTGGGCAGTTGGCTGTTAACGGCGCGTAGCGTTGCGCAGTTGGAGGTGAGCCCCCAGCAGTGGTGGATGTGGGAAGAGAAATGGCGGAATTTTAAGAACGGATGATCTGGACGTGTGTCCATCAGAGACAGTAAATTTGTAAGACTGGATGTCATGAACTGCTATATATATATTATGACTTTTGAACTCTATTAGGGTAAATATCAGTAGTTAGTGCGTTCAGTAGTTTGAATCTTTTATTTAGCTGGCAGTAGTGGCGCTCGCTGTATTCCAGTAGTTCGAGTAACGAAGATTTTTGTAGGTAAGTGATTTGTGAAAGGTATAGGTTAATGTTAGTCAGGACCATTCTTTTGTAGGGATAATTGAAAGTCAGATTGCGTTGCGCTAAAAATATTGTGTGTCAGTTTAGTGTTGAACAGAATAGGTAAAGAGGGAAATGTCTGAGTACGAGCAGTTCTGCTCAGCTGTTTGAAAATCAAATAATTTAAGAGGTTTATCAGCACAGTAATTAATTTTTATAAGGGGACGTTTAAAGTACTTCTAAGTTCTAGGGGACTTATGACCTTAGACGTTAAGTCCCATAGTGCTCAGAGCCATTTGAACCATTTCTTACACGTTAGTCATGTCTCCCAGCAGCAGTGGTCAGTATTCAGGGAAGAGACACCTGAATGACCATTCAAAGCAAAAAAAGTCTAGCAAACATGGTCTCTAAATGTTTACGCTAAGAAATACGAGCACTTGTTCATCGAAACGCTTCTCTTCCACTGAACAGACACACCCAGCTCTTAAAATATACATCTTAGAGCACATGTTTTCCACACATCTTTGTTAAAAAGGGTTAAAATGGCTCTAAGCAGTATGGGACTTAACATCTTAGGTCATCAGTCACCTAGACGTAGAACTAGTTAAACCTAATTAACCCAAGGACATCACACACATCCATGCCCGAGGCAGGGTTCGAACCTGCGACCGTAGCAGCAGTGTGGTTCTAGACTGAAGTGCCTAGAACGGTTCGGCCACAACGGCCGGCACACATCTTTGTGACTTCAAATTTCTTCCTGTCATATTTCTGAATACTGGCCAGTCCTCCCAGGACAGACAAATATTCTTTTTGCATTGTGTACTTGCAATCATCTCAAACAAATGGTTCTCATCTCGTGCTCAAAGCAATGCCCAGTGACGGCGAAAAGGTGTGGATTATTTTATGCTACAAACAAAATAATTTTTACAGCGGAATTTTTACGTGCCTGTTTCATAGAGCGCTAACACATTAGTCTAGTACCATATATGTTTCAACGATATCTAACAGGGAGAATAAAACATGAAGAACAAACAACAACCCAGCAGCGATTCGACACCGCTGGATGCTTGGCGGCATCGCTCAGTGCGGGCCAGGGCAGAGCTGCCGCTGCTGGAGTGCTGTCCCTGTTAATACAGAGACATAAAACAAATATTGCACGAAACGAAACTGGGACCGTTCTGTCGAATAGGCACCTAAAACTTCCACTTTAAAAATCATTTTGTTTGTAACGATAAACAAACCGAAGCTTTCCGTCGGAAATGGGCGTCGCTTGAAGGATATTATCACCAATATATGTGTAGGCTTACTCCAGCTACACAATGCTAAAACGAATCTACAAGTATCTGCTGAAACACCAGAGAAAATGTGCCTGACGACTCTTGAGAGAGACACACTATATATCGGGTGGTCAAAAAGTCAGTATAAATTTGCAAACTGAATAAATCACGGAATAATGCAGATAGAGAGGTACAAATTGACACACGTGCTTGGAATGACACAGTGGTTTTATTAGAACCAAAAAAACACAAAAGTTCAAAAAATATCCAACAGATGGGGCTTCATCTGATCAGAATAGCAATAATTAGCATAGCAAAGTAAGGCGAAGCAAAGATGATGTTCTTTATAGGAAATGCTCAATATGTCCACCATCATTGCTCAACAATAGCTGTAGTCGAGCAATAATGTTATCAACAGCACTGTAAAGCATGTGCGGAGTTATGGTGAGGCACTGGCGTCGGATGTCGTCTTTCACCATCCCTAGAGATGTCGATCGATCACGATGCACTTGCCACTTCAGGTAACCCCAAAGCCAATAATCGCACGGACTGAGGTCTGGAGACCTGGGAGGCCAAGCATGACTAAAGTGGCGGCTGAGTACACGATCTTCACCAAACGACGCGCGCAAGAGATCTTTCACGCGTCTAGCAATATAGGGTGGAGCGTCTAACACCCCTACCACAACAAAGGTCAAAATTTAATCATGATTGTGGTGTTGCTTACACTGCTAAATACTGCATTTTCGGGCAACAACAAAGTTATTATCTGGCAGGTATCATTAGAGCACAGTTAATAAAGTCATTTCATGTAATAATAAAAAACTAGGCACTCATCTTTTCGTATTTCCCACGCTCGTCTCGTCGTAAAATCATGGCTCAATCGTCGAAAACCTAGGTGGTGATGATTCCAAGCCAGGATGCAAAGAGGCCTAGGTTTTATTCTCCTACATTCAAAAGTTTTTCATATGTTTTTCACTAACTATTGTTGAAGATTACACTTTTGCAGGACAATGGTGATGTAAAAAAGTAATCAGCGCTCCGAATTTAAGTTACACTTCCTTTTTATTGCTCTTGTTGCAATATCACGTAACACACAAAACATCACTTCACAATAGAAAACATACTTGAAAACATCTTCCCCACTGTTAAAGTTCACATTTTATAAGTTGACTACAATACACGTCATTTCAATATGACATCCAAGACTTGATCTTCTCAAGGTCCGACTCTTTAACTCTAGCTGCTTGCGCGCCCAAAAATCAGAGTTACAAGTACGACAAAGATCATAGTGACAAAAGAAGGAATACACACAAGAATAATATCATTGCAATATAAACATATCGATGAAGCAAAGTACTTCTACATTAATGAAATCAATTCTGAACGTTGTCTCAGAAATATGTCAACTACTTTACAGAAACACAGTAGAATATTACTGGTATCAAGGGATTCCGGCGAGGTGCCGTAAGGGTTACGTAATTCAAGTACCATTACAAGCGCAATTCTAGAAAACCCCATGTCATTCCAAGAATGTGTGTCAATTTTTACCTGTCTGTCTACATTACTCCGGGATTTATTAAATTTTCAAATTAATACTGACTTTTTGATCACCTGGTATATGTACACAATAAGGCCAACAGAGTATAGTATGAAGGCTTTCACGACCGGATGACATATCTTCTGGTAAACCTTCCGGGATGTAAGGTCGTGGTCCATGAAACTCTTCAGCTCCTAACGTTTCGTCCAGAGCTGCGCTGCCGACCGCAAGACTCACCGGAGGAGAAACACCCCTCTGAAGATGTCCACCGCAGCTCTGGACGAAACGTTAGGAGCTGAAGAGTTTCATGGACCACGATCTTACATCCCGGAAGGTTTACCAGAAAATATGCGAACAAAGTAGTTTTAGAAACTACAACAATAAATTAACACGATTGCACGTCAGTTTACAGCTATCGAATACACACTGTCCAGTCGCATAATGTGGCCGCCTGTCAGAAGCCTGAAGAACCGCCTTTCGCAGCGCGGACCACTGGCGGAAGTGCAGGGAGAGTCAGTGAGGTACTTAAAAGGATGTGGAGCCATACCGACTACAGTGCTGTGGCCAGCTGCGCTAGGTTCTTCGGTTGAAGATCCATGACTCGTACTGCCCGATCGAGATGCCCTTTCCCCTACCCCCTACCCCCCCCCCCCTCCCGCGATTTACGATTAGGTTTATATCCGGCAGGTGTGATGGTCAGGGGAGTACGGCAAGCTCACCCTTATACTGTAAAGGCCATCTGTCGCCACTCAGTGGACACGCAGTTGCGGTACTGGAGTGTAAGATTCAGCATTCGTCGCCGATTAACATCATCAGCATGGGTGCATGACACAGGCGTCAGCTGCGGATGCCCATACGCAACAATATTCGCTGAACAGTCGTTGAGGATATACTATTTGATGCCCCTTGGTTCATCTCGGAGGTCAGTTGCTCAGCAGTTGGACGTCTAATATCTCGGACACACCTCCCCAGCCGTCGTTCAACCCCGTCATCTATGACCCGTAGTACTGCACAGTAGCCTCGGAGCCGGTTTGGATAGTCCATTTTGCCATGCACGGTGCGCTCTAACCGTGGCGGCACGTGAATAGTTTAGAAACTTAGCCGATTCTGAAACGCTTCCACCCTTGAGTCGAAATCCAATAATAGCACCGTTCTGGACGTCAGATAATAGCTCCGTTTCTCTACTACGACAACAACTGTACTCTTTTCTGTTCCCCCCCCCCTCCCCCTCCCCGGAACGTTTATGTACCCTGCACTGCTAGTGATGCCATCTGCGGCAAAAGTGGTCGTTTATGACGTAATAATGACAACAACGACAATAACGTTGATAACGACACTGTGAAGTAAATGCAAGCGGACCTGAAAAATCTGGACAGGAAAACGAGGAACCTCACGGCACTTCACCACGATATCCGCTGTCGACAGGCTCAACTTGGCCAAAAAAGCAGACAGTAGAGCACTAGTGCACAAGTAGTGAAAGAGGACATGCATGCGCTGTCAGACCACGTGAAAGACAGCCAAGAACCTCTCCGGTTGAAGTCAACAACTGAAAGACTCTCCAAACACAGTCATTAGAATCCTTACAGAAAAGCTGCGCTCCAATGCCTCACTATTAGCCAGCGCAACAGATCATTGCTTGGCCAGTTTTTGGAGAAGAATGGGGGCAAAATAGATAAGAGAAAGAGCTGATTCTCGCTGACCAACAGGACCCAAAATAAGACAACTGAAGGACTGAATGACTGAATTTTGTTATACAGGAATAACCCACCAAAAATAAACACCACAAAAATCAGAACAGAGAAATCAGCAGGAAACTCAGAGAGATCACTATGGGAAAAGATCGGTTAGACTCATTTCATAGTGCTGTAGCACTAACAATCCACTTGAACTTATGTCAAAATTAGTTTCTGCCGGTGGCAAGGAAGTAGCGGGACCATAAGCCAGACAGAGTTGTCGAATGCAAACATAACAAATTACACATCACATGAATTCCCAATTGCGAATAATTACTACTATCAGCTGTAGTATAGAATGACGGGAATGAAAATTTGTGCCGTACCGTGTCTCGAACCCGAATATCCCGCTTATCACGAACGGTTGCCTTACTATTTGGCTACCCGTGCACGACTCACGGCCTCGCCAAAACTTCCATGTGTCGTCAACCATATGGATTATGCGCCGATACAAGGCGTGCGACTTTCAGGCACGTCTGATCTGTACTGGAGTACACACAAGTGTAATCCTCCTCTATGTGTGGCCACCAGAGTCAGCTGTTTGGGCATTGATTTTATGAATGGCCTACGTCGTTCAGCGGCAACAAACAGTAGACGTCTCCGCCAAACGATCAGGGCTGGCCTTGTGGACCACCAGCTTAGATCCCTCGACACTGTTAAGCGTGCCCAATATGTGAATGTTTACCACACCTCACGCATCTGCCATGTGGCACACGTGTTCCCGGTTCCGATTACCCTCACACGCCGTATGTTGGATTCCTTTGTCTGTACCGGGATGTTATTTAAAGTTCAATATTTCTCCCTTGCCTTCCCAAGGAAGCATGGCCAGACAGAGTTACGGCGCTCCCATCTGAAAGTCTGACGTCGCTGCCCGACGAGCCTGACCGGACTGCTTTTCCATGAATATGCGCCAGTCTCCATGTCTGCACCAGTCGTGTTATAAGACATTCCTCCCCCCATTTATCACTTTCGGCACTTGAATGAAGTTACGTCCTCCTCTCCTTGCCCCTTCGGCGTATATTCTATACAAAGACTGTACACGACATATTAAAAAACGTGTCGCCGGCCGCTATTGGCCGTGCGGTTCTAGGCGCTTCAGTCTGGAACCGCGTGGGCGCTACGGTCGCGCGTTCGAATCCTGCCTCGGGCATGGATGTGTGTAATGTCCTTAGGTTAGTTAGGTTTAAGTAGTTCTAAGTTCTAGGGGACTGATGACCTCAGGTGTTAAGTCCCATGGTGCTCAGAGCCATTTGAACCATTTTAAAAACGTGTCGAACCCCCAACTCCATCGAACACAAGGTTTCTCAGATCATATGGTATTGTGTGTGAAAAGCGATGCATGCTGGTTATCTCGACACCAGCGTCCAGCCCACCTGGTATATCACCGTCAATGGCAAACCGATCAACCAGTCTCGTTTGCACCGCATCCGCCTCGCTGACACATCCCTTTGTTTTCACTGTGGTATAGATGACACAGACGTTCATCGATTCTCATGTGGTCCGTTGTCTGGCGTCTAAGGGCTCGTGCAGTGTATCTTGGCATTCCTTACCCGACAGACACCTGCTCAGATCACTTTCCTGACGCTTTTATTCCTGGATGTGATTCCAAACTCCGCAACAAAAACTAACGCTGTGAATTGGATACATGTTCATACGGTGCGCTACTTTTTTGGCACCGACGAGAAATCAGAACTAGATTATTGGACGTAACTTAACGATCGACACTGTGCACTTGTTCGCAACCCCAGATACTAGCTGTACTTTTCCAGTTTTCTATGGAGTGCTTTCCATGATCCGCCTTCCAGCTGGAGCATCCAAGCCATGACATGGTGATACTTTTTTGCCGACACGGTGTTCTGAACGCACTACAAACGAAATCTCCATTAAAATTTCGCTAGTCGGCAGGCGCCTGCAAATCCTGGAATTCTGGTACATAGAATAATTTAATAATAATAAATAAATAAAATAAAATAATATAAAAATATACATAAGAAACAAAAAAACGAAAAAATCATAAATGAGACAAAATAAAGTAAAAAACAAAAGTCAGTACACAAGTACTTTCGTTTTAATCACTACTCTGTATGGTCTTCCCTCCTACTTTCTTCCTTTCCTACACCCTTGTAGTAATAGGTTATTTGTTTTGGGATAAACGTAGATAGGCGCCAACGCCTGAAGAGGTACATCTTTTTTTTTGTAAGACTAAAGTGACGGTGGAATCTATAATTTTTTGTAGTTTCCTCTTCCTGTCCAAGGGCAGAAAAAAAATGGTAACGCGACCGGTCGCGATAAGCGAGAAATCCGGATTCTAGTCCCGGTCGGGCAAAAATTTTCATTGTCGTCATTCCAGTCTACAGCTGATGGTAGTCATTATTCGCAACTGCGAATTCATGTGATGTGTTTAGTAACGGCTGTGGTCGCCGCAGTGCTTCGTCTTGAGAATAACACCGGCACTGAAATACTGAATATAACAAATTACTGTCAGACTTTCGACTTCAGGCATATGGAATACATATGACACCAGTTGTGGAACTACGGAAAGTCTGTATCAGTATCATCCAAGCCATTAGCTGAATAGAAGAAACACCTGTAATATCTTGCCGGTCACAAATCAAAGTGAAAATCAAACTATAGGGTTATCCAAAACATCATTTACATTGGGAAATTAACTACTCTACGGAATAATGTAGGCAGAGAGATAAAAATAAACAAATATGCTTCAAATGAAATGTCGTTTTATTCACAGCCATAAAGGGAGCACAAAATGACTAACAAGTGGCGACAAGTGGCGCTTAACGTGACAGAAAAGTAATAACTAGCCTAACAATTGATTTTTAGTAACGACGATAGTCTATATAACAAACGCTGTCGCCCGTTATTCATCAACAATACCTGCAGTCGAGGGTAAATGTTGTGAACGGCAGTGTACAGAATATCAGTACGCATGGTGAGGAACTGACGTCGGATGTTGTCTTTGAACACCCCTGACGAGATCAGATACTGGAGGTAGACTTGTAACTTCAGGTAGCCCCTCGACCAACATTCAAACGGACTGAGGTCTGGGGACCTGGAAGGCCAAACATGGCGGAAGAGGCGCCCCAGAACGGGTCCCCAAGAATCAATATGCACAAGAGATCTATCACACGCGTAGCAATACAGAGTGGATCGCCATCTTCTATAAAAGTGATGCCTTTCGGCAGGTGTTTGGCAGGCAGGCTAGAAACAATGTGATTCTGTAACACTTAGGCGTAGCTCGCGCCAGCCACGCCAACAGTTTGAAAAGCAGCACCCCACTTCGTCTAGGAACAAGAGTCCGATAACGATTGTTGTGTTAAATCCACACCGTACCGTAGCTTTCCTGTAATGCATGGGGTTTCCGCGACAGTTCCACGATTTTTCGGTAGCCCAAACTCTGCAGTTATGTCTTCTTATGCGGCATCGCTGACGTGATAGTGACCTGCGCCATCTGTTAGCTAGTTTTGCACCAGTTTTTTGTTTCAATACAGCCCCATGTCATTCGACACATGAGTGACAAGTTTTATCACCCTGTGTATGTTTTCAATTGGGTCACCCTGTTCACTGACCTTGGCGTAAACCAATGAAAGTGGTTGCAGTGATTCTCACCACACTGGAGGCAGAGCCGAAAGATCTTAGCATCCTCTTGAACACCAGTGGCACTGATAAAATGTCCATCTCCTAACCACAAAAAGCCATTTTACATGAATCGGTACGAATTATCCGCCAACATATCAGGCTGTCATAGAAGATCCTTGACTCTCCGGCTAGTGATAAAATACGGAATTCAGCTGAGTGAACTCGCTTTCTGTGTTTTCTATTTAAATAATAATAACAACAATCACTATGGGATTGCTAGTTCCCCATCGAGCCTCTCCCTGATTTTCAGATACGGAAATGTCTTCCGGATATTGATGGTACCTAGTAATTAAAATATCTGCAAGTTAAAAGGAGGAAAAACTCCAATTAACGCCAGATAACAACTGTGGAGAAGTTGTATGAAGCTCAAACCAACAGTCGAAGATCGTCTGTTTCCACATGGTAGGAGCGCCCTTGTCACACCTGGTACTAAGTGATATGGACCGATAACGGGAATACCTTAATTATGCACCATTATTATAAATCACTTAGTTCATGACTCACTTCTGCAGCCAAAGAGCTTAACTACATCTACAACTGTGCTATGCAAGGCACCGTGAAATGCATGGCAGAGGGTACGTCGCGTTGTAGCGGTTATTAGGGTTTCTTCCCGTTTCGTTCACGTATTGACAACGAGAAGAACAATTGTTTGAATGCCTCTGCGTGTACCGTAATTAATCTAATCTTCTCCTCACGATCACTATGGGAGCGTGAAGTAGGGGGTTCTAGTATGTTTCTAGAGTCAGCATTTCCAGCCGATACTTGAAACATTTTAAGTAGGCTGTCTGGGGATAGTTTACGTCTGTTCTCAAGACCCTGCTAGATCAGTTTCTTCATTATTTCTGTGACACTTTCCTACGGGACAAACAATCTTGTGACCATTCATTCCGCTCTTCTCTGTACATGTTCAGTATCATCCATTAGTTCCGTATGGTGCGTTACACCCACGCTTCAGCAATAAATACATGTGCAGTTCGGTAAGCAGAGATCATTCTTAAAAGTCACACTACAGACAGTTTCAGATCAGAGACGTACTGTTATGGTAAGGAACCTGAGCCCAAAACCAGCACATTAGTATCAGAGAAGACATTACTCAGGTTATGCAGAATGATAAAATCATTCATAATACTCAAGAAGCAGTGTTACCTTTCAACAGCACAGAAGATTGTCGCCATTACCGATTAACAACTCACATAGATTACTGGGAACAGCTCAACTAAAGACAATAAAAGAGAAAATTTGAAACCTAAGTAATGAATTCAATACAGCACCCACAAAATGTGGAGGAGTTCTGCAAAGGCCTTATGGGAAATGCGAGTGAGATCGTTATTCGTACACATAAGCAAGACAAGAGTTCTTAGGAGGTTCTACATCTATGCATGTAGCCCATCTAGGCGTCTATTACATTAAAGGCCCGGGGGTACAAGAATAATGAATTCATCACATTCCTTTTTAATTATTTCACAAAGACGGTTAGGAATACTTACTATGCCGCAGAGGACGTTCGATTAAACTTTGGAACTAAGGAAGATAAATATCTCTGTAAACGAGTGCCTTGAAGCTCAATAATGTTCATTAGTGCCAGTATTTTAACTTAACAGAATCCAACGATTATCCCGCAAATGAAACTGATGCTTTCTGTGTTCGGTGAAATTATCAAAAGGTGCTCTATCTATTTTGATCGTAACGGGCAATGATATATTTTGAAATATACAACATTGAAAACTGAATACTTTTTACTTCCAGCTGAATTTACACTACTGGCCATTAAAATTGCTACACCACGAAGATGACGTGCTACAGGCGAGAAATTTAGCCGACAGGTAGATGTTGTGATATGCAAATAATTAGTTTTTCAGAGTATTCTCACAATGTTGGCGCCGGTGGCGGCACCTACAACCTGAGCTTAAAAGCTGGACAGATCTACGATATAAATAAACTGGAAGCAGTGTTGATCGCATGACGTTTTTAATGTGGTGGCCAGCTAAGATCTTTTTTATAAGATCATCTTCGGACCTAAACAGGAATTGATATAAACATTTAAAGGACGAAATCATATATTCATCAAATAGTAAATAACTCTGATATATCATGATTGTCTGCCGGAGGCGGTGGCGCATGTCAACCCTCTTGCTTGTGGCTGGTGGTGGACTGCAACGTGAGGAATGTCAACGCTAATTAAATACATGAACCCCGCGCAACGTCTCCGGGTTAACGTAATGAATAGCCAATCACGTAAGTGCTGCTTAAGAAAGTAACGTGGTAGTTACTGTAACTCATTATTACCATCTATAGGACATATAAAACACATTAAAATCTTATAGCTCATAAAATATAGTGTAAAAAGGTAATTACTGCGACCTAAACAGTGTGACCCTCTACCATGCACCACCGCCTCCGGCAGACATTCTTGTTATATCAGCGTCATTTACTGTTTTACGAATATATGATTTCGTAATTTATATGTTTATATCAATTCCTGTTTATTGTACGTCTGAAGATGATGTCATAAATAAGATCGAAAACGGTCAAGACATTAAAAAAGTTATGCGATCAAGACTGCTTCCAGTTTATTTATAATAATTACAGATCACTGTTTTCCTATATAAGAACTACGTTCTTTAAATAAACTACGATATGTTGCCACACATTCAATGACAATGTTAATTTACAATCACATTTATGCAAAAATAATTTCAAATGCAACATTGACTTAGTTTTTCATTTAGAACTTACATTATTTAGAGTACAATTATAACTTTCATAATAATTTAGCATAAATATTAATTCTGATTAAGTTTTCAAAAATGTGAGTCATATAATCAAGTTGCTACCTACTGAACTCGAATCATAACACAGAAAATTCATAAAATTTTAGCCTTAGCATAAAATACTATAAAGATGGGCAAAATTTCTTTTCAGTGATTGGATCAGAACTGGTCACTCATTGGTATGAACTAGCTCTTTCTCGTGATTCACCACTCACTGACAAAGTAATTAAAAGGAACGAACATTGCACTTTTAACTTAGGTCACTAAACCTGGGTTTTTAACTGATGTGGTCCAGCTTTGGAAGAACATATAAAGAGGAGTAATAATTTTGTGTTATGTCCCTAGTGATTTTGAGATATAAAAGTTTTTTATATCGTCTACTCTAAAAATTGTAAATATTGCAATAAAACCGAAAATATTATTCATAAAGTGAACAAATTTTAAGAATAAAGACAGGTCTTGTTATATTGTGATTGGAAAAAATACAATATAAGAGTTACAACACAAATGTCATATACAAATAATATTTGACCCATTTTAGTCCATGTGAGTGTGTTTATCTTCTAGGTCCATATTTGTCCTACTTTTGAAAACATTCGTTCCCACTTCACTGCTGTTGCTGTGATACGTAACAGTTTTAGAATCCATTGATACGGCTTTGGCCACAGTAATGTTCTTGTTTCTGAGCATTTTAAGCGAACGCTGTTTTTACGCAAATACCCTCCCTCTAAATATTTGTCCAGATCGACAACTGCTGCACTTTCCGTGTCGTGACTTGCTTGAAGCTGACCAATCGATTCATCAAACTCCTCCTAGGTTGAAGAAGTCTCAAGCATTATAGTGATAACTGGTTGAGGAATGAGCTGTTTCTTTTTTCCCTGTTGAACAACCAATGCTTTCATTTCTGCAATAGCCTTTATATAGCAATCCTGAAATCTTTTGTCTGCTGAAAATCCTAACCTTTTCAATAGGAGATCCAGTAACGTTGCCTAACAATCAATTCGTTCCTGGACAAAATCCTAAACCACTCTGATAACCACTCAGGGAAATTGTAAACCAATGACTCTGTTTCTTGGGGAAATTTTTATTTTTGTCTTTTATTTCAGTTGCCGTTCGAATAATCTTGGCTACATTTTCATTTTTGATTGTGAAACTGTTTTCTGTGAGGACTCTTCTTTGTTAGTAAGAACAAGGTAGAGGTAAGGTTTTTGAAATTCATACACAAAATCTGTTAAGACTGTTGCATTATCTTCCAGTCGTATCTTTAATGTTAAGGTGATCGATTTTCCGCCTAAAATAGCGAAACAGAAAATTATGGGATCTTTATTTAAAGTAAATCTTGTAACATTTCGTAAGTAGAATTCGATCTGATTGGAGCATCTTGTTTCAGTTTCAGTACGTAATTTTTTAAATTTTCTTTCATTTCAGCAAGTTTGCTTAAATCAGAGGGTCTCGCCTAAAAAACAAAATTCTTACATAACTCTTTTCATCTCGTCAATAGTTCTCTGTATGGACTTCTTAATTGCGTGTTGCAGTATGATGTTAAAGAATGTCCAAAGCACGGGATACATTTAAGTTTGAGAGGCATGGCAGTTAATTTCATATTTGACACGTTGTCCGTTACTACGGAGGTGATTTTAAAATCGACATTGTAACTGGCAATAACAGACTTTACCCAGTTTGAGATGTTTTCTGCAGTGCGTCTTTTTTGGAATTGAGCATTGTAAAAGGGATGACTTTAATTCACACCTCTCATCTATGAGACACGTAGTGAGGGCGTATAAACTAGCGTTATGTGCAATTCTCCACGCATTAGACGTATGGCAGAATGCCTTTGTAGCGGCTAAATCATTTTTCATTTTATCAAATAACTCGAGATACAAAGGAGGAATCAGAGAGTTTGACAATGTTTTTCGACTTGGTAAATAAAATTTGGGCAAAGCATATTTTATTTTTAATTCCGTGTCTTCAACTGTAGAGAAAGAATGGCATTCTCTGCTAATCATTTTTAAAAGCTGTACATCTAATTCCATACTTTTATTTAATGTGAGCGGCTTTATAATATTAAAACATTTACTTACTGTTTGGTGTAAATGAAAAGCAGTTTGCGGTGAGAGAATCACAAAAGGGAGTAAATCAGGACTTGGTCCAGAACCTGACGATACTGAAGGGCCAGACACAGCTTGAGATTCGATTTGCATTCATGAGTACCTTCATCCGAGGTGGAAGCAGACGTCAGTGAGGACAGTTCACGAGAAATAATTTCTCGTGTTTCTGCATCGATTAATGGAGATCTTCATCGGCTTCCTGACCCACAGCGTTCCAGAGATACTGCACGATTCTCTGACTTTAGATGTCCCTTGAAGTTTGATGATGTCCCAGAAGCCATGGAAATTATCTGCTGCTAGTAGCGGCATTTTCGTTTGTTCTCCCATTTTGTTAAAATGGTACCGTACATCGACCGTAATTCTTCTAGTCGAAGGCAATGTGGTTAGTATACTGCTATGCAGCACTGAAAACTACCCTGAAAAAGATAAATTATTTGCTATTAAGATAGAAATTTTAAATTTAAAAGCTTGAAGTGTAAACGAGTTTGCTTGCAGCGCACTATATAATTAGAAGTTATAGATTGGGACGTTGTGATCTACAGAAACCTAGATCCACAATCGTGAAGTTTGTAATTTATGCAAAAAGGTCAGAAACAGTCATAATGAGTAAGGAATTCGTGAAGTCAAGTCTAACAATACGGAGGATTTCACTGCTGAAGGATTAAAGTTTTGAATAATGTGATATCCGAACATGGGATACATAGCGTGTGAACAAAAATGGCAGGATCATGGAGCGTATAAAGGCAGGAAAAAACAGTGCAAATGAACTCTAAAGCAAATACATTAGGAGCTACAAACTTGTTTACTCATGCAGCTACAAGTTTTACTAGTGTGTCTGTACTGTTACTGTAGAACATAGTTGGCCATCACTTTCAACTCATTTCGACGAGCTTCACCAAATATTTCAGAATATCGATTTCCATGTCTTTCTTCTAACGAAAGTGGACATCTGCCTCAAGCCAAGTATGCTCTCCAGGTCCGTAAATATAGATACCATTGTGCTAAGACACTACTGAATTAACAGATGTGTAGGTAGTGTAGCGGCATACAAACGTTTTGACTTATTACCATCCAGCTACTCACGTCCAATAGTAATGAAGACAAAGAAGTCGAATATATGTTCGAAAAGTATCAAATCCCTTAAAAAAATTTGCCCAATCTGCGTTCTCCGAAACTAGGCGGGTTAGCTTGTTCAAAACTGAATTTTCAAAATTAGATTCGACTTAGGAGCATTCAAATAATGCTAGTAACACATGAATGTTCTGCCCTCTCTGCTTCAAATGTAACGGTATTTAAGCTTGCACCTACCCATAATGCATCTCACACACATATTTGCCACGAAATCCACAAGCAAAGAAATTCGTACCTGTAGTCAGGTCACAAGATTATATTTATGACTTACTCCCTCAAATATCGAAGTAATAAACTGTAGCTGACAATATAAAGGTATCAGTGTACCTGAACTTGTAAAAGACAATTTGGGAGACGATTCCCATTCCATTCCTGTACTTGAAAAGCAAAATCCACAGATTTACTACCAAACTAACTCGATTACACAATATATATGCTCTTCTAAAGAACAGAAAACTGAAGGGAAAACCTGCTCCTTGGCTAACGGAAGAGTTGAAAAGTTCATGAATCTCAAAGACATTGCACATCAAACTCACGGAAGACATTCTACCATTGAAAATAAAACCGATTAAAAGCAAGAAACAAACAGAGTCAATCAATCTGAGGGAAACGATAAGTAAGGCATGCCTGTACGTTAAGACCAGATTCTCTATGGAAATGCTTCTGTGATCTACATAAGCAGAGGCAAAGTAGAAGCTGTAGCTGATTCCTTTGCCCCAACCAAGGAACTTGACCTGTACATGACTTTAGCGATAACCGTCATTGAAATGTAAACAAAAAATAGACTTACTGATTATTTCACAGAGGTAAATGACGGTAGTCACGAAAAATTCTGTCTTGAGGTTATAACGTTGTCGAAAAGGCCTTCAGATCAGCATTTATTATACAGGACGGCGTAGAGTTCGAAGATCAAGCTTCTTGTTGACTCACTACTGCCCACAATAACTATGGCTCCCTAGACTTTGAAGCTCTTACCTGGACAACACAGCACAAACACTCGTTCCCATGAGAATGAAAGCCCTGGAGATCCGGTTGCTAATAATGGTAGCTGGATACATTCTTGAGCAGAAGATATTTAGGAGAACTGAAGAAAATTAACAATCACAACTAAGTGGGCGTAACAGCTAAGTGTCTACTAATACATGCTCAGAGAAGAAGAAAGGATATCATATTAAAAACATTATGAGTTGTTGAGTAACTATGATTTTAATAAGTTTTGTAATTACATGAAAAACTCTGGTCTGATGTAAGAGGCCTCCTGAAGGCATTAATCATTCCAGCTTAAATGAACTATTAAAAAAATGAAATATAACATACAGGTTGCCCCAGTATGAATGGCCAATATTGAGGGATAAGACAGGAACGACCAATAGAAGCAAAAAACTTCGTGTGGACATATGCACCATTCTGAATGGTTTCCAAAATAGAACATATTTAATGTACATTGTTATTTATTTTCTTCATTATTCAGTACATTTTGATTGTTTACAGCGTACCACAGTAGTGTAGATGAAGTCGAGAAGAATAATTCGAGATAGGACGTGTGAGCTATCAAATTGGGAAACTACCTCAGATTGGTTTACAAAACTTACATCTCAGCTCATGCGCGTAACGCAAGATTTTCATCATCCTCTCACTCTCCTTACGTAAACTGTAAGTTCTGGAGAAAAAATGAATAGGACCTTTTCATAGGAAATTTAATGTAGTTCATGTTTGTATGGTGATAGGTTTCCGCTACAGGCCACACATGTTGAGTTATCCATGGAAAGTAACTTTAAATGTGTTCCATCTCAGAAATACTTCAGAATAGGGCCTATGCCTATATTTAGTTATTGGCTTCAAATGTTCATTCCCGTTGTACCCCTGAATGTTGACCGTTCCCCCTGAGACATCCTGTACACATGGACTACAATACGTGTTAAAATAATTATGCGTTACACATACCGCTATTTTTAGAGAAAGCTGAACCCAGATAGAGAGGTGTTCAGTTAGGAAAGCGAGTTGCAAGCCGTATGACTGTGCCAAGAGTGCGGAGAACAAAGTGGAAAAAGTGGCGCCTCAAGTCGCTGTGTGATCTGCATCATGCAATCTCATCTGTGTGAGTGGTGGTGAGCAGCGAACTGCTCCGCAATCCTGTGATCTGTAGGAGTGGTGGTGAGAAGTGAGCTAGAGAGCTACCTACTGATCCGATCCCTAAGAATGGTGGGGAGCAGTGAGCTACCTTATGATCCTATCGACGAGAGTGGTGGGGAGCAGTGAGCTAGTGGATGGCCTATGGTCCAGTTGGTGAGAGTAATGGTAGCACCTGATGCTGGGAGGGGAGTGATGACTGAACAGCCTTGCGATACACTCCTACTGTTCAGAGGCTCAAGATTGCGGCTCATGCTATGGCTGACAACATTTTCCGAGTCTGACGCTAAGTCAAAAGATAAGAAGTAGCAACTCATTCAGTAGTATGAAAATGCTTATTGAGCTTCTGAAAGTTGAGATTTCCTTTTCAAATGAAGTGCTAAAACTTGATGCTGGAAGTATTTTCTACGTTACTATACCCCTCTAAAGGAACAGTATCTCGTTAGACTTGGTAGCTGCGTGGTCAGTGTGCCAGATTGCAATGTGAAGGGATCCAAGTTCGATTACTGGCCAGAATAAAGATTTTAGCCAATGAACTGAAAGAAAGCAACTTTCTATATTTTCTGCTGTTTTAAGGGATGCGAAAAGCTTCAGATTAGATGCCAAATTCACATGTGCACATTTTTTTAAGCTTAGGATCCGTTTACTGAAGGATGTGGGGTGGGGCACAGTTTCAGCAGCCTGCCACAGAATTTTCATTCTTCTTATTACAGCCACCAGAGACACATTTTGATAGCAGATGAGTTACCATTCACTTTCTTTTAATCACCCATCACCACTCCTTTGAAGGATCTGGCTGTTTGAATCAGTTCAGGTGCAGATTGCCCATCTCCAATATACAGTATCCTTTTTGAAGAGTGTCTTTCAGTATTCACTGAAAATTTCGATGATTGCAAAAATTTCGTTTTCATATTCATGACTCTATACAAATTAAAGTAGACAGATGGTAGTGAAGGCTGTTGATCTAGCAACTGAGCCGGCGATGAGATAAGCGATGACGTCACGCCGCCATCAGCTGACTCGACGGTCGGCCGGCTCCCCTTCAGTTGTTGCCGCGTCGGAGGCTGCTGGCCGCTGGTTCAATGAAATCTCTGTGTCAGACAGTCCATTTCGTTCGTTGCGCTGCCAACGTTACTCTCTTAAGTCACTACCATTACGTGCGGAGTTCACCTGGTTACCTCCAGAACGTTCACTTGTCCACAGACAGTGGATTTACACACATTACGTTTACATTTATTTTACGATGTCTTTCCGATGAACGGTTCTCACTCGAATGAGCGTCTTTATACTGGTCACTCAATGAGCGTCTTTAATACTTGCTACAATTTGAAGCATTAACGTCGACATAACTTTATATCTGTTAGATACTACGTTTTCCAGTAGTAAGTACACTGCCCTGATTCCAGTACTATGCGTATGAGACATTAAGTCACGAAACTATTTAAACATTATCAGTGACAGATAAGCAAAGCTTGCCCCCAAAAGGATTTACATACAGCCCTTACTTGCGATTTCACCTTTTTGTCTTTAGAAATTCTGTTACAAAATACCGTCTTTTCTCTGTACCAAGCGGCTGTAAAGAGATTACTGTTAGCCTGAACTCACAGACAACCTTAGACAGATTGTTAAACTAACTTCGAATGTCAGTGTAGTGATTTTTTGGTCGTACTGGGAAGATACGGGTTGAGATCTCCACAACTGAAAAAATATCTTCCGTGACAACCTGATTATGTCGGTATTTAACTCGTCTGCAAAACATTAAGCAGACTCAAGTTTTAAGAGCGGTAAAATAGCTCTTCCGCGAATCTAGAATTTGCGTTACGCCCAAAAACACGATTCTCTCTTCAGTAAGGGTTCGCCGCGGGATATGATTAGTGACATTCTGGAATGTTCATTAAACAGCACATCTTCGTGCCTCACACAAGTTGTTTAGTCCGACCTAAGAAGATTTTTAACTCTATAGCCTACATGAACAATCACACCAGAAACCTCTTCGTACCAAAGTTCGTGGTGAAAATTACGTCATTCTAAACACTTACCCACTCCCAGGCACCACTGACCACAATTTCAAATTCGGCTACACTAAGAAATAGCTTGCAAAAAATTGGATCTGAGCACTATGGGACTGAACTGCTGTGGTCATCAGTCCCCTATAAATTAGAAATACTTAAACCTAACTAACCTAAGGACATCACACATATCCATGCCCGAGGCAGGATTAGAAACTGCGACCATATAAGTCACGCGGTGCAGGACTGAAGCGCCTAGAAACGCTCGGCCACTGCGGCCGGCCTGCCGTTTTTTATTATTTTTCTTGTGCAGTGAAGATCTTGGCAATACCCTGAGTAGAATCTTTTTCCCAACTCGGAACTTTTGCATACGCTTTACATATTTATCATAAATCCATTTCCTAGTCAGTCCTTTCCTTCGTAGGCATTACAAAGCATCTCGTAGCTTTTCGCCACAACTCTCTTTTATCCCTTGGGCTTTAGCGATGACTGTCAGCCATTCGTTACCGTTTTTCCTTTTAGTATTAACTCAGCGGGCGTCTAATTTGTAGACAGATGTGGCAAGTTGCTATCGCTTCAAATGGCTGTATTAATGTGCTCCACAGAATCTGTCTTGTAGAATATGTTCATATGAATCGATTAAATTCTCGAAACATCCTCGCTACACAATTGCATCGCGGATGCTATCTTGAGATCAAAATCTGATTGATCTGCTGTTCCTTTAAAAAATCTCGCCACTTCTGGCAGGTAAAATTGCCCACGTTGTCCGACAATATGCTCTCAGCTTTACCAGATTTGGTATGGAATCATGGGTCTAGCCGAGGTCGATTTTGCTGTGTTTGATTTTACATATTTAGAAAATATTTAGAAAAATTGTGATCAAATACTGAATACCCCGCTATCCACGGATAAAGGTTCTGATACATCGATGTAAGTTAATTGAAGAAGTTTGGTAGGTACTTTCGGGTGTAATTCCAGTTTACTGCTGACACTGATAGGTTTACTCATTTGCCAAATCAGGTTACTTCCCATTAGGAACGTAGGTGCATTCAACAGCTGTGATATTACTTTCAAATGATAGAGCACAGCAATCAGCCGTCCTTTTCTTGCACTTTTTATTCAGCAAATCGAGATTTCGGCTACTGCCTAGGCACTATCAGTGCACCGTTTCATAGTATCAGTGCACGTTCTAGTATGTCAGTTCCCTGTTGTTCGGGCTTCTGTCACAGGACGTTGAAGACACAAGTTCGTGTAGTTCGAAAACATTCCTTTTCAAACTGCACATTTTGAGTAGCCGTAGTTCCCCCAAACCTTATGGGCGTAAGTTATAAGAATTTCGACTGATTCATATGGAATATACACTTTTCACTGTCCAGATGTGGGAATACTTCGAAAAAATAATATATTTTTAAGCAATTTGTTATAAGTTTACTTACTGGCTTTTGAAATATTTCAAACCATCTTGGATCGTTCTCTTGCTAAACCTTAATAATTTTTCCCTTCTACACTATTTGTATTTCATAATCAAAATTTTGAAATCAGTAGTCTTTTCTACGAACTCATTTTACACGCATAATCCGACTGGTAATCTTGACAAGCGGTCAGTAACGACATTGTCCTTGGCTTGAATGTGCATTATCTCATAACCATAATCCTAAAGAGTCAGTATCCAGGAAACGTTATGTTCACGCAAAATCTTAATATGATTACCGTACTCAGAATAATGAAATACTTTCAGTGCCTGCACCAACAGCTAAGGCCTCTAGCTCTGTTGTGTGATACACTCACTCGCACTGCGACAAGACATGGCTCGCTAAGCTAATCAGTCTAATACTAAAAACATCATTGTCAGGTTCCATCTGAAAGAGACAACAAACTAATCCATATGAAGAGGAATCTGTCGCCAAACAGAAATCCTTAGACATGTCATAATGATGCAATATTTTATCATCAAACAAAGCGTGTTTGATTTTATCAACACGTTGCTCACATTCTGGTGTCCAAATCTGTGGAACATTTTTTCTCCAATAGATTTAACAGCGGTCCCCTGTTTAATATGTAGTTCGACACAAACCTAGGAATAAAGATACTAGGCCTAAAAATGCTTTTAGTTGTTTCTTTGTTATAGGGTAAGGGCATCCCATGATGACTTATATCATGCCTGGTTCAGGCATAATGCTCTTTTCAGATACAATATGCCCAAGGAATTTAATAGATATTCTTCCAACCTTGGCTTCTCCTGATTGGCAGTAACTCCTGCTTCGCCGAATCTTCTTAAAACGCTCTCTGTAAGCTCTACATGTTCCTCCCAGGTCGGAGTAGCAACTAAAAGATCATCAACACACATAACTATCTTTCGCAGGCCCCTATACAGTGTCCAACCGTGTTTATAAATACTTCCACACTAACATTTAATCCAAATGGTAAAACACAGAAGTGACAGTTCTCACCCACAATAATAAACATTGTAAACATTCTTGATTGAGGACTGAGCATAATTTGCCAGTATTTACTATCTCAAGTACAGGCTTGTTAAATATTTAACACCATGGAATCTTCGAATTTGCTCGTCAAAATTCTACAGACGAGTATGTTCTGGTACGATTATTCGATTTCTTTCTCGTGCGCCTAATACTAGTTGCACGCTACAATCCGCCTTGACAACGACAAGAAAAGGACCACAGTACAGGTACAACGATGGTTCAGTTATCTGCTAATCTACTTCTGGGCTATCCACTGCCCTCCGTGGCCACAGAACAACGTAGGTGGCATGGCAGTATGTTTTGTGAGGAACCACATCCATGTTTACTAGGGATGTGCAACTGTAGTGTCCAAGGGTCCGTTTCCAAGATCAACAACGACCTGTATCTGCTCCCTTATGGTTTGTACTTTCGAAACTCCTTCATTACAGTTGTGTATTGACAGGATACGAATGTGGTTCATGATCTTCAAGTTCATAACAAACGTTTGATTAGAAGCATTCTTAATAGCTCCATTATCCAAAACGGCTATTATTAGAACATTGCAAATGCTCGTCTATCTTGTGGCTTGCACTGTTTCTCTCATTACACTGGAACAGTTGTATAACTCAACACACAGTTCGTCTTCCATTTCTCTGTCATCGTTATATCTCAACATATGTAGAGTCCCTGGTCTGTTCATAAGAACTTGACCCTGTTTTTTAAATTATTTATATATCCCCACAGTAACTGTAGAGGGTGTTAGCATTCTGTTGCAAACAAGTAGCATGGTTACTTAGGCTATGTTTATGGTTGTGGGCCCCATTTAGTTCTGCAACCCACACTCGATGGAACATTGTGGTCTCTCTTAGTTTACTGGATTTGAAGTAGATTGGAGCGTCTCAGTTTTTATGCCCAATACCCTTATTTCATGGTATTGTTGTTGTTGACACTGATTTGATGTGTTATCGGGCACAGATTTATTTTGTATTCTGATTCCAGGCGCTACAGTCTGGAACCGCTCGACCGCTACGGTCGCAGGTTCGAATCCTGCCTCGGGCATGGATGTGAGTGAAGTCCTTAGGTTAGTTAGGTTTAAGTAGTTCTAAGTTCTAGGGGACTGATAACCTCGGAAGTTAAGTTCCCCAGTGCTCAGAGCCATTTGAACCATTTTCGAATTCTGTTTCCATTATACAATCCACTAGGAGGTGGTCCAATATTCGTTGGCCATCTGCCTGATTGCTGGTTCAGATTCCAAGTATTCGCCTGAAATTTCCTATTATAATTTTGACTTTGATTAAAGTTTCTATTATAATTCTGTGAGTGATTTTCGTTCCTACGCTTCTTGTTGCTGTGTATAAATGGTACGGGTTATTACTATTTGCAGGTTGAAAGTATAGGTTTGCGTTTCCTCTATTATTCGACGTAGAATACTGATTACTGTTTGGGTATTGTCTATCCCGTGCCCCTCCGAAATCATTGAACGTATCATAGTTCCGGTTGCCGTTCCCATTATGGGAGTTACCATTCGGAAAATTCGGGCCATGTGTTTTCTGATTCCTTCATTCATTAGGTATGTTAAATCAATGATGGACGGGTACTTATCCATATCATTATCCAATATAGTTAATAGTTGTCTTGTATAGATACCGCTAACCTGGACTTCAGTATCTTGATAACATTTTTCGGTAACAAAGGTTCGATTGGCTCTGAGCACTATGGTATTTAACATCCGTGGTCATCAGTCCCCTAGAACTTAGAATTACTTAAACCTAACTAACCTAAGGACATCACACACATCCATGCGCGAGGCAGGATTCGAACCTGCGACCGTAGCGGTCACGCGGCTCCAGACTGAAGCGCCTAGAAGCGCACGGCCACTCCGGCCGTCAAACATAGGTTCGGACCAGTACTTAGTCTTATTCAGATATCTCACAAAGTATTTACACAAGAAATACTTCTATTGCGAGCAAGGCTTGTCTAAAAATATACGTTCCGATTGTTCAAATGTGTCACACTGCTCTGCTGTCTCTGTACCTCCCAATGCTTCATCGCATTGTCAAAAAGGCACTACAAACGCTATGTTTTGATGTTCACTCCACGATCTAGGGATTTAACGATTTAATGAAAACCACTGGATGTGTTGACTTCCTGTATCTTGAATGAAATCTGGGTTTTGTGTATGCTTTAATAGGCTCACCTCAGCAAGGAGGTTCGCCTGTTGACTAGCTTTATAACTCGCAGCTGGCGAATAAGCAACTGATGGGCTGGAACGTGGCACATATTCCCGACCCAAAGAGACAGTGGGATTATTCTCAAAACTCACTTTTCTATCACAATCCACTGATGAAAGACACATGTTACCATGTCTCATGCCATGCATTTCTTTTTTAAGTTCCTTTTCTTGTTCGGTACTCTGTTGAAACTCTGTACCTAGAGTTTCAGGCCTTTCTTTTGCACCTGATGGGACTTGTGCACCATCGTGCTGTATTCCCGAAAGTAATTCCTGACTTAATTTGGTTACAAATCGCTCGTATTTTTGTGTCAGCCACTGGTTAAATTGAGTGGTCACTTTTTGTTGGTGATTCTCAAATTCTGATATAATCTGCTCGCTAGGTTGCAGCGATAAATTTTGTTCTTTCTCTGAAATATTATTTACAGGTAACTCAAGAGCCGATTGCGCCGTCTGCACACTTCGCAAATCTTCACCGAACTTGTTGATTTTTTTGTGGTACTTTATCATAATCGCGTTTCATTTGAGTCAATTCTGTTTGTACATTATCTAGTTCAATTTTTAATTGAGCTGCAAACTGATTAAGCGTATGCTGTGTTTTCTCACCTTCCTGTTCCGCGAACGACTTCAATGTATCATCTGTTCCCGAACCTTGCGCGTCTGAAAAGGTGGCCACTCCACAATTAATTTTCTCGTCCTGTTGTTGCAACTGGGGCTGTAAGGTTTCTTTTCTGTCTTTTCTTGGTATTTCTTAAAAAAAGCTTGAAACGAAGATTTCATATTGTCGTCCAGAATGTTCCTGAATTCTCCGGAACAGTATTTCGAAAGGATCAATAGGCGAGATAGTCTCTAGATTATACTTTTCCTTCATTCCGGAACAAGTTGGAGGCATATCTGATACAACTTCAATATGATCGGAACTTTCTGGTTCGCAGTTACTTATATTCTCATCATTGCTAATGTTGTCTTGGCTTCTTTGGGCGTCCTTACCCATATTCATATGACTTGTCCCGTAACGCAACCAAAGTAAAATCTCTTTCACACGCACTCTTTCTTAAATCAAATACACAATGACACTCTTAAAACTAACAGATAAAAATCACACAAATGCTTTGTATAGTCAAATTGTTTATTCGTCGCAAAGCATTTCCGAAAAGAAACCACAGCTCCATACTGCCATCTTGCAACACATCGTTTGTCAATGGGAAAAATCCTGTACTTTACATACTTTCTCAGCAAAACCTTCCATGAAAAAACCATCGTGATCACCTTAGTTTCTGATATACGATATCGTGTGCTAAGAATCAAAGCCGGTCTCCTTAGCTTAGCTCGAATTCTGTGTCAAGTCCGACCGTTTCTTGTGTTCCGATTTTTTTGGGTTACACTTTATATTGTTTCCTTCCAGAAACAAACAATCATTTATAATTTTCATTAATATAGATTTTGCATGCACACATATATGCAAACCCTAATTTTTCTATTTTTGAATGGTCGATACTTACACAGCATCGGACGTCCGATTAAACATTTGGACTGAGAAAGAGAAATATCTCTCTAAATGAGTAACCTAAAGCTTAATAATGTTCATCAGAGCCAGTATTTTAACTTAATAAAATCCCGTAATTACTGTGAAAATGAAATTGATACCTTCTTTGTTACCGTGAAATTACGTAAAAATGCTGTATTTTTACCGTAAAGAGCAAAGACATATTTTAAACAATTACAATACTTAAAAAACGAATGCATCGTATTTCGAGCTGAAATTAATTTCATATACATTCTGATGTTAATTTAACCTAAAAATAACTTTCTTCATCGTTTTTAATATTACATCCAGGGTTGCTGAAGCCAACGTTAACCCGAGCCGCGGCTCAAGTAGGTTTAGCGTACGAAATTAATTTGTAACTCAAAGATAAAATTTGACCGAGAATTATCTTTGGTAACGGACTTTGTAAGACACAGATTACGCTCGCAAGCTCAGAGATTGGGATTGCTATATAGCATAAAGTGGAATTCTGAATAGTTAAAAAGCAAAGAATCACCAAACCATATAAGCGTTCGCCCACACAACTACTGGCCACATTTACTAAGGGTAACGTAAAGGAAAGGTTTCTGAAATACTTACAAAGATTTTCAATAACACTTAATTATTATTTAGTGAAAAACATCAACACTTACCTTACATTTCCTCTTTCCAGACAGGTAATGAAACCATCATACCGATAATCCAGCAACTGCAGTAAGAAACAAATCTGGTAATCTAATAACATATAAATTTGATAATCGTAATGTCTTATTCTCTGAATATCTGGTAACATTAATGTTTGATAAGGTGAATGACTCTCCGAAGTGACTGAAACTCCGAGAATGGATTAGAATAGAATAGACAAAGTGAATAAGGTGACTCCACCTTAAACAGTCTTTCAACGAGCTTCTATATCTCACAAAGGATAAACAATCATTCATCACTGGTCCGAAGTTTTCGGGTATACTGCTTGAAAGAATTAATATTATTAAAACTAAAGAAGGAGGTGAAACAGTACGTCACCATTAGAAATTCAATAAAAATCGTGAGTGAAACCAAATCAATTTTTATTCCATTAATGATTCACACTTTACATTTGCTTCCATAAGCGTTAATCCCACACTAAAAATTGTCAGCTAATGACTCAGTAAAAGCAAGGAACATAACATTCATGTAAGAAAGAACTGGACAATGAATGGCAGTAGCATACTCAAATGTACGGGGAGAAAAAACTTATTTTACAGAAGGGAATCAAGCATAAGCCACTCAAATAACAGCTGGTAGCAGACTGCATGACCCTCTTGTACTAGCTGAGAGCTGTGTGCCTCACAGTAATCATTCATCATCGTCTATTCGTGTGGACAAAGAAAGCACGATGCACACCCAAGTAATGAGACATAAATTCCGCGAAACCCATAGGAAGACACTTTTCGAATGTAATCACCAGGAAAAACACGCGGTACCAAAACTATTCATGAACTAGAGACATGAAGATGTTGCCTACTGCCAAGTTTCGCTAAGAAGCACTGGTTAACTCAAACAAACTACACACACTAAATATCAGGAATGATATCAAAGAGCTATTGAAACGCCTGTAGCGAGGAAGTAGCAGCGTGGGGAGACACTCAAGTTCACACGACAATCAAAAGATTGCCTGGCGCCGTGTGTGCGTGTTCAGTCAGAAACGCGAGTTACACTGAATAAATTACACACAGGCATCATTGGAAATGATATCAGAGCAGTATGGAAAGGTACTTACCGAAGAAGAAGCGCTGGGAGAAGCTGTGTGGTACTAGCAGAGGTTGCCTGGCAACACGTCTGTAAACTCACAGAGAAAGATGCGATTAAACTGAATAAATCACACCCACTAACGAAACGAGAAAAACCTTGACTATAGCCGGCCAGGGTGGCCGAGCGGTTCTAGGCGCTACAGTCTGGAATCTTGTCTTGGGCATGGATGTGTGTGATGTCCTTAGGTTAGTTAGGTTTCAGTAGTTCTAAGTTCTAGGGGACTGATGAGCTTAAAAGTTAAGTCCCATAGTGCTCAGAGCCATTTGAACCATTCGAGCCTTGACTATTTGAGACTAGTATCTAAGTACCAACAGCGTATGATCCAACTGCAACGCTTAGCGCCAGACTGTTTCATCTGACCGGCTCAGTCTCGATTAGTCTCAGGAAACAGGTGCTCCCTCCCCCCCCCCCCCCCCCCCTCCTCCACGAACGTTACTGCCGGAAGCCAACAGATTACGCAAAGCACGTGATCCACTTCTAACTCCTCAGTTAAGGCTGGGAAGCGAACTGTAGGTACATTCACAGGGTCAAAGTTATAAGAGTTTACATCCTTGGCAAAAACACCGCACTTTGAAAGTTTATAAGCCGAGTGCAGTAACTACTGTTGTCACAAATAGGAGACAATAAGTGAGAGAAACACGCCTTCACCGCACAAATGTCAGTTCTTTCTCCACTTATATCCCTTGTGTCCTCTTTTAGAGCAAAGGGAGGCTTAATATACGTGTAGCTTGATTTATGAAATGTGGCACTCCTAATTTTCAGTCGATGCTTTTCAGTTTGTTTTACACAGAAGCTATGAATTTGCTAGCAATTTATCTCCAGTTTCACGGGATACTTTTTAGCAAAAGCGTTCTATAACACAGTGAAGAAACTACTATCCAAATCAGACAACCAAATCAGTTCAAATTACTAGTAAAACATGAAAGCACAGATATAACTGAAACAAACACCAATGATTTTTTCATTTCATCTCTGTGCGGTGAATGATATGTGTAATACTTTTCAGTAAAATGGGTTCGCTGACTGGGACGGCTACTGCTAGCGAGTCGTAAAACAGTTCCCCTCTGAAAGGCAGACATCCAGCCAGGAACATACTGACGGGGAGGTGCTGTCAGAGGCGGTATTGCGCGTTCAGATAAGATCTTTACAGAGGGCAGGAGGAAACATTCGGTAGGCTGTAAACTTACACTGTGAGCGTAAAGGCTGCTATCTAAAACGATAGAGACCTGCAAAGGGATGGAAAAAAGACGAGGTACGCAGAGTGAGAAGAATATGTCGGATCCAGTGATGGTCAGCAGTAAATGATGTTTAAATTTTGTAAGGAACTTCATGAACGGTTCACCAAAATTATGTCTGTAGCAGGACTAAAACTTTCAAGTGTGTACGTGCAACTGCCATCATTGGCCGTGTTGTGAAAACACCCCCATAGTGAAAGAAAATTTGTGCTTTCACCCCACTCTTAGAGAATCACAGCAGATTATTGAGGAGATGGGAAATGGTTGCTACTATTATAAACTTTTTAGGTCTACAGTGGCTAGATAGTGACAGTCTGGTGCTGGCAGAACAAGGGCAATTTTTAGAATGAGAGCAGACGAACACTTTCGCCTCGGATCATCACAAGGAGATTCGATTTAGCCTTAGAACTGGAGAGAGGAATGACTTCATCCTACGGCAGATCATACATGCCGGGGCTGAACTTGCTTCTACAGCAGCCATTCTCCCCATCTGAGTTTTAGAAGGACGGTTAGCGCGAGCGGCATCACTCGTCGAAGAAGTCTCCTTGTCATGTCAAAGTCCACATTTTTCCTCTCTCATTCCTCCTCCTCCTATCTTCTTTTGTCTCAGTTCTAAAGTCTTCTCAACTACCTTGGCAACTTCGTACAGCAAAGTATTTCCCATATAATTATGATATAGTTCCCTTTGACTCCAGTTAAATTTGCCACTGTGATTCCTTTTCTCCGGTCTTCAGATATACTTATTTCATTTTACGTTCTTCAGATGATCCGATCGACATATCACCAATGCCATCTGCTCCCAGCGGTATCAGTTATAGTTCATCATCCAAGGCAGAGCTACGATCCTCTTATTCTTGTAGAAAACGTTAATTTCAACATTTTCTGGAAACATAATGACGAATAAAACAATCCCTTGTAATAGCTCTGAAATAACGAAGGTCAATGAAGTCGAGGAAGCCACGTTCTTTAGAATTCACGAAACACCTGCAATGGGAGGATGCCCAAATCCCAAGCGCATCCTTCACTACGTAGTCAACTGGAGAACGCAGTTGTACTAAATACCTGCAGAATACTTTTTCGGTTTGGTGAACATTTATCGTTTAGTGATAACGTGTTACATGAATCTCTATCATTATACACTGAAGCGCCAAATAAAATAGTATAGGCATGCGTATATGTAAATATGTAAATGTAAATATGTAAACAGGCATTATACGGAGCTGCGGTCGGCAACGCCTATATAAGAACAAGTGTCTGGCACAGTTCATAGGCGCCGGGCGCGGACGGCGGAGGGAGCGCGCCGCGGGCGGAGCGTATTTAAATTTGGCCGCCGCCGCGACCGAACCCAGTTCCCCCTGAGCAGCCATAGCGTACGGATCTCCGTGCCGGCACGTTCACAGGAGCTCAGTCCGTCAGTTCACCTGATGATGGCGACATGTTTGATCGCCGAAATATTGTGCCCGTTGGACACTATAGACCGGCAGTACACCCGTGGATATTTTGATTATCAAATACGCCGGGAGAAACTCAAGAATCACATTATTAAGCATATCTCGGATGCCCTGCAACGTGCTGTTCAGAAGAGATCTCCACCCCCTCATACTCTTATGGATTTATGGACAGCTCCGCGGTATTCGTGGTGTCAGTTTCCTCCAGCACGACATCAGTCGAGTCCATGATACGTCGTGTTGCGGCACTTTTGCGTGCTCGCAGGAGTCCTACTCGATAGGAGGCAGGTATGCCAGCTTCTTTGGGTCTTCATTGTATTAGTAGTATGGAAAAATAAGTGAGCGTATAAATAACAACAAAAACTAAATAATGACATCTAAGTTATCATCCAGCTCTACCACTACATAGTAGACTGCCCAGTTTTGCTTATTTTTCTTACCTAAGTAAGTCCACAGCTGGTAACAGAAATGGCTACATCTAGCAGCAGATTACAAAGTTATATAAGTTTACATATTTTCCTTACAAAATATAGCAGGATTACATTTCTAGGTGATTTTAGGGAATAAAACAGGGCCAGCCACGGGGTCCCAAACTCCATGCGAACAGACCGTATGGGCCACTGGTGGGCCAAAACTCTACATATGTTGGCTGTGCTTGTTCCTTCCCGAAAGTACTCGCGAAAGAGCAACATTTCATTTAGTACTGCGGTGTGGCATTTTTTGGTCAGCACAATTCTCTTCAGTTCGGCAGTTTTCACCCTTCTCTATTTGTTAGTGGTGAAGGATGTCCAAAAGTCCAGTGGATGTTTGCATAAAATAGGCAGTCGAGCGATCTGCCGTGACAAACATTTAAAAATGAGTCGAAATGATAGAAGAGAGGGACGAGAATACTAAAAATAAATTACGCAGTCGCTTATCCGACGGTTACTGCAAGTTTGCTCGGAAACGATACTACAATACGATGCAGCAAGAACGTAACGAATTAGTTACAATAAAAGAGCAAAGAAACACAACGATCGACAAGAGGGATTCATTTTTCAGTATATCAAGGAGCACTTTGTGCTAAATCTGCATGCACGTATCACGTGAAGATATTGGTGATACGAACAGAAAGATTTCTAATGTCGCACGAATTATTCTGCTGTCAGTTGCAATTGGTGTTGACGAAACTGAAAGAGAATTATTGAGATATTAAATATCGCTGCAAAGTAAGTTGGTCAACTCAAGGGTCAAGCCTTGAACAATTTTTCGATTAACAGCTCGTTATTGCTCAATTTGTGAAGGAAAACTAGTGCATAAATGAAACATAGAATATCTAGAATCGACCGCAGACTTGGCGTTTTAAGTGTAATTGGCGGCACACTGCAATCTGATCTGATGGGGATGCATATAAAAAGAAAATTGTTATAGAACAAACACATTTTGACAAACATTGTCCAGTTCCCTAAGCTCACTGGCAGTTAAGTAAACACGATTTGTGAAGAATTCATTGTGGCGAGGACACTGTCAATTTTACACCTGTTTTCGAGACAGTTTGGCGTAACAGTTGAAACTGCCCCTGTATATGTGCAGAAGTAACCTGGAAGTAAATTTCCTTTTTAATGACAAATCCTTTTATGTTAAAATCGTTTAGAATGTCTACATTGCTTTCTTCACATACTTCCACGTCTCCATAATGAGGTTGGAAAAGTGCTACAATATTTGTATCGACATATTTGTGTGTCCTCCTTTCGATTATGAAACTAAATAATTCACGATTACGTGTCGACTTGAGTGTGAAAAATCTGCGAATTTTTCTACGTCCGTCCGTATGCCAAGATCTTCTGCCAGCAAAATATTATATGTCTAGCGAACCAAAAATAATTAAATAATATTGAAAATTTGTTTTGTTTGTGATCTGTATGGTTGCAAAATGTGGAACATAAAACGAAGTCGTGTGCAGTGCGACTACACAGCCATTTAAATGATGCGCCTTCACAGTTTCCCTTTCTTCTCCCACTTCTCGATCAGACATCGTGGCTTGGTGGTGGGAGGAAATTTGCAACGAAGCTGGAACTCTCCTGCTAGGCCACGACTCAAGAGCACGTAACTAAGCAATTAGAACGATTACTTCTGCCAAAGGTGGCAGCTATATATAATATGGCTGTGTAATAACCTGTACTCAAGTTGGATGGCACATGTGGGTACGTTATTCCACATCACTTCAGCCCTGGGCAATCGGTGGAATGCTCGTCACTCGGAAATCCATGACCAGATGTTTTCAGTGTGTGAGAGTTTTGGAGAACTTGTTAGCCGCGGTATAACAAAATGTTTACTTTTGTGCATTAACATACAGCTGTAATCAGGACTTTTACGCCGACTGTGTGCGGCTGTTTCTTGTTGAATCGTCTGATCACTCAAAAGTTGAAAAGACGTTTTTGCATAGCTCAACATGAATTTCCCAAGGGACCGAAGTTTATCATGCATTTACCAGTAGGATAAGGTGCGTAGAAAATATATCGCCGAATGCAACTTCCGTCCGATTTCGACGAAACAGTTCGTGACTGTGAACTATCAAACTTCCCAGAATTATAGAAGAAAATCAGATACATTTGCCCATGAAGTAGTGAGACATAAGTTCTATACCAAATAAATAATCTGTACACAAGTTCTGTATAACTTTAAATTTATGGCAATCAGTAGATAACGAACTTAAAACGCTCTGAAGGTCCAGATACACGTCGCACAATATAGCTTCTCACATAAATCGATTACTAAGCAGTATGGCACTTTCACAGTACACTAAAATAATATTTTTAAACAATAGTAATACTGCGGAAAGACATGCGTGGCAAACAAAAATTGCAAGAGATAGAAGAGTGAGTACCTGTTCATCGAGAATATCTCGTACACTAAAAGAACGTTTAAAAGTGTTCTTCTTTTGTCCGCCTTTCGCTGAGCGGCTTTCAAAGTCAAATAGCTCACTGCATCTCTGACGGCGCTTCCACAATAAACAGTTCACGTCACAGGGCGTCCGTTTTTTACATTCTCGCAACGTTATTTGCTAGCTGTAGCTGTTGGCGGGCGACTGCTCGGTCAATGAATGATTTAAAATGGTAGGCCAATCTCATAATGTTACAACGGCAACGGTCCTGCATCTTCTGTCTCGTCCACATACTTCAGAATAGCATGGACAACATCCAGTCTTGTTCTGTCTTATTGATACATTGTGTCACAGTGGCATCAACGATGGAGGGTTGATACCTGCCTTACCTCATCTGAAATGTAACGGCTGCTCTCCAGATTACCGGCTACATGAAGAAGAGGTGACAGTTGTGCAAAACTTTCTACACGACGTAGGGGGAGGTAAACTACAGTGCGGTGAAGCAGCTGTCGTCGTAGGAAGGCTGGACAGTAGCAGAAATGATAAACATCACAGTAAACGGAAGACCTACTCAACTTGTAGTTCTCGAAGCGAAAGAAGGCTTATTATAAATAACGCACAAATATCAGAGACCAGCAATCTCAAACTCAACAGGGAAGAGTCTCTCAGTACTAAAGCACGAACGATATTATTGGAGCCGCAATTAGTCAGCATCTGCATAACGTCACGTGGTGAAGCGGCTCCGAACACAAGTGGTCCGAGTGGCTGGTGCGGGCTGTCTTGTATCGCGGCCGTAGAGGGTCCTCGTGGTACGGAACTGATGGTGGCGTGGCTCAGCGGGCGCCCACAGCTGGGTCCGCCAGATCCCACACGACCACTGTCTGCACCAGGCGGAAAGTTACCATTCCATTACCAACCACAATGTGCCTTGGGGTGGTATCGATATGTGATGCCACAGCGATTATGTTCTGTTCACAGTGGCACACCATGCGGCCACTCCATAGCTGGATCCTTCTTACAATGACGAAAGCACTATGCCAGCTTTCATTCTTGTCGGAGCTTCCCCACACAGCTACTGTACCCAGAACTGGCACTAGTCTGCACAGACCGTGTGGTAAGACTCCTGTGCTCAGAGTTGTCATTCAGTGCAGTACTGTTGGGGGCACCTGTTCCTACTCCCACATCAAGGAATGCCCCAACAACGGTCTCCATGCCGACAGTTCGCGGACTTCCAGACATTTTCTCACTGTTGTTGTGGATACTTGGTCTTGCATCAGAGAAGCCTATTTCCTGACTCCAGGTATGTGATGTGATTGTACAATCCTGCAAGGCTTAGTATGAAATATGCCTTAGCGACTGAAATACGGAGTGTAATGGGTATAAGTGTACGTATTTCTATTTGTTACTGTGGACAATGAACTGAACAACCTTACACCAGTATTTACTACTTGGGCAGACCTACAAATATATCCATTACAAGCCGTATGTTTCTAGGTTGGATAGAGTCTCCAAGTACATGTGGCAGCAGCAAGCTATTAGTGCTTATATTCCCTCAGCAGGTCAGATGTTGAAGTGTGGACATAATGACGCAAAACGGTAGTCTATACTGACAGGCGTAGTCCACTTACTAGTGTAGGTTCGCCTGTGCAGAAAGCATCAGGTAGTATGATGAATTACGTGACGTATTTGTGGGAAGACTATTCGACGCAGAGCAAAAACAACTTACACACTGAAGTGTGTACATGAAAGGTACTACATACAAAAATATCTCCACTTATATCCGTTACGCCCTGTATATCATGCATGGCATATAGTTTGTCTCTCGTCTACAAAAAATGGTTCAAATGGCTCTGAGCACTATGTGACTTAACTTCTGAGGTCATCAGTCGCCTAGAACTTATAACTAATTAAACCTAACTAAGATTCGAACCTGCGACCGTAGCGCTCTCGTCTACGCTATATTTGCTCGGTAGTACTGAGATCGCAGGAAGAACCCATCGTTCAACGAAACACCACAGTCTCAAAGGGCTGTGATTCCGTCGCTATCTAATTCCGACGCCTGCACATAAGCGTTTCACTTTTTTATGCGAGGCATAACGCGGTATTCTATGCCTTCGCTGAAACGGTAATCGCTTGCATGCTAGAGAATGTCGAGATTAACCACATAAATCTGGCCCGGAAAATATTTAATGCACCTGTGGTAACGCAACGTGGGCCGCAATATACGTACTCAGTAGTTCACGCTCAGATGAGAGTCAATCGCGATTTTAGGTCCTCAGTTTGTTGGTACACTGGCACAGGAATGAAACAGCAATGGAGTCGTTCTTAAGTTTTTTAGGTCTCTGTGGTTAGAGGCTCGGATGTTAGAATAAGAAGGTAGATATGTTGACGATAAGAAAATGAGGCTCTCGGTTCCCTCACTGACTTACATTTTATTGCTTCTTCATGTGTTTTCAGTGAACATGCAGAATAGCGCAGACTCTACATTATAAAAGCACAGTTGAGTCTTCCAAGATTCTCCATTACCAGAACGAATGGACACCCCAGCCTATGGTATTAGGATCCACGAAATATGGAAGGGCCACTGTATATTGCTCTAATTGAATCCTTAAATTCAAGTATTCGTCACAATGGAAGTGACATATCAGCCTAGGAACATTAGGCATTTGTACGATGGAAACCAATAATCCGACTCCACAGGTAGATAGACGAAATCTTTGCAAATATTTCTTTGGTTCAAGCTTAAGTGAAGATAATGCTCGTCGTATCTGCTGTAGGCTTGTTCATCCTATCTGCAAAACTCCTCTGCTGCCTTGATTCCTCTGCCCGCTGGACTCTGTCCAGTTCGATGTTCGAGGGCCTCCATATACGGCATTTGGGGCAATTTGCTTAGGGACGGCTCGTGACTGGGTCTCTTTTTACATTCAGTTCGCAATCAGCGTGAAGTGAGCTGGTTTCTAATACGTGTGACGTCTTAATGGCCTGACGAAAATGACTTGTAGTTTACGTCTCCACCTAAGTTACAAGTCTTGCAGCTAACGGACATATTTAGGTGATTTCTTTTATTTACGCACCTTGAGACAGACAACCAAAATTACATCTTCCGTATCCGAGATAGATGATTTAACTTGAACTTCCTATCTTTTCTGGGGCAATGTTAGTACAACACATTAATTTTACGTTTGTTACAATTTTAAAAGGCAGTGTTTCTTCTCCAGAAGTATAGAAGTGTTATTGCTTGGAGCCGAACACTCAGTGGCTTATATATATTCCCGCTCGGTACGCGGTATCTCGCGTTTTGTGTTATAAAAACTGACCAGCGGGCTCTGAGAAATCGTTTGCTTCCGATACGCAATAAATGAGCATGTATCGTTATAAATTTTGTGAGTTATTTAATTTACGGCGATTGAGGTTGAACTTACTGCCAGAACACAACAAGGTTTTCCCTGCAGCAACTGAACGTCTGTATGACTATCGGAATGGCAAATGCCACTCAGTAAAAAGGTAAAAGCACTAGTGGCTGAGGTGTGTATAACCGGTTTAAATAAAGAGATGTGGAAACATGCAGGAAACTGTGCTGCGGTAGGCAACGCCAACAAGTGTCTTCCGCAGTTGTTAGATCGGTTACTGCTGCTACACTGACAGGTTATCAACATTTAAGTCAGTTCGAACGTGGCGTTACAGTCGGCGCACGAGCGACGGGACACAGCACCTCGGAGGTAGCAATGAAGTGGGGATTTTCCCGTACGACCATTTCACGAGTGTGCCGGGAATATCAGGACTCCGGTAAAACATCAGATCTCCGACATCGTTGCTGCCGGAAGTAGAACCTGCAAGAACGGGACCAACGACGACAGAAGAAAAGCATTTAATGTGAAAGAAGAGCAAAGCTTCTGCACATCGCTGAAGATTTCAGTGCTGGGCCATCAACAAATGTCAGCTTGCGGATTATTCAACGGAACATCATCGATATGGGCTTTCGGAACCAAAGGCCGACTAGTGTACCCTTAATGACTGCACAACACAAAGCTTTACGCCTCGCCTGAACCCGTCAACACCGACATTGAACTATTGATCGATGGAAACATGTTGCCTGATCGGACGAATCTCGGTCCAGATTGTATCGAGCAGACGGATGTTTACGGGAATGGAGACAACCTCATGAATCCATTGACCCAGCATGTCAGCAGAGGCTATTCAAGCTGGTGGAGGCTTTGTAAGTGTGTGGGACTTGTACCGTTGGGGTATTATGGGACGCTTGATACGTCTAGATTCGATCACGATAGGTAAAACGTACGTAAGCATCCTGTCTGATCATCTGCATCCATTCATGTTCATTGTGCATTCCGACGACTTTGGCAATTCCAGCAGGATCATGTGACACCCCACACGTTCAGAATTGCTTCGGAGTGGCTCCAGGAACACTCTTCTGAGTTTAAACACTTCCGCTGGCCACTAAACTCCCTAGACATGAGCATTATTGAGCATATCTGGAGTGCCTAGCAACGTGCTCTGTTCCTCCCCATCGTACTCTTACGGATTTATGGACAGCCCTGCAGGATTCATGGTGTCAGTTCCCTCTAGTAATACTTCAGATGTTTGTCGAGTCCATGCGACGTAGTGTTGCGGCACGTCAGCGTGCTCAAGGGGGCCCTACACGATATTGGGCAAGTGTACCAGTTTCTTTGGCTCATCAGTGTTTTTCCGTACGGAAATACCTTTGACATGAAAGTTGTCTCTATGTCTGACAATTTCATTTCCAACCCACTATATTTTGCTCTTAGTAGACCGCCACATATTTATCTTTCATATTCATCCTCTTGTTTGGTTAGAGGAATTTCATTTTCCACACTCGGCCTGCTGGTCTTAAAACTGAATCAGTGTGTGCATAGTTGGAAGGCGAAACTGTCATTTGAATGAACACATTAGCTAAAAATTGTGAATCTTGTGAGGAGTTTTGACATTTGCATTTTTTCTGCATATTGGTCTGAGGCAGCTATTCAAACATGGTATTTTGATGATATGTCGTACTGACTACATATGAGGACATTAGTGTAGCCCTGAACAATGTACTGCAGTAGCACACACAGTAGATGAATGCAGTGTGTTTTGACTGCAATAATTCAACAACACAGACACAATTATGCAAGACAGGTTAGGTCACTGAAACATCGAACTCAGCGATGCTGCATAGACTCTTACAGCATGGGGCTGCGAAGATTTCCAGGTGGCCACTGACTCAGTGCACTACACGTGTCCGATGCATCTATAAGGAAGCTGCTAGATTTGCAGGAGCATTTGTATGGAGTCTCCTGGACCACCTAGCCTCCACCATCCGCTCACACCATCCTGGCTCATAGGTGCCCCACTCAGCACTGGGGCCCTGTAATGGTGTAATATTACTATATTTCTAGTTTCACTAGTCCTTCTCGATTCTATACATACATGTTGTTGAAAAATCAGTTCTTCACGGTCTTTAGAGTCCTGCTGAGCTTATACATATTTGTGTCATCAAACATTTGTTACGGATACATCAAATTATCCTCGTTGGGAGATGCAACTATGACTTACTTGTGTTTTGTAGTTTATTAAAGCCACTGGAATATGTTAATAGTGATAAAAATACTCGTGTTATGAATGATAATCAGCTCTTTCATCCTTATGTGAGGCCACAGAGAAGTTGGAATTATGGTTTTGGACGATTTGATTCGCTTTATGACATATATGGGTATGGTATATAGCGTAATGAAAAGCAAAGCCTTCGTTTACTTTTTGTGGAACCTTTTAAATACAACAATTTTAAATAAAATATATATTATTAATATTCTACATCTTTATTCTTATTGTCACTGTATTTGCAGCTCTCCGTCACTAGAGGGTTTCGAATTGTAAAGCGTAACATGGCGGTGTGTAACGTAACTGTTGAAACGTCCCCTTAGAAAAATTATAAATGACTGTGCTTAAACTTACACCCAATATTTTTAGCGCAACGCAATCTGACTTTCAAATATCCCTACAAAACAATGGCCTTGACTACCAATAAACTGCAATACAGTGTGTGCCAATACTGCCTGCTGAATAAAAGATTATAACTACTGATAGGCATACTTAGCAAATGAAAGATTTTGATAAAGAACAAACAATATATTTACCTTAATAGTATTCAAAAATCATTATATAGATATATAATCAGTTCATGACATCCAGTCTTACAAATTTACTGTCTCTGGCGAACACACGTCCGGATCATCCGCTCTCAAAACTCCGCCATCTCATCCCCGACATCCACCACTGCTGGCGGCTCACCTCTAACTGCGCATCGCTACGCGCTGTTCACATCCAACTGCCCCACACTACAGTGGAGAATATTTCAACAATGCCAACCAGCCACAGACTGCACACAACACAGAGCGCTACGTAGCGTTACCAATATAATAACCTAAACAGCCTACTTACACTATGTCGGTGCACCAAGAACAGCGAGCTGTAATCTAGTTTCGAATTCGAAAAGATCCTAGAACGAACGCCTCCTCCATATACATGATAATGCCAGACCACACATGAACGCCGCGGCATCTGCAACAATGCGTTGCCTTGGGTTCACTGTCAGTGACCATTTTCTTTACAATTTCACCACCTTGGCCACATCCGATATTCATCCGTTTCCTGAAATAACACCTTCGCGGACTTAACTTTGATAGCAACGAAGCCTTGCAAACAGAGGTGAGGCTGTGGCTGCGTCACCAAAGTCCAACATTCTACAGTGACGGTATCAATCTAGTTTCGAATTCGAAAAGATCGTAGAACGAACGCCTCCTCCATATACATGATAATGCCAGCCCACACATGAACGCCGCGGCATCTGCAACAATGAGTTGCCTTGGGTTCACTGTCAGTGACCATTTTCTTTACAGTTTCACCACCTTGGCCACATCCGATATTCATCCGTTTCCTGAAATAACACCTTCGAGGACTTAACTTTGATAGCGACGAAGCCTTGCAAGGAGAGGTGAGGCTGTGGCTGCGTCACCAAAGTCCAACATTCTACAGTGACGGCATCAACAACTGGCCTCTCGTTGGGAGAAATGTGCTCGTCGCCAGGGTAACTGTGGTGAATGAAATATATGTAGAATGTTAATAACGTTTGTTTTATTTTAAAAACTTCAATATTTTTCAGACTAAAAAAATCCAAGGCATTAATTTTCAACACCCCCCATGAACCATGGACCTTGCCGTTGGTGGGGAGGCATTGGGGAGGCTTGCGTGCCTCAGCGATACAGATGGCCGTACCGTAGGTGCAACCACAACGGAGGGGTATCTGTTGAGAGGCCAGACAAACATGTGGTTCCTGAAGAGGGGCAGCAGCCTTTTCAGTAGTTGCAGGGGCAACAGTCTGGATGATTGACTGCTCTGGCCTTGCAACATTAACCAAAACGGCCTTGTTGTGCTGGTACTGCGAACGGCTGAAAGCAAGGGGAAACTACAGCCGTAATTTTTCCCGAGGACATGCAGCTTTACTGTATGATTAAATGATGATGGCGTCCTCTTGGGTAAAATATTCCGGAGGTAAAATAGTCCCCCATTCGGATCTCCGGGCGGGGACTACTCAAGAGGATGTCATTATCAGGAGAAAAAAAAACTGGCGTTCTACGGATGGGAGCGTGGAATGTCAGATCCCTTAATCGGGCAGGTAGGTTAGAAAATTTAAAAAGGGAAATGGATAGGTTAAAGTTAGATGTAGTGGGATTTAGTGAAGTTCTGTGGCAGGAGGAACAAGACTTCTGGTCAGGTGACTACAGGGTTATAAACACAAAATCAAATAGGGGCAATGCAGGAGTAGGTTTAATAATGAATAGGAAAATAGGAATGCGGGTAAGCTACTACAAACAGCATAGTGAACGCATTATTGTGGCCAAGATGCATACGAAGCCCACACCTACTACAGTATTACAAGTTTATATGCCAACTAGCTCTGCAGATGACGAAGAAATTGAAGAAATGTACGATGAAATAAAAGAAATTATTCAGATAGTGAAGCGAGACGAAAATTTAATAGTCATAGGTGACTGGAATTCGAGTGTAGGAAAAGGGAGAGAAGGAAACATAGTAGGTGAATATAGATTGGGGCTAAGAAATGAAAGAGGAAGCCGCCTAGTAGAATTTTGCACAGAGCACAACTTAATCATAGCTAACACTTGGTTTAAGAATCATGAAAGAAGGTTGTATACATGGAAGAACCCTGGAGATACTAAAAGGTATCAGATAGATTATATAATGGTAAGACAGATATTTAGGAACCAGGTTTTAAGTTTTAAGACATTTCCAGGGGCAGATGTGGACTCTGACCACAATCTATTGGTTATGACCTGTAGATTAAAACTGAAGAAACTGCAAAAAATGTGGGAAATTAAGGAGATGGGACCTGGATAAACTGAAAGATCCAGAGGTTGTACAGAGTTTCAGGGAGAACATAAGGGAACAATTGACAGGAATGGGGGAAAGAAATACAGTAGAAGAAGAATGGGTAGCTCTGAGGGATGAAGTAGTGAAGGCAGCAGAGGATAAAGTAGGTAAAAAGACGAGGGCTGCTAGAAATCCTTGGGTAACACAAGAAATATTGAATTTAATTGATGAAAGGAGAAAATATAAAAATGCAGTAAATGAAGCAGGCAAAAAGGAATACAAACATCTCAAAAATGAGATCGACAGGAAGTGCAAAATGGCTAAACAGGGATGGATAGAGGACAAATGTAAGGATATAGAAGCTTATCTCACTAGGGGTAAGATAGATACTGCCTACAGGAAAATTAAAGAGACCTTTGGAGAGAAGAGAACCACGTGTATGAATATCAAGAGCTCAGATGGCAACCCAGTTCTAAGCAAAGAAGGGAAGGCAGAAAGGTGGAAGGAGTATATAGAAGGTTTATACAAGGGCGATGTACTTGAGGACAATAATATGGAAATGGAAGAGGATGTAGATGAAGACGAAATGGGAGATACGATACTGCGTGAAGAGTTTGACAGAGCACTGAAAGACTTGAGTCAAAACAAGGCCCCCGGAGTAGACAACATTGCCTTAGAACTACTGACGGCCTTGGGAGAGCCAGTCATGACAAAACTCTACCAGCTGGTGAGCAAGATGTATGAGGCAGACGAAATACCGTCAGACTTCAAGAAGAATATAATAATTCCAATCCCAAAGAAAGCAGGTGCTGACAGATGTGAAAATTACCGAACTATCAGTTTAATAAGTCACAGCTGCAAAATACTAACGCGAATTCTTTACAGACGAATGGAAAAACTGGTAGATGCGGACCTTGGGGAGGATCAGTTTGGATTTCGTAGAAATGTTGGAACACGTGAGGCAATACTGACCTTACGACTTATCTTAGAAGAAAGATTAAGAAAAGGCAAACCTACGTTTCTACCATTTGTAGACTTAGAGAAAGCTTTTGACAATGTTCACTGGAATACTCTTTTTCAGATTCTAAAAGTGGCAGGGGTAAAATACAGGGAGCGAAAGAATATTTACAATTTGTACAGAAACCAGATGGCAGTCATAAGAGTCGAGGGGCATGAAAGGGAAGCAGTGGTTGGGAAAGGAGTGAGACAGGGTTGTAGCCTCTCCCCGATGTTATTCAATCTGTATATTGAGCAAGCTGTAAAGGAAACAAAAGAAAAATTTGGAGTAGGTATTAAAATTCATGGAGAAGAAGTAAAAACTTTGAGGGTCGCCGATGACATTGTAATTCTGTCAGAGACGGCAAAGGACTTGGAAGAGCAGTTGAACGGAATGGACAGTGTCTTGAAAGGAGGATATAAGATGAACATCAACAAAAGCAAAACGAGGATAATAGAATGTAGTCAAATTAAATCGGGTGATGCTGAGGGAATTAGATTAGGAAATGAGACACTTAAAGTAGTAAAGGAGTTTTGCTATTTAGGAAGTAAAATAACTGATGATGGTCGAAGTAGAGAGGATATAAAATGTAGACTGGCAATGGCAAGGAAAGCGTTTCTGAAGAAGAGAAATTTGTTAACATCGAATATAGATTTATGTATCAGGAAGTTGTTTCTGAAAGTATTTGTTTGGAGTGTAGCCATGTATAGAAGTGAAACATGGACGACAACTAGTTTGGACAAGAATAGAAGCTTTCGAAATGTGGTGCTACAGAAGAATACTGAAGATAAGGTGGATAGATCACGTAACTAATGAGGAGGTATTGAATAGGATTGGGGAGAAGAGAATTTTGTGGCACAACTTGACTAGAAGAAGGGATCGGTTGGTAGGACATGTTTTGAGGCATCAAGGGATCACAAATTTAGCATTGGAGGGCAGCGTGGAGGGTAAAAATCGTAGAGGGAGACCGATAGATGTGTACACTAAGCAGATTCAGAAGGATGTAGGTTGCAGTAGGTACTGGGAGATAAAGCAGCTTGCACAGGATAGAGTAGCATGGAGAGCTGCATCAAACCAGTCTCAGGACTGAAGACAACAACAACAACAAAAATTTTCAACACACTGTCATAGAGTTATTGGGGCATAGTACCCAACCTCAATGGAAATATATCGGAAGATGCTGAAACTGAATCACAGCTGTCAATTCAGGTGCTGAAAGCCTGAAGAACAATAGCTATGAACTAGCGAACATGGGGTTATTTTGAAAATGTGAGGGAACGTTTACTCATTGAAAGACAAGGGAATATAAATTCATTGGTCAGTCTAGTGCTTCAAATAATATTAATGGAATTATTTTGTCTTGTGACCTGGATGCAGGTAGCCAGTTGCCTGTGTTGACGGAGTCAGTATTTCAGAAGAATGAATGTGTAGCTTCATGTCCCATTCTTCCTTTTCACTGGACCGACAACAAAGGGACTACCAATGGAAAAAGTGGAGTGATGAAGACAAAAATAGGAATTGAATTTCTTTATAAAGGTAACAGATTTTATGCGAATAGTGTAATTTAACCAAGATAGGCGTTTGAGGCGATTTTAGGGACTAATGTTTTGTCGATACATCAAGCAGTTATGATTTCGGGTTGCGGTGAATTGATTTTGAAGTGTAATGAACATAAGTTGATTTTGATGAATGTGTTGTTACAGAAAGGACTTCAAACCATTGTCGTAAATTTCTCAGCAGACCTAAGTCCTCTTTTGAGGCGAACCCTGTTGTGAGTCAGGGAAGTGGCTATTTTTATTATTAATTTGCCAAGGACATCGTTATAGTTTACAAGAAGTGCAGAATTGGGATGACTGTATTGAGGTGGCAGAAGAGGCAGTGAAAGAAATTAGTTTGGCGTACAGCTATTTAATTTTTCGGTATTTTCTGAACAGTTAGGTAAAATCATAGATTTGTCATGTCAGTTCAAGGATTTGTCACACCATATCTAATAATATTAACCTATGAAAAGAGTGGGGGCTGAGATTGAGAAAACGCTGTAGAAAGGTGTGACTGTGCCAGCTGTCAGTTCATGTAATAACACGGTGTTGGTGGTTCCTAAGAAAGTGGATGTTATCAAGTTGGCGTTCGTTTCTCAACAGATAAATAAAATTATTGTTCCAGAAACTGAAAGAGTAATGATATTACATGAGCATTTGTAAGAATTTTATGGTGAACTCCTTCCTTAACTGACATAGGAGCGATCATCATTTATCTAGAAAATTGGTTGAATTTCGTATTATGGTAATTGTTTATAACTTTTCAAGATTCTCGTCATGTTAAATGTCAGTAAAGCTGCATTTATCATATGGTTTGATTATATTCTTCCATTGAGAAAGAGATTAAGTACCTAAAATGATGCTGTAATAATTGCTGAAGATAGTTGGAAAACACAATGACAATTTGGAGAGATTACTGACTGGATTCAAATAAAACTGTGTCATTGTGACCCTAGAAAAATCAGAGTTTAATAGCAGTCAGGTGAAATTTCCCAGACACATTGTAACTACATCAGGGAGTTTATCCGATCCAGAGAAAATTGAGGCAATTCGAGACTCCCCTGTTCCCAGAGGGACGAAACATAGTCGAATTTTTTTTGGGTTAGTTAAAACTTATAACAGATTTATGAAATAATATACGAGTATTTTGTCTATGTTACGACTTTGTGCATGTAATGGTAACAATACTTCTTGAGATTGCGATGCCGAAGAACAGATAGAACTTTAATGTGTCAAACAGCTTCTTTTGGAGGTTTCTTCTCTGTCTAATTTTGTTTTAAATAGAGACCTAATATGGGTCTGCGTGGTGAGCTCTTCCACGAATATCACCCAGATGGAGTCATTAACAGTCATACAACTACTTTTACAAGCTGGCTACCGTTATAAGATGGGTTTGCGTGATGAGCTCTTCCCAGAATACGAACTAAATGGAGTCATGAACAGTCAACAACTGCTTTTACTAGCTGGGTGCCCTGTAAATGTAAAGGCAACTATTCGATTATGAACTTGAAGCTCTGGCTGTTGTGGAGGAATTTCAGAAGTCTCGATGTTATTTGCTTGGTCAGGTGACCAAGATCTACAGAGACAATTGAGTTTCATAATTTCTGAAGCGTGCAAAGTTGACTCATTTCCGCTTATGCAAATGGACATTTTATTTACAACTTCACGATTATGTGCATTCTGGGAAGTAATGTCATTATTGATGATCTTTCAAGATCCCCTCTAGGTCAGAATCATTTGACCAAGAACAGTTATGATGAAAATTAGTTAAATGTCATATATTTGCAAAATGTAGCCTTTGATACTTTCATTACATCTTAACTTGGAACTATAGCAAATAAGCATGACAAAGATCCATCTAGCAGAGAGGTGAAGGAGATGTAGAAATATGAAGACAATGTCGCAGTTAAGCAGTTTCTTGTTTAAAGAAGATATTTTGTTTATTTAAAAGAAATGTATTTCATTCATATTGGACTGTTAACATTCCGGTCAGATTAGCGAAAAAACTGATTTGGCACACTTATTTGATCTATCCATACAATGGGGCAAGGAAATGTTTTCTCAGACTTTGTAAGACTTCCTATTTTCTATTTACTGTGGCAAGCTCTATAACTCAGGTACAGAGCAGTTGTTAGGTCACTAGTAGTGGCACTGTGGGTCATCATTTCAAACCCAACCACAAGTTTTTTAGCATTTAGTATTTAGTATGTTTCAGAAATGCGTTATGCTTGCAATATATATATATATATATATATATATATATATATATATATATATGTTTATTTTGGAATATTCGATGTTTCTATAAATACCAGTATTCTCGACTGTTCCGTGGTTGTATAAATCACTGTACTCACCGTACAGGAGTTAAGTTTCGTTGTGACTGTACGTTGGTATCATTATCGTGATTTCAGTTCTTAGTGTTGTACTTCTTTGGCGACCTTGCCTTTGAATTTAACTTGATAGTGATTTTGGTATGACATTAGTTGTTGGATGGACATGATAGGCACTTCAGTACATATGCAACAGCATGTCTCCAGTTGAGCAACGAAAAAGGCGTCTTCTACATAGACAGGAAATCATCCCTAAGGCCCATACATTGAGGAAAGCAATGGATTCCAAAACATCAGTAAGTCAGCAACATAGCAAACACCAGCTATTGTTCCAGAGACGCATGTCAGGACCCGAAGAAATTTCTGAAAGGATTTTGTCCAATCACCAGATACAGCAGGTGGGATGACATATATCAAGTTCCTAAGAATCTTCTTGTCTTGAGCTGCTAACCCATATTTTTATGTGCGTTTCTTGAGATACTAAATAGTATCGCAGCTATAGCAATCGACATGTTTCCGTTTCCACAGCACCCAACGCCTGTTACACAGCTTGTGAACCCGCTGATTGTCGTTATGCTTTTCTTAAATAATTTGAAGGCACCTTAACATCGTCCTGAAAACATAGCTTTTCACCAAGTTGTTATACACTATATACGTATTTTACGAAATAGCCTTGTCTTGCTAACAACTTCATTGTCTCGAAAGAAGATAAATGCAGCTGTCTTCATAAGTAGGTATACTAACATATATCTGTTCTGAGACTGTTTTTCTATTTTTTTAGATATTCCGATAATCATAGTTGAAATTTAAGCAACAACCAACAGAAGCGAATAATTACACAGTACTGGAAGACACACAGAGCTGAACAGGTTCTAGAAATTGGACAGAAGTATTTAACACACCTCCAACAAGTGAGCGACAAATTTGATCGAACTAGGTCTATCTATAATGCGTCAGAGAATGGTCGACCAGTGTGTGCTATTACCCATTAAATGAATTGATACACTTCTATCCACAGCCCAAAGAAATCCAAAAAAAGATCCTTTGTTGAGATGGACATATCCCGTAGATCCTTGGGTCGTCGAATATAACATTTAGGTTTGCATGTGTATCGGCCATGAAACATATTACTGAGAGGATGATACTGATCACCGTTTCGAACTCTGCCAGTTCCTTTTGAATGAAGAACTCCAATTTAACGTCGTACTTCGAATATTTGTTGATCTGACGAAGCGAATTTTCAGCTACCAGTCACTGTTAATAGTGATAATATTGTGTGTACAAGCGAATCAACCTCGGGTTACACTTCGGGGGTGCCTTACATATCAGGGTATTATCGAGCGTGTGTCATGGAACTCTTGCAGTCGACGCCTATCGTAACATGCTGCCAGATGGTGCATTTGACGATTATTTCTACAGCAGGTAATGAAGAGTTCAGTTTCTAGAAATGCAGAGAGCCCCTCCAAAGTGCGTTGGCTTCTCGTCAACGAATGGCCCAGGTGGTAGATACGCCGACAAGGGCCAATTGCCTGTTCACCACTTACATCAGACCTTACTCCAACAGACTTTTTTTTAGGGGTGTTATCAAATATAAAATCTTTACAAGGAAACCACGTACTACTGATAATACATGCCAAGATATTCATAACAATAAAGAACTCGGTGCCAAAGAGTGCTTGAGGGTACAGTCCAGATTACAGCAATATGTAACTGCTGAAGGCTGACAGTTTGACCTCTTAAAATATTGAGGACTGAAGACACCACACTAATTGTGACTACGTAAACCACGTGGATTCAAATGGTTCAAATTACTGTGAGCGCTATGGGACTTATCATCTGAGGTCATCAGTCCCCTAGACTTAGAACTTCTGACCTAAGGACATCACACACATCCATACCCGAGGCAGGATTCGAACGTGCGACCGTAGCAGCAGCGCGGTTCCGGACTGAAGCGCCTAGAACCGCTCGGCCACAACGGCCAGCGTGGTTTCCAAGGCCCCATCTCTATGCTGGGGCACTTCTGGAGATTAAGATAATGAATTACGTATCTCTGTGAAACCTGGGAGTCAAATGAAGGCCGGATTCGGTTATGGTTGTGGAGGGGGCCGTAATCAGCTACTACTGGTTGCCTTTTACAGTTACACACTATTTATTTTAAATCAGTAATTCCAGACTCATCAACAAATTAAAAATACCTCATCTGAGTAAAGGAGGAATAAACAACATAGTAAATAATAATGTTTTCGATGAGTTACAATTTAGCAAATCACCATTAAGTACAGATACAATGATAATGTTTTAAAAGCAAGCTACTTTGATCTGGGCAGAAGGCCTTACACACCAAGAATGCCAATAAATTAAGAACTCGCTGAAATTTACAACTTACAGGTATTGAAATATCAAGACAAGTCGCCACAAACACAGCACAAGGCATCAGACGCCAGGAACGGCAGTGAATAGGTTTTAAGGCTTACGGCTAAAATACAAATACCAAACTAGAATTTTAAAGCAAATGACCACAATAACAGGAACGACAATAATATAAAAAAATTGAAATCTGCTGCAAAACAGCAAATACAGTAGCAAACGTTAGTTACAAAAACAACCAACTGATCCAGACGGTGTTCCAATAACCGACCTCTGCAACAAACACTTTCGCGGGCGATGAGATATGCAGCCAAGAGTTGCATTCACTTCACAGGATAGTAACTCAGACTACTGGCAGTCTATAGAATGACTAATGATAATGTTGCTGAAGCTACCTGACGTCCCAAATACCAAATGCAACCATGGAACAATACGCCAAAGCCGGAAGAGGCGGTCTGCACTACATCCCCAGAATACTGTGTTTAGAGCACCCAGACCAAGAAATGAATCACTACTACCAGAGTAGAAGAATCACCCACCGGCCTACAATCAAGAAAACTGTCAAAACTACACGCCTTACCGGACAGCAGACGCAAGGCGAACAAACGTACACTGCCATTACGTATACTTACCCCCAGGGCAGGTAACTGGGGCGTTACTCGCAAGAAAAATTACCGCTGGTTGAATAAATTGTAGGAAGTTGAATGCAGTTAACAGAAATAAGAAGTCGAGGAAAGACTTGCCCAAGCACTCCACTCGCAGCTGTTCGCCTCGGTGACAACACGAACCCAAGTCACTGCAGAATCGCGAGATATCACAGCGGTGGAGGTTTCTCTACTTGGATTGAAATGCACTCATCTAGAGGCTTGCTGGATCCGGTTTACGACGAGGTCGTACGCTCTCGCGACCACAGCTCTTCCATCCGGAGTCCATGCGTGCCTCCAGCAGTCCTGGCGCGTTTCCGCACTGCGCGGACCTGGCTCCTCCTCCGTCCCCGACCGAAATGATCCACTCACACGTCTCGGAAGAACAACGACGTCGCCCCAAAGATAGGGCAACCGCCGCTGCTGCCACTAGCGGACGACCAACGCTTGCGAAACCGAGTCGCGCCAGTCAACACGAGCAGAAGACAAACAACGGCAACCATGCCAACTAAACGATACCGTCTGGCCTGCAACAGAGGGCGGAAACCTACAAACAGCACCAACGCGAGCCACTCCATGGCTCACTCTGCTTGTGTCCAACAGTGGGCGTGGTCATGGTCATCAGTTTAGGGGAAGTGCTTTCTCGAGGAATTTCTTGCTCTGGACATAACAGCAAGCCACTTGTCATTTCATGCATACTAACGGGGTGTATGAGGCCTGTCTCTACCACATACCCTACATCATAATCAACCGCCAGAACGAGTATTAAATAAAATATAAAGTTGTGCAGCACTGCAGCTATTGTTTGTTCCACCAGATATTTTTTAATACGTGCAAATGAATTTGCCACTTGCGTCACATGAGACAAAGAGAAAATACAACATACTTCACGAAACTCGCTGATAACGCAAGAGATCACAGTCTGAATAGTCGCCAGCTGCCTGTAGCGATACCCAACCTGTCCTCGACAGGCACCCGTACCCTACGACCAGTTCCTCTGGTAAAAACAGACATTTGGAGGAGACGGAACAACACGGTATTCTGTTTATACTGTGGATGCCGTGGAAATATTGTACGCTACTGCAAAGATAGTGGCCTAGTATTCCACGACTATTTCATGGCAAAACATCAGCCATCACAATAGTGGAATTCTCGGCAGTCGACTGCACACGAGTACAGACACCTGCGAGACGGAGACCTTTGCAGTATCCTGGACGAGGTCGCTTTCCGGCAGGCCGCAGACGTTCCACTACGCCGTGCACAGGTACCAACACCAGCCTAGCTACCTTATTCAGGAACACCAAACGAGGTGACCATCTACGGAAATGAGACAGAGACCGATCAATATCCTCAATCCACACCAGTTAGCAAGCTGTCAAAATATCTCATTGATACAGTCGTCGACAGCCAATCTGTCTGGGCGCTAGTCTATTTAGAGGCTTCTTTTTCTGTAATGTCGAATGCTTATTGCCGTCAGCTAAAAGGTTATGGCCCATGCTACAAAACCGATTACGCTGAAGGTCTCAAAGGCGAAATACATCCAGCTGACAGGGAAAATGTATCACAAGCGTAAGAATCAAAGAATTTATCGTTTTAGCAGAATGTAATCACATTGCGATTTTCGGATGTTACTTCTTGCAGCCATTACAAGCAGTCACAGTCTGTACATAAGAACTCCAGATTGACAAAGCTGTGGCCACAAACACCTGCTCCTTTAGACTGTGATGTTTTCGTCAACTGCAAAAAGCTGCTCACACTAAAGAAATAAATCGACATGCAACCGACGATCATAAACATTTGAGGTTGTTAAGCAGAACTTTGGATCGCTGATTGCCACAACTCGTCCCTAAAGGGCTCGTATCTGCGTAGGGACAGCTGAACCAGTCTTGAACGGACAGCTTAGTGTCAGCGTCGGAGGATGGAGCTCCACTACCACTACAGACAACACAAGGGTGGGGGCTACGGTCGAACTGCCATTAGATTTGGCAATGATGGCATGACTACTTGAAAATAACAAATTGTTTCTCAACTATGGGAATGCAGAAAGGTTACAAGAAATTCGAGGTTCAAGAGGCTAAGTGGGGATAGACTGCATTTGTAACTCATCACGGCCTCTATAGTAACTGACTCCGTTTGGAGTGTATACAATTCAAGCCACCTTCCAGCTCATTATGAACTCTTAAACGGGCGACACATCTTTGTTGTATGGATGAAACTGTTTTCTTTTTGTAGACATTTAAGAATGTGTAGGAGTGTGTTCCGACTGCAAGTCTCCACCTGAAACCCATAAAGTGCTTCCTTATCGTTCAAGAAATAAAAATCTTGGGGCACCCACTGAATAGCGACACAGTGTGCTCCGATCCAGAGAAAATGAGAGCTGTCACATATTTTCTGACTCTTCGGAAAATTGGTGATAGTAGTTTTCTCTGAATGTGCTCTTATTACCGGTGATTGATAAATGCCTTCTGTACCTAAGAACGTCCCTTGGGGGAACTACTCGGAGGAAACGCTAAATTTACTGAAACAAGGGGAAAGGAAGTTCTTCCTTATACTTAAGTATGTGCCAACATCTTCTTCAGTTTTAGCATTTTAACACTAGAATTACGAGATGGAACTTCGCACTCACGCTGTTGGTTTTTGAATTGGGACAGTTGTAATACATTTCCGGAACGGTTATAAAAAGCTAATAGCTTATTCTTTCAGAGTATTCTCCAAGACTCAAATGAATTACTGTACAATCAAGAAATACTTTGTCGCAACTCTTTGGGCCATCAACGAGTTCTGACCGTATTTCTTTGACAAAGTAATCACAGCTGTGATAGACACATATTGTCTACGCTGCCTGATTAGCCTGAAGGATGTACTCATTTGACCGATAAGATGGACACTGAGACTTTAGAAGTACAACGTAATAATAGTAAACGAAATCAGACGCAAACACAAGGACGCTGAGTACATTTCCAGGAAAACTTGGGTGAAACACAGCATCATGGATGAAACCTCAATCTTACCTGCGTTAAAGGATGTTGAACAGAGGCTAGATAACATGCTGAAAACTGTGTAAACACTGAGAGATGAGGACCCAACCAAAGGAGAATTCCAATTAATTAATGGAACATTGTATAAGAGGAATTATGATCCAATGAAACAGAAATGGTTGCTCATCAACACATCTCATGTCTGGCCAGCTACCCTGAAGTTTAAAGCTTCACAGAAGAGCTTCTAGGAAGTTGGAATGTAGGAGACAAAGTACTAGAGGATTTATGGCTGTGAGGACGGGTGGTGCGTCGTGCTTGGGTAGCTCAGTTTGTAGAGCACATGCCCGCGAAAGGCAGAAGTTCCGAGTTCGAGTCTCGGTCCAGCACACAGTTTTAATCTGCCAGAAAGTTTCATATCAGCGCACACTCCGCTGCAGAGTGAAAATCTCATTATGGAAACAGCCTGAAGTTTTTCCACAACAGACTGGTTTCAGTGACTACCTCACCCACTATGCTATCGCTAGAGCTGTGCCGACTTCTGAAGCTCTGGAAGTTCCAAGTTCCTTATAGAGGATATCATTTTGAGCTAGGACGGCCTACCTGATGGTCTCCAATTGTCGGAAAGCTTTCCATTCAAGACTAGTATCAAAGAAAATTTCACATTACGACGTCACTCAGAGGATGACACTTGCTTACCATCCACAAACGAATGGCCTCACAGAGCGGTTTAAAAGTACTCTCGGAGATATTCTGTCGATGTTGCTTTTCGTCAAATAGAGATATTAGATTACAATACTGCTCACTGAGACATTTACAAAGAACACAAGTCAGTCATTACTTTACACCATTCTTTCTGCTCCGTTTTCACGAGACCGAACAGCGGTGGATACATAGACCTCATTTCAACTGGACGATTCTCAAGATGACCACATGAAACATTTCATCACCAGAACTGATGAAGCTGTATTACTGGTTCATATGTGAACCCTGGACAACCAGAAGAAGAATGAAGAGTCCTCCAATGCCAAGCACCGATAATTGAGTGCAGCAGTAGGCTCCAGTGAGAACTTCTGAAACAGTGTCCAACTCTTTCTCAGGAAGAGGACGAATTCCACAAACAATGGCTCAAGCAGTGTGGTAGAGTAATTAGCATCGTTGGTTGTCATGCTGTGGCTCACTAGTTCAAACCCGACCTCTCATTTTTAATTCATTTCTTAATGTCGACATGCTAATTTGGGAAATAGTTGCTCATAAGTTATGCTTGTAATTAAACGGATTCACACAGATCGACGAAGGATTACATGATCCATGCACCGTGTTGCAACAATCCTTTTCATTTCTTTAAATTGTTTTGTGGATAGTTGCATGATTTTAGCAACGTCCATTGCATGTTATTTTTCTGGTTGCTGCGTGAGCAGCTGGAACAATGTGCTGTTTTCCATCTTCTCGTTTCTTAATCAGTAACATGAAATGACAGTATGTCAATGAACAGGAAAAACCAAGAAATTTCATGCTGATTCTACGAACTGATGAGGGAAACAATGAATGACACGGAGTTTTCTTTAAATTTCTCGTGTAAAAACATGTGACACCACATATGAAGCATTCTTTTGTTGAAGACGGTGACGGTCTTAGTAAAATGAATATTGGATCACTTGCCTCGTCGTCGATGGTTTATGGTGGATTATTCTGCCATCTTGACTTTTTTGCCTGCTTTTATGATTGGCTTATTACTTTCTTAATGTTGTGACTTGACATGGCAACGAAGTTTGAGGCAGTGCTTTTTACCGTTGCCGTCAGTTATTTAAACACTTTAGTCGCAACAGGATGCCTCGGACTCATTCAGCAACGCGAACGTTATTTTAATTTCCTGCAGAGATCTTTCCTTTGGCGATTGGTTCCTTTGCAGCGCAGCTCCGCGCCTGCGACAAGTATCGGCGAAGTTAGCAGGAGAAGAGAATATTACTTAGCCCGGGGTTTCTATTGTTCTCGAAAACTTTCAAAGGGTGGCAACACAAAAGATTTTCTTTTGAGTTCGCATTTCAGTCCGAGGCTCCTTTTCCCTTCCAGCGTGGAGTGAATGCAGCCTATACCATGCTGGATACTTCAAAATGTGATGTCCTTTCATTTTTACGGTGCCTACTGCGATTGACTATTGATGCACCCATTATGCATACCAAGAATCAATAGAATACTTATTGAAAGAATATTATCTGCGTATATGTATCAACCTTAGAAATATTTCTCAGGACTAAAAACAAAATTTTAAAAGAAAGAGGTGTCTGAACAAAAATTACAAACTAAGGTAGATGAATACTAAGTTTTTACAGAGCTAGACAATTGTGTCATGGGCACCCTCGAATGAAGTAAATATATACGAGTGTAAATAAAATTGATTAAAACAATACACTCTGAGACTGAACAGGAACAACACAAGTATACAACAAACAGTGTTTAAAATAGAATACTTAGTAAATAGTGTCGTGAGGAAAGTAACTTCTTTTTTTTTTTTTCTTCTTCGTGGCTTTACAGCCCTTGATGGACCCTGGCCTGCTCTAGGACATCATTCCATTCGTTCCTGTTCAGCATCTAGCGTCTCCATCCTTTGATACGTATGTTATTGAAGTAAAAATGTCTATATCTTCCCCTGTTTCATCGTCCCACTGGGTTTTGTAATAGCGCTTCTCTTTCCCCCTTATATTCCACGCGAAAAACATGCCGGATCAATTTCAGGCAGTGTAGTTTAATGAACTTTGTGATTTCGAGATTCTTACAAAGTCTGAGAAGTTCAAAATTATATGATCTAAGCTCTCCTCCCTCTTCATTATAGTCACCCCATGAATTTTGCGTAACACCCTTCGTTCGAAACATCCTATTACCTCATCGCACTGTTGCGTCAGTGTTCAGGTTTCGGAGGTAATTGTCGATACTACTAGGCATACTAAAGTTGGATGCAGTTGATACTTCGTGCTTCTGGAAAGATTTGTGCACTGAAGTTATGAGCCCAGTCCATAACAGTATTGACTAGCTAGTTGGGTGCACCGCTTTATTTCCATACTAATATCATTGCGTTACGCTACCAATGTTCCCCGACAGACAAATTCGGTAACAGATTCTACTTGCTCCTGAGCAGTTTCTAGGAATGTTATTATTTGTGGTCATATTATTCGCGTGTGTTTGGTTTTATTGACGTTCACTTCCAGTCGAACGTTTGTATCGTATTAACTGTTGTGGTACGCTGATGTCATTCATGACTTCAATAACCTTATGGTGTCATATGCTGCTTTAAAGTCAAGAAATATATGAAGTCTTTCTTGATTGTATTCCCTATCTTTTATTAATATCAGCCTCTGGGTGGATATTTGGTCAATAGTTGACTTTCTGGATCTAAAGCCTGTCTGATATCACCCATTTTTCTGCAAAAGGTCTGACTGGTACAAAGCGGGGAAAACAATAGTTCATAACCAGTATTCATTAATGTAATTCCCCTATGGTTTTTACATTTCAGGATGTCCCCTTTCTTATGTACAGCATATACTATTCCCATATTCCAGTCATGTCAGACGACTTTTTGCGTCAATGTATCTGAGATCAGGGCTAGCATGCATCTAACTAGATGTTCCCTGCCTTACATAGTAAGCTTAGCTGGCAGATTGTCATTGTCAGGTGAGTTATCGTTGGCCAGTTTCTTTATTGCTAGTCGTATCTCTTGCATCGAGGGCATCCCATTTTTCTCTTCTTCCACTTGTTGGTTTCCAGTTAGTTCCCATGTTTCAGCAGAGTATAACATTTTCTTGAAGGAAGTCTGTTCAGTGATGTAACACTCCTTCCTGTAATGCTATCAGTTCACCATCTCTTTTCCCTATATTATGTGGTTTTCGGTTGAATATCCTTTCGAAGGTTGTTGACCTTTCTGTAGGATTGCCTGCTTGAATTAGCGTTATTCAGTGATTCAGTATCTTGCAACAAATAGTAACCAAGGACTTAGCCAGAGGGGGGTCCAGGCGTGTATATTTCTATAACAGGGATACTGAAGGACATCAGGAGCAAGGAGGACCATACCCGTGAGAAAGGAGAAGCCACGCACTGCCCCCCCTCCCCCTCCCCCTCCCCCCCCCCCCCCCAGTTCGCTTTAAGAGAATGCAAACCTTGCAGCGTATTCAGGTGTTTTTCTCTAAAAAAAGTGGTTTAAAAATCGGTATTACTCGGGTTTCTAACAGTTTAGAAGTGCAACATTCTACTGTCTACTTAAAAGTCTACAGTCGTCTTCCAAAATATTAAAAATACCCCGTGAGCCCAGGTATAGACCCCTTAAAATTGTCGTATGGGCGCCGTTAATAAGGGGCGATCAAAAACATCCGTCGAGGGCGTTTCTGTCGCTTACATGCAACGTAGCGCGACTCCGGAGCGGGTACGTAAGCACCGACATGTGGACTAGGCATTAGAGTGGCATAGATGTCTTTCTGTCGTGCTGTGCAGGAAATGCGGGAACGGGAACTACAGTGACGTTATTACCAAATACGTCCAAACAAGACCAATGTGCAGCTGTTCTTTTCTTGGCTACTGAAGGATGAACACTGGTAGGCAGCCATCAGAGAATGAGGGAAGTGTATGGAACAGCACGTCTGCCGAAAACCACCTTTGTGGAATGTCCGACAAGGATGTGCAGCAGGCAGTTCGAACTTCTTCACGCAGCAGGAGACGATGTTCAGTCAAACCGGTATCTCCAACATTCTGAGCCGATGGGGATGATTGCCTCAACGCCACGGTAATTTTTCCAGAGCGGCGTATCGATTATTGGAACGGAACCTTTTCATCGCGTCTTACGTTTCGGTTTCCAGTCATACTACCAAAAAAGTACTCACTGTCGATAGTCATCAAGGCCATTTGTAGATTTAAACTATCGATGTATCGACAACACTATCGCCTATCGCCTGTCCCTACTTAAGCAGAAATAACTATTGCACGCTGTTGGCATTAATTGAGTTCATTTATTGTTATAGTATTCGGATCAGATCTTACTTCTAACTGAATTTATTGTAAGTTCCACCGTTTATTGTTTTTGTGCTGTGTCCTGTTCTGATAATTTCCAACTATGGATAAATTTGTAATAATAGATGATAGGAAAACTAATTTTGATACGTCTGCTAGCGTAATGACAAATTAACTGTATGTAATATAATTGTCTAGTTACCTATCTACAGCAGCCTAAAGTTAGTACAGGAGTCGTTATTTGTAGACTGGTAGAACATATGAGTTGCAGTATTTCACAAGACATCGGAGCAGTAAACATCATTCCTTAGGCATTACAAATAACATTAAATTAAAATCAATGCATAAAAATTCATTCGATTGTACTGTGTTGCCACTTCGTCCAAAATGTATTTACGCCCTTGTGATACATACTGTAATAATTGACGCTACGAATTCCCTGCACAATTAAATCTTAAAATACGCATGATTCATCCACTATCAATAACGAAACATGCACCATTAGAGGAAAAACATTCAGCATCAGAATTTCATTTATTGTTGTGATGAATTTTATTTTATTTGAAAAGAATGCACAAAAACCACTTCTTCCAAATTCTCCACTGACTGGGGTAGCTCTAAGCCTTGAGGCTGTCCTTAGATTTGAGAGGCTTCGAGGCTCGACCGAGCGAGGTGGTGCGGTTGTTAGCACACTGGACTCGAATTCGGGAGGACGAAGGTTCAATCCCACGTCCGGCCATCCTAATTCAGGTTTTCCGTGATTTCCCTAAATCGCTCCAGGAAAAGGTCGGGATGGCACCTTTGAAAGTGCACGGCCAACATCCTTCCCCATCCCTCCCTATTCCAATGAGACTCACGACCTCGATGTGTGGCCTCTTTTCTCCAAACAACCCAACCCCCCATAGCGGTTCAAACCCACCGGTCAGCGACCTTGAAAGCGGTTTTCTGTTGTTTCCCATTTTCAGATCAGGAGAATGCCTGCGTTTCCCCCTTACTATAGGCCACAACAAATTTTTTCCAGATTCCTTTCTTCCCTGACAGATTCTACCTCCTTTAAAGATTCGTCCTCACAGATTAAATGAAAAGAGCTGCACCAAACCCATGTCGAACACGTCCTCGGAAACTAGTGGTACTAAAAGCCATATTTGCATTGGAAGGCGGCTAGAGATCGTTATTTTGTACTACATATCCTTGGATAAATATGTCTCACTTGTGAACAGCAATACATTTTATCTTCAAGTTTTCTACAGTCTTACTTGTAAATAAACGTGATATTAGCAACAACGTATGTTGTACATTGTAGGAGACCTTATTAGCATCACAGACTGAACAACCATTTAGTTATCAATAAATATAAACTCATTTATGAGATCGCATACGTCAGAAATGTAGTTGAAATTAACTCGTGAATCACTATTAAGATCCCAGAACTGTAGCTATAGATCTGAGTATCCAGTTTTGTTTAATAAATAAATTTGGTTGCTGTAGTTTCAAGTTGACTATTGAAATTCTAATTAAAAAAGTTCTTGGTCCTGAAGGAACTGAAGAATTTTAATTTCAATTTCAATAAAATGAAAGATACTTTAATAAAATTTGAGACTTAATTAAGGAAGTTAAGCTAATCTCAATAGCTCAGATAGGTCGTATATTTAAATATGCTGCAAGAGAAAGATGTCTAGATTTCTCTGTCAGTGCTTGACACTGACGGCATTGGTGCGTTGCAAACACGTCAATAATTTACAGTATGCTGACACAGTTACGTATGGGTTAACTATCTTTTATTCAGAAACTACAGGAAGTTTCGTCTACAGCAACTGTTGTTTAATTTCCTCATTTTATCAATGAGCAAAAATATTGCCATATTGTGAGCTACTCCAGCAATCCTAGCATGATGTGACAAATTCGTTGAGAAAAATGTTGATTCGTACAAGCATCTGGTAAAAATGTTTCAAATTCGATTGTCCTGTATGAAAGCGATAATGAAATTCGCGTTACCCCCCGACCAACTGCTCTGAGACCCTGGAGTACGTGTTACTCAAAAAGAAGACATCAGCGTTCATAAGGCGACCAAAACATAAATATTTACGTATCTCATCCTTCTTCCACTGTAACGTTGTCAAGTATGAAATGGCTCTGTTTTTTCAGGCGGTGGAACATCGCTGCTTTCACTAATCTTCATCGATGCCGTGAAAAATCTCTAGCAATAGCTGATATTTGGGCTGCAACACGGTTTAAATATGACCATCCTCGAAGCGGATCCCGTCATAATGTGTTAATATTGATAGAACAGGATTGGTTTCATGCACTCCAAGTGTCTGGAAGTTAATGCACGTACCATATTGGGAAATAATGATCCATTCTTTATTTTATCCTTCGGGTTTCCTGTATCATTGCACGAACAGACATTTAGGATAAGACTCTTGTGATGGGATGTTTCGTCCACTCAGTCATGACGATGACTATGCGCTTACATCAACCATGCAGAGTATTTTGTAGAGAACACACATGTAGAACTTAATCTTATTTTTTCTGTAACTACTTACATACAGGTGTTTTTATGAACAGACTTAAAAAAGTTTAAAGTCGTGTGGCTGTACACTGAGGTGAAACAAGTCATGGGATAGCAATATTTACGTATACAGATGGTGACAGTATTATGTACACAAGTTAAAAAAGCGGAGCAGTTATTTGTAATCAGGTGATTCATGTGGAACGGTGACTATAGCCGTGTGACGGGAATTAACAGGCTTTGGACGCGGATTGGTAGCTGTAGCTAGACCTTTGCGCCATTCCATTTCGGAAATCGTGAGGGAATTCAATATTCCGCGATCCACAATGTCAAGAATGTGCCTAGAATACAATATTTCAGGCATTACCTCTCACCACGGAGACCGCAGTAGCCGACAGCCTCCAGTTAACAGACACGCAACACAACACACAAATACGAACGTAGCCTTTAGGACAGTGCGGCGGAATTTGGCATTAGTGGGCCATGGCAGCAGACAACCGACGCGAGTGCCTTTGATATCAACACAATATCACCTGCAGCGCCTCTCCTGACACTTGACCATATCGGTGGACCGTAGACGACTGGGAAACCGCCGACAGATCACATGAATTTTCTATGAGCAGGTGATATGATTCGAGTGTCGGGAAAATCCCACAACGGCGTTGTGCAAGCTGGTGGTGGCCCAGTAATGGTTTGGGCTGCGTTTATATGGAATGGGATGGGTCCTCCGGTCCGAAGGAACCGACCATTGACTGTAACTGGCTACTTGGAGACCATATGCAGCGATTCCTGGACTGCATGTTCCCGAACAATAATGGAATTTTCACTGGGCCACAACTGTTCACGATTGGTCTGAGGCATATTGTGGCAGTTTGAGCGAATGATTTGGCCACCCTGATCACCCGACATGAATCCCATCGAGGATTTATGCGACATAATCGTGTACGACATCCTGCACCGGCATTGCTTTCGCAGTTATGGACAGCTATATAGGCAGCCTGGGTCCATATTGCCAGACAAAAGTAGGTCTAACACTATACAGGTATTAGAAGGTATCCCATGATCTTTGCACCTCAGTGTGCATGTCACACTAGACTCATACATTTCTACTTCTATGGATTGCCCACGTGGTCGTCGATCTGCAACACATTTTACAGTATTATTTGTGCACATTAGATTCTTAATAGTCTACTACTGTGGATGTATGCACTCGCCGTTGTTAAATATTTTAACTGATCCAGGGAGGTGCACTTCTGTGACTCTATGGTCTCCCAGCATCATTGATGCAGGCTAAACATATCCTTGCAAGAAAAGGGAAAACTGCATACCGGTATAGCATAGTTGAAGCCATTCATCCACGAATAACAATACTTTTGCATAAGTACATGGTGGGTTTTCGAATACAACCTTGGAACAGATGTCTCGGTCTGTCATAGCAACACTGACGCATTTGCAGAGCGACGGCACCAGTTGTCAACCTGTGCGAGGGCAGCGAGTGCATACAGAGTGATGCGTGTTTGATTACAGCCCTTACCTCCGTCTTTAAGGACGATAGTGACTGTGTGATGTATTAGAGAAAACCCCTTAACGCAGTTTTCAAATGGTTCAAAAGCTCTAAGCACTATGGGAATAAACATCTGAGATCGTCGGTTCCCTAGACTAACCTAAGGACACATCGATGCCTGAGGCAGGATTCTAACCTGCGACCGTAGCAGCAGTGCGGTTACGGACTGAAGCGCCTAGAATCGCTCGGCCACAGCTTCAAGCATCGGAGTTTTCCTAGATAACCCCGAATGCGTTGCGACGATACAAATGGAGGACTATGGTTTTAACGAAGAGGACGACTAGTGAGTTTCGGCTTATTCCACTTTTGTGTCGCTAAAATGGAAAAAAGTATGCAGAGAGCTTTCATACATTTACAGGAACCTTGCAGAAAGAGGCGGTAGCCTGAATGCTGTTGGTTATTAAATGTTTATTCATTTAGCTGCGTTAAATTTCACAAGGATTTAACGATCTGTCTCAATTGTTTAAAAAACCTCTTTGTAAATATGAGCGGTGCCATATTTTGTCTGATATACCTATCTCCAGGATCTCCTTCTACTAAACTGTAGTGTGCTGTCTTGGTTAAAAGAAAAGGAAATGATTTTCTTCTGTTTGAAGACCATTGTTTAGCTTAGGAAGCATGTAGCAGATCTCTCTTCCTTCATCCAACTGTGTGAATAAGGAAGTGCTACTAAAAAAATGGTTCAAATGGCTCTGAGCACTATGGGACTTAACATCTATGGTCATCAGTCCCCTACAACTTAGAACTACTTAAACCTACATCACACAATATCCAGTCACCATGAGGCCGGGAAAATCCCTGACCCCGCCGGGAAGGAAGCACTACTACTCTGGGTGTCTTTGTGAGTGGCTAGTGAGTGTGCAGCTGCGTGTTAAGTGGGTGGCTGCCTATGGGGGCCCATAACCTGCGAACCTCCGTCGCTCAACGACGTAGACACAGTCATATAGGACATCAGCCGCATGTGTTTCCGAGACTGGACGCAGCATTGGAGGTGGTGGTGGCAGTCGGCAAGTCGGCAATACTCAGCACAACCAGGACCACCTCCGAAGATGTCCAGCATAGCTTTGGACGAAACGTCAGGGATTGAAGAGTTCCATGGACCATGGCCATACAACCCAGAAGATTTCTCGGTAGCTGAAACATCTGGTCATGAAAGCCTTCATTGTATCATCTTAGGTTGTTTTCAGATCATACTGAAATTTAGAGTCTATTAAAGTCATCAGAAGATCTAAACCAAATGCAAAATAACTTAAACACAATGTCTGGATGTTGATAAAAGTGGTAATAGTCTCTCAGTAGGGAAGAATTAGATTTCAAGCACATGAGTACAAAAAGAAATCCGTTAAATTTCGATTGCATAATTAGTTGCGCAAAGTTAAAGGCTACAAAATTGACTAAATACCTAGGAAACAGTTATGAACAACCTAAAATCGACCAATCTCATAGATACTGTTGTGGGGAAGGCAACCCAAAGACAATATTTTATTGGCAGAACGCTTAGAAGATGCATCAGAGATGATCCACACCGTACTTGTTAGTCCTCTGCTACAGTACTGTTGTGTTGCATAGGAATCTTAGCAGGTAGGACTGACAGAGGACATCTAAAAGTGCTAAGGAGGGAACCTCGTTCTGTATTATTGTGAAATATAGAAGAGACTGTTTACAAAATGGTTGAAATGTCTCTGAGCACTGTGAGACTTAACATCTGAGGTCATCAGTCTCCTAGAACTTAGAACTAATGAAACTAACCCAAGGACATCAGACATATCCATGCCCAGGGCAGGATTCGAACTTGCGACCGTAGCCGTCGCGCGGTTCCAGAGTGAAGCGCCTAGAACGGCTCGGCCACTTCGGCCGGCTCAAAGAGACTGTTATAATACGCCAGTTGGAACGGTAATCATTAAAACAAAGGACTCTCGCTGTTGCAATATCTTTTCACGAAATTTAAATCACGAACTTTCACCTCTGTGAACATGTTTTACTGTCGCCATCATCATAAAAATGGGAGGAAACGGAGCTCGTAGAGAAAGATTTAAGGTGTTCGTTTTTTCTACGCTCTATAAGAGAGGGAAATAGCAGAGAAATAGTCTGAACTCTCTGCCAGACGCTCAGGTATGAATTGCTGAGTGTGGAAGTAGATGTACGTAACCTCCTGATACGAATTAGTCATTCAACTAGCTTAACTGGAAAACACAATCATTAAATAACAATTTTTCATTCGGATCACAAATATCTGCAAGGTATGCCTTCTACTAAATAAAAACATTAACAATTAAAGAAAAGTGATATCTTTCTTAAGACGATTCTGAGTAAAATTATCTTCATATAAACCGAATTATTAGTCTTGTACCCAATGACTTACTTAAAGCGCCCCCTTATTTCTCCTCTGCATGTTTTCTGTACATCATAGAGGCTTTGTTATATGGACGTATTCCTGATGCTTTACTGGCTTATAAGAAGGTCATGTTTGTATGCATCTTTCATCTGAAATTATGCAAGCGATAGTATGGAAATGGAGCTTTTCCTCTTTCTAAACCGTTCGAGCAATTGCCAGGTCACTGCTACACAGAGCTTCGCAGAATTTTAAGCTGACGAGGAGATCTGCACTCCGGACGTGCTTTAGAGAGTCAGAATTGTCTAAAAAGACAGTCGTGCTGCCGTTATAACGTGCTGATTTACGCAAGGTAGCCTGAAATGGGCTATCGTTGGCTATTACCAAGTACCAAATTACGTGTAATGGAATTATTTGCATGAAATGGCGAGGTGTAATGGCACATTAGTGTCGCAATAAATCATATAAATTGGTGCAGTTGTTTGCTTGATATACGACCAATAAGTCCTTTGTTTATAAATTGCGCGACGGTTGAATATGTATACCGAGCTGCTATCTTTATGTGAGAACGAATTTATGCCCCGACTATTTATGGGTCTATTTCAACTTATCCCTGAAGTAGTTAGATATATCTACTCAGAAAATCTGTGAATTTCGTACAGCGACGTATCTTGCAACTGTATAATGCTTTCAGAGCTTTATAGAAAACGTTTAATGTTCATTATATAACTTCCGCAAGTAAAATGCAAAGGAAATTTTGGAGTAATCGTTAGTTTTACTTTTAAGAATCTACTAAAGTGTCACAAAAACGAGAGGAAATAGTTGTTCACTTCTGAATGTCTTGTATAAGCGAGAAAAGATGTGAGCCTATTTATTTGTTTCATTTAAAGCTGTTGTGTCAAATAAATCCCAGGATCCAACGTCAGTTGTTAAACGTCTTTGAACGTTAGTATGATTTCCATGGATTATGCAGATAAAATGAGCTTTACAGTAGTAACGATGAGAAATCTTTACATAATTACTAACCATAGAGACAAAAGTCATGGAATAACTATATACAAATATATAGATGGAGGGAGTATCGCGTACACAAGGTATAAAAGGCCAGAACATTGGCTGAGCTATAATATGCAGTCAGGCAATTCACGTAAAAATGTTTCCCACGAGATTATGGCAGCATGACCTGAATTACCAGATCGTGAACGCCAAATGGTATGAAACATGGTGGTCAAGGGAAGGCATGATTCGCTTACGATTGCCTTTTACAGTTACACACAATTTATTTTAAACCAGTAATTCCAGACGCAACAATAAATGAAAGCACCACACGTTATTAATGAAGGAATAAACAATTGTGGAAATAATAGTGTTTTCAGTGAGTTACTATTCAGCAAATCACCATTAAATACAGATATAGCAGATAATGTTTTAAAAACAAGCCACTGTGATCTGGCCAGAAGGCGTTACACGCCAGGAATGGCAATAAATTAAGAATTGTTTAAAACTCGTTGCAACTTACAACTTCCAGGTATTGAAATGTTAAAGCCAAGTCGCCACAAACACACCAGACGGCTTTAGACGCCAGTAATGGCAGTAAATAAGGCTTTAAAGGCTTATTCCGTAAATACAAATACCAAATTAGAATTTTAAGGCAAGCGACCACAATCACGGCTGGAGGCCTTTCACGTCAGGAACTGCAATAATATTAAAATTAGACACCTGCCGTAAAACAGAGAATACAGTGGCATAGGTTAATTAAAAAATAAGGAACTGATTACCCAACGGGGGAAATAAGATGATGGTAAACTTTGTAACACAACCCTTAACATCCACTGAACACTACACTGCTAGATTTATTCCAGAATGCGACCAGAACTATTAAATAGACATATATAACATTTAATGTAGGCATTACAAGGAACTGTAATAAATAATAGAATAATAAAACACAAGGGCCGTACATAAGTTTCTTAAAGGGTACTGAGTGAAATTATACGTGGAGAAGTCGTGGACTGAAGGAGCGTTACACTGAACTACTGGCCATCAGACCTCCTTTTAGAACACACAGCTCTTACAAGAACCAACGGGCCACACACGGTGATCCAGGAAATGACCTCTGAGAAGGTCCGGCAACAAACACTTCCGCGGCGATGAGATAGGCAGCTAAGAGATGCTTCACTTCACAAGATGGTAACCCAGACTACTGGCAGTCTAACTAATTATAATCTTGCTGAAGCTACCTAACGTCCGATAAACCAAATGCAAGGATTGAACAATACACTAAAGCAGGAAACGGCGGTCTGCACTACGTCCCCAGAATAGCGTATTTAGAGCACCCAGGACGAGAAATGAATCACTACACCAGGGTAGAAGAATCACCCAGCGGCCTACAATCAAGGAAGCTGTCAAAACTACACGCCTTACCGGACAGCAGCGGCAAGGCGAGGAAATGTATACTGCCATTACATACACGTACTCCCAGGGAAGCTAACTGGGGCGTTAGTGGCCACCAGGCGAGAAAAATTACCGCTGGTTGCACTTCACAAATTGTGACAAGTTGAACGCAGTAAACAGTAATAAGAAGTCGAGGAAAGCTAATCAGCACTCCACTCGCTGCTCTTGGCCTCGGCGACATTACGAGCAGCAAGATGAGCCCAGGTCACTGGAGAACCGCGAGTAGGTTTTTCTACTTGGATCGAAATGCACTCATCTTAAAGTTTGCACCCTCGTGACAACAGCCCTTCCATTCGGCAGTCCATGCCAGCCGCCAGTGGTCCCAGCGTTTTCACGCACTGCGCGGACCTGGCTCCTCCTGAGTCCCCAACCGAACTGGCTCACTCACACGACCCAGAAAAACAACGACGTCGCTCCAAAGATAGGGCATCAGTTACTACATACCTATGACCACCGTCGCTGCCACTAGCAGACAGGCAGCGCTTGCAAAACCCAGTGGCGCCAGTCAACACGAGAAGAAGACAAACAACCGCAACCATGCCAACTAAACGATACCGTCTGGCCTCCAAGAGAGGGTGGAAACCTACAAACAACACCAACGTGAGCCGCAGCACGGCTCATGGTAGTTGGAGCTAGACGCGTGGGACATTCCAGTACAGAAAGCGTTAGGGTATTCAGCATTGTGAGATCAATAACATCAAGAGTGTGTCGAGAACACCAATTTTCAGGCATTACTTCTCAGAACGGACAAACGCAGTGGACGACGACCTTCGCTTAACGACCGAGAGCAGCGGCGTTTGCTTACAGATATCAGCGCTAACAGACTGCCTCTGCGTGAAATAACCGTAGAGATCAATGTGGGGCGTACAACTAACATATGCCTTAGCACACAGTGGCGAAATTCGGCGTTAATGAGCTATGGCGGCAGACTACCGACACGACTGGCTTTTGCTGACAGCACGACATCGCCTGCAGTTCCTCTCCTGGGATAGTGACCAAACAGTTTGGGCCTAAAGTGACTGGAAAACAGTGGCCCATTCAGATGCGTCCCATTTCAGTTGGCAAGAGCTGATGCTGTGTTCCAGCGTGGCACAGACCTCACGAAGGCACGGATTCAAATTCTTGGCAAGGTACTTTTGAAGCTGGTGGCGGCTCCATTATGGTGTGCTATCCCAGCTGTGCTTGGAATGTACCAGAGCTCCAAGCGCTAATAGAAACGAGTGATGCTCAAATCGTAATAAGAGCTGAAATCTGGCTCCAACAGGAGATAATCTCAGCCGAAATATTTTCGTAGAACGTAACGCTGTTCCGAAAGGATAGGCTAAACAGGGTTGGCAGTGGCGTGTTTGTTGCTGTTAGAAGTAGTTTATTTTGTTGCTAAATTTAAGTAGATATTTCCTGTGAGCTTTTATGGGCAGAGGTAATTGTTGGCAACCGGAGTAATAGTTCATGAGCCCATGCGAATAGTAAACGGTTGTGAAAACACACTTGACCTATTAGCAACAAATAATACTGAGTTAATAGCGAGCATCAAAACGGATATTGAGATTAGTGAACACAGGGTTTTCGTAGCGAGACTGAATATTGTAAGCCCCAAATCCACCAAAAATAAAATAAGCTAAAAATTCAAAATAGCAGATAAAAATTCACTTGACGCCTTCCGGAGGCATAAGTTCCACTCCTTCCGAATTAACAGTATATCTGTAGGCCAGATGTGGCTTGAATTCAAAGAAATATTATCGCCACCAATTAAGAGATTTCCACCAAATAGATTAACAAGCGACGGAACTGATCCTCCATGGCACACAAAACGTGTCAGAACACTGTTGCAGAAACAACGCAGCAAATATTCCAAATTTAAACAGGTGAAGAATCCCCAAGATTGGCGATCTTTTACGGAAGCTCGAAATTTAGCGCGGCCTTCAATTAGAGATGCTTGTAATAGATTCCACAATGAAACTTTGTCTCGAAACCAGGCAAAAATCCAAAAAGATTCTAGTCGTATGCTAGTGGCAAGACACAATCAATGAGTTCTCTGAGCGATAGCAAATGGAGGTACTATCGAAGACAGTGCTGCCAAAGCAGGGTTACTAAACACAGCCTTCCGAAATAACTTCACAAAAGAAGACGAAGTAAACATTCCAGAATTCGAATCAAGAACAACTGACAACCTGCGGAACGTAGAAGTAAATATTCTCGGAGTAGTGTAGGAACTTTAGTCACCCAATAAAAGCAAGTCTTCTGTTCCAGACTGTACACTGATTAGGTTTCTTTCAGAGTATGCTGTTGCAATAGCTCCATACTTAACAATCATACACTACCGATAGCTCGACGAAAGATCCATACCCCAAGACGGGAAAGTTACACAGGTCATACCAATATTCAAGAAAGATATTAGAAGTAATCCACTAAATTACAGGCCAATATCATTAACGTCGGTATGCAGCAGTATTCTGAAACATATATTGTGTTCGAACATTATGAGTTACCCCGAAGAAAACGGTCTATCGACACACAGTCAACATGGGTTTAGAAAACATCGATACTGTGAAACACCACTAGCTCTTTATTCACATGAAGTGTTGAGTGCTACTGACAAGCGATTTCAGATCGATTCCGTAATTCTGGATTTCCGGAAGGCTTTTGACACGGTACTGCACAAGCGGCTCGTAGTGAAATTGCGTGCTTATGGAATATCGTCTCAGTTATGTGACTGGATTTGTGATTTCCTGTCAGAGAGGTCGCAGTTCGCCGTAATTGACGGAAAGTCATCGAGTAAAACAGAAGTGCTTTCTGGCGTTCCCCAAGGTAGTATTACAGGCCCTTTGCTGTTGCTAATGTATATAAACGATTTCGGAGACAATCTGAGTATGCGTCTTCGGTTGTTTCCAGATGACGCTGTCGTTTAACGACTGATAAAGTTGTCAGAGTATCAAAACAAACTGCAAAACGATTTAGAAAAGATATCTGAATGGTGAGAAAAGTGGCAGTAGACCCTAAATAACGAAAAGTGTGACGTCATCCAATGAATGCTAAAAGGAATCCGTTAAACTTCGGTTTCACGATAAATCAGTCAAATCTAAAAGCCGTACATTCAACTAAATACTTAGTAATTAGTTACGAACAACTTAAATTGGAAGGAACACACAGAAAATGTTGTGGGGAAGGCTAACCAAAGACCGCGTTTTATTGGCAGCACATTTAGAAAACGTAAGAGACCCACTATGGAGACTACCTAACACTACGCTTGTCCGTCATATTTTAGAATACTGCTGCGCGCTGTTGTATCGTTAGATAGCATTGACGAAGTGCATCGAAAACGTTCAAAGAAGGACAGCACTTTCTGTATTATCGTGAACGGTGGAGAGAGTGTCACAGAAATGATACGGGATTTGGGATGGAAATCAATAAAACAAAGGCGTAGGGAGAAACGATCACCATGATAAAATAATGGAAATCAGAGCTCGTACGGTAAGATATGGGTGTTCGTTCTTTCCGCACGCTATACGAGATTGGAAAAATAGACAATTGTGAAGATGGTTCGATGAACCCCCTGCCAGGCATTTAAATGTGATTTGCAGAGTATCCATGTAGATATAGACGTAGATGTAGATATAGATGTGTACGTCCTCTGGTCCAACTGATCCAGTCACAGAATGGAAATGGTTACGTTCGGCTGCTTTGAGACCATTCGGACCCATTCATGGTCTTCATGTTTCCAAAAACGATAGAATTTTTTTGAATGATAATGCACCATATCACCGGACCACAGTTGTTCACAATTGGTTTTAAAAACATTCTGAACAGTTTGAGGGAATTATTGGCCCACCCAGATCGCCATCGCCCGACATGACTCCCATCGAACATTTATGGGACATCACCGAGAGGTCAGTTCGTGCACAAAATCTGCAACACTTCCGCAATTATGGAAGTCTATAGAGGCAGCGTGTCTCAGTATTTCTGAGGGGACTTTCTACGACTTTCTGAGTCCATACCACGTCGTATTGCTGTACTGCACGAGCAATAGAAGGTCCGACACGATATTAGAAGGTATCCCATGGCTTTTGTCACCTCACTGTGCAGATGGATTACATCAAGTTTATTTCAGTTTCTGTTAATTGTTTCAGTGACTACACAGTAAATTCATCCGGAAAATGTAACCTTAGTTCTAACTTAAGCTCATGAAGATGGTTATTGCCTTATGACAACACTTGTGCATTCAAACTCTTGACAATCAGTCGCTTATATCTAAATGGAAGCTATGTCTTATGATTGCCATCACTAACTGCACTATATCTTCGGCTCACGAAATGCTTTTAATGCTGGTATTAAACTGTAACATGAACAATTGGTGATATGTCTTTGTACCTCTATCGTCTTAAATGCTTCGAAAATACTATTGGTTTGGTTTAGAACATGAGTTTCCTGAGTCTTGCGTGTAATGGCGGAATTTTGTTTTGTGTTAGTTAAAAATCAAATACCAAAGAAAGGAATAGATAGCTTTATTTGCTCAAGTGATCTTCTTTATGAAATTTTTATTTCTTCCTTTAAAAGTGAATACACACTCACAGCAGTGTATCGGGAAGTTTCTTCGTTTTCTTTCACATGTTATGAGGATAAATCTAAAGTTCTTCTTATTGCATTTAGTAGTAAAACCCAATGAAATATTGGCATGAGGCTTTGAATTTCTTTAACGAATTTTCATAATTCAGAGTAAGCAGTGGCGCTGTGAATAAAGTGTATCACTGTTCAGAATGTCGAGTCATTAAGAAACGTCGCCTAATCTGTGCTCCGAATGACGTAGATTATTGGAATCAATTAGGTCCTTTACAGAAAGATTAGGATCCAACTGAATAGCAACTACCAGAAATGCGGCAGATTCAAAAAATATATGATGTATGAATGTATGAAAATAATATAACATTAAGAACGAAATTTTAACATGTCCCATAGCAAATAACTTCCTCAGAGGGAAGTAATAAGTTATCAGCCTCAACACACTGTACCGCTTTTTCTTACGATGCTGTAACGATGATTGGGTCCTTCTTTCTCTATCCAACATTCCAAAAGAATATAGTGTTATTAACAGTCTAAGATACATGTTAGATATTAAACATGAGATATCAAATTTTCTTTAATGATTATTGATTTAGATCAATCAAAAATAGTGTTCAGTGTGTGTCACTCATTACACGTCGTCGTACTTTTTAGAGATAAGTCGCCCTAGTTAAATAATCCGACGATGTGTCCCACACTGAGCAGCATTTTAGATTGATCTGAAGACGACTCAATAATGAAACGAAACGGTAATCAATAAAGGAAATTTGCAATCTTGGCTCCGATTTCTATCCATACATATCTTAAATCAAGAGGTTGAATATCGCGCCACTTACACTGTCAAGAAGAATACATATTTGATGTTGTACGCACTATTGATTCAAATATAGAAAGAAATAATGAATCTTGATTCTAGCTTTCAATCTGCTTCCTCAACATTCTGCTTGATAACGATTTTATGAATGTGGTGTCTTGCGAACGGAAGGCATTCTACTTTTCACACCTCGCAAAGAGTGTATCTGTAATTAAACCTCCGTTCCCATTAAGTTTTATTTACCTCTCTTGAGTGGTAACGAAAACGGTAGAGAATAAGATCAGCTGGAAAGTGTTGACTATTCCTGAAACGTACGAGGCGATGAGAAAAATGCTGCCCGTACGGCAGTGTTAACATAGTCCAGGCTCTAGTGCTAGCGCGACAATTATTCACTTTAAGTGACACTAGCGAATGTGGGAAGAATTGTGCTCAAACCCGAGTTATCTGTGGTACAGAAACTATGTTGATGGTGGCACTGATTTTTTGTTTACTTATATAATAAGTGAGACTAGAACTGTTCCGTATTTGTAAACTTTGATTTTGTCCGTAAAATTAGTATGAGTCGGAGAAATCACTGGCAGAACCACGTAAGGCCTCCGATTCACGAAATTTCTTCAACTTCTGGAGTGGCCGATTGGGGGTGGATGAGAGCTCTTTCGTGAGGTGGCCTATATGTTCTCCCGTACTTACCCCACGAAATTTCTTTCAGTTGAGGCTTACAAAGTATGCCAAATGTCATCTGATTTCCTGGACCAGGGTACAATCTGTCAAATCAACCAGAATTTTTTTTAATGGAGAAACAGCAAAACGTCAGCTGTAGACAGGATGGGTACTGCGTGAGCAAAATTGCTCATACTGAACACGTTTGTGGTGTAGGCTTCTTGAGTTATGTTTCCCGTTTGTAATTTAGCAATGAAAAATCAAATGAACAGTATGTACAGTACGTAACATCATATACCTGATATTCTTTCGATACAATCGATAATTTAAAGGAAATCTTGTCACGCTGCGTTCGAGTCTTCCGGAAAACAGTGTAAGCAGAAAAGAGTACGAAATATTGTTAATGAAACTTCACTTTGGGGGGGGGGGGGGGGGTGGTAAGTCCTCGCTTTATTTTTTTACGTCTTACTCGAATTCAGCAATCGGCGCTGAAGTGTTGGGCCGATGATTCCAATATCTGTCTTCATGAGACAATGAGTAGAAATTTGCTCCACTTAGTATGACACAACGTCTCGTCTGTCATTCTCGAGATCGACAGGAAGTGCAAAATGGCTAAGCAGGTATGGCTAGAGGACACATGTAAGGATCTAGAAGTATGTAACATTAGGGGTGAATAAATAATGTCTACAGGAAAATTAAAGATAAAATTTCCTTTACTTTACGTCTATGGTAACAACATTTTTTGTCAGCAGATTACCGGTTTCTTCAGATCAGCAGCAAAGTGTGGGAAACATAAATACATTATCAGATTGTCTACAGCTTAAAACAATAAATAGACCATAATGAAAGGTACTACAGACAAAGATATGCAATTGTGCGCTTTAGGTATGAAGAGGCATACCTGTTTTATAAAAACAATGTCCTAATAAAAACAATGTCCTAATGTACTGCAGCCATAGTGGCATCGTCAAATGTTAAATACGAAATCAGCACCAGCATCGTCAAATACATATAAATAACAGAATATGTACGAGTTATGTTATCAACAGCACTACTGTTCAAAACAAACTGCCGTACAGTAGCCACAAGATGTTTGTGTTGTAAGTTCACCAGATGTCGCTACTGTAGGCATATACTAGTCTTCAATGATTAACTGAACAGCCTAAAGTAAAGGGAGGATACAATAGGTAAAATGTGTAACAGTCTTATAAGGTACAAGAGGCATTACATAATAAAAAGCGATGAAATAGAACACGACATTTTTTTTCCTTTATTGTTATTTTAATACCTATACAAACAGGTAGGCTGTCAGCGGCATGCTACGCCGCTCTTCAGCCATAGTGTTGACAATGACAGAGCACAGGTTGGAGAAAGAGAATGAACATAGTGACGGGCTAAAAAATAGTGGTCACAGATACACAAAAAAAAAAAAAAAAAAAAAAAACACGGAGCCGTTCACACTCGACGATAACGACACCGAAAACACGTTGACACGGCACACAGAACACTGACGAATCCGATGGCACAAGTGAACGTAGAAGCGTGACGGCGGACACGAAAAACACAAAACGACGTCACACACACAAGAGACACAGATGGCGATGATCTCCGGCGCGCGAAAGTCCACGTAGCGTGTGTGAGTCCGGGGACCTACCAAGAGGGGAAGAAAGGTGAGGGGGGAGGAGGGTGGGGAGGGGAGAACAAAGATGCCAATAGCTGAGGAGATGGGAGGAGGGGGAGAGGGACAGGGGAGGGGTAGCCTGGGGGAGGGGTGGGGTATAAAGGGAGGAGGGAGGGAGGGTGCCCAAAGGAACAGACAGAGGAAGAGGGAGGGACGATCAAAGTTGATAGGAGGGGTAGATGGAGGGGAGGAGGACATCATCAGGGAGGGGGAGCTGCCGGAATCCACCTTGGGAGAGGGTAAGGAGGGTGGAGAGATGGAGACCGGGTGGGACGTGAGAATACAGGCTCGGCAAAGGGCGGGGTGGGAGAGGAAAAGGAGAAGGTGAGGGAAAGGAATGAGATCGTACAGGATCCGTGTGGGGGAGGGGAGTCGGATGCGATAGGCGAGGCGGAGAGCATGGCGTTCAAGGATTTGAAGGGATTTATAAAAGGAAGGGGGGGCGGAGATCCAGGCCAGATGGGCATAACAGAGAATAGGGCGGATGAGGGATTTATAGGTGTGGAGGAGGTGGAGGGGTCCAGACCCCACGTACGGCCCGAAAGGAGCTGGAGGAGGCGGAGTCGGGAGTGTGCCTTGGCTTGGATTGTCCGGAGATGAGGGGTCCAGGAGAGGCGACGGTCGAGGGTGACGGCAAGGTACTTGAGGGTGGGAGTGAGGGCGATAGGACGGCCATAGATGGTGAGATAGAAATCAAGGAGGCGGAAGGAAGGGGTGGTTTTGCCTACAATGATCGCCCGGGTTTTGGAGGGATTGACTTTGAGCAACCACTGGTTGCACCAAGCGGTGAACCGGTCAAGATGGGATTGGAGAAGGTGTTGGGAGCACTGCATGGTGGGGGCAAGGGCAGGGAAGGCGGTGTCATCGGCAAACTGGAGAAGGTGGATGGGGGTGACGGCGGCGACATGTCCGCTAGGACACGACAAAAGTTAGATTGTTAAAGAGAGGTAGAGATAAGAGACAGTAATTGAGATTTGCTCAAGTGCCAATATTCTAGATGATGACATAAGTGATGAACAGCTTTCATAGCACACAGAATAATATAAAAACTATAAAACAAATACCTAAAGCAGCCACAATGAAAGAAAACATACTGCCACGCATGATCAGCGCCCTCTGTTGGCGCTAACGCCAGAATTACGGATAGGCGAGGAGTGGTTGGAGGAACATGACCGCCAGAGGACCCCTCATACCCTGCAGCAAGCCGTTGCAAGGAAAGAACGATAAAATTCCGTATCAGTGCATGAACAATAGTATGTAGTTGTTCACTGATTAGAGTGCAACGTTGTCAATCAAAGCAAAGTAGATACTTAGCATGAAGTCGCTCTGCCAGTTACGCAGTTTAGTTGATTCATTCTTTCTTGCTTTACAAATTTCAAGCTCCTGTAACAAATAAAAAGCACTGCCTTCTTTCACTCTGTGGAGAATACACATACAATTCTTAATGCTCCCTATAGAATTTTAGATAAATGCTGTCCCAAAGCAGTTTTGTTCTCTGGCTGTGAGTGTTCATTAAACCTTAAGCTGAAAGAGCGGCCTGTTAGACCAGTATAATATTTGTCACAGTTACTGCAGTGAATCCTGTATATTCCAGAGCCACAAAATTTGTCATACTTCCCTATCAGTTTATGTTTTATTCGCAGTTTTAGGGTGTTGTCAAACTGAAAGCCACATCTGGAATCAGACTTTTTAAAATATTTTTCTATTTGCAGGGACATTTTACCGTTAAATTTCATAGGAATGGTTTTCGTTCAATCTTTACTTGCTCTATTTTGAGTGTGAGTGTGTGTGCATCTGCTCCTTGTTATACGTTTCTTTAGCCTACTGCAGGGGCTCGGGACGTTATTTACAGAAAAGCCATTAACTACAATGCTGATGTTGATTTTGCATTTATCATTTGACGATGCCACTATAGCTGCAGTACATTAGGACATTGTTTTTATACTACAGGTATGCCTCTTCATACTTAAAGCGCTCTATGTCAGTAGTACTTTTCATTATATCTGTTTTAGGATGGGGTCCACCTTTATCGAAACAAAATTTTGTTTTTTAAGCCAAAAATGTTTCACTGCAGCTGCATCATTTTCAGTGTCAAAGATAAAAAATGTACTTTATTGTTTGTATACATGTAACAATTAGTTTATAAATCGTAATTACAGATATTTGAAAAAACACATAAAATTATGAATTCATACCTTTTTACCGAAGTGCAAAATGGTTAAACAGGGATGGATAGAGGACAAATGTAAGGATGTAGAAGCTTATCTCAATAGGGGTAAGATAGATACTGCCTCCAGGAAAATTAAAGAGACCTTTGGAGAGAACAGAACCACGTGTATGAATATCAAGAGCTCAGATGGCAACCCAGTTCTAAGCAAAGAAGGGAAGGCAGAAGGGTGGAAGGAGTATGTAGAAGGTTTATACAAGGGCGATGTACTTGAGGACAATATTATGGAAATGGAAAAGGATGTAGATGAAGACGAAATGGGAGATACGATACTGCGTGAAGAGTTGGACAGAGCACTGAAAGACCTGAGTCGAAACTAGGCCCCCGGAGTAGACAACATTCCATTAGAACAGTCATGACAAAACTCTACCAGCTGGTGAGCAAGATGTATGAGACAGGCGAAATACCGTCAGACTTCAAGAAGAATTTAATAATTCTAATCCCAAAGAAAGCAGGTGCTGACAGATGTGAAAATTACCGAACTATCAGTTTAATAAGTCACAGCTGCCAAATACTAACGGGAATTCTTTACAGACGAATGGAAAAACTGGTAGATGCGGACCTCGGGGAGGATCAGTTTGGATTCCGTAGAAATATTGGAACACGTGAGGCAATACTGACCTTACGACTTATCTTAGAAGAAAGATTAAGAAAAGGCAAACCTACGTTTCTAGCATTTGTAGACTTTGAGAAAGCTTTTGACAATGTTGACTGGAATACTCTTTTTCAGATTCTAAAGGTGGCAGGGGTAAAATACAGGGAGCGAAATGCTATTTACAATTTGTACACAAACCAGATGGCAGTTATAAGAGTCGAGGGGCATGAAAGGGAAGCAGTGGTTGGGAAAGGAGTGAGACACGGTTGTAGCCTCTCCCTGATGTTATTCAATCTGTATATTGAGCAAGCAGTAAAGGAAACAAAAGAAAAATTCGGAGTAGGTATTAAAATTCATGGAGAAGAAGTAAAAACTTTGAGGTTCGCCGATGACTTTGTCATTCTGTCAGAGACAGCAAAGGACTTGGAAGAGCAGTTGAACGGAATGGACAGTGTCTTGAAAGGAAGATATAAGATGAACATCAACAAAAGCAAAACGAGGATAATGGAATGTAGTCAAATTAAATCGGGTGATGCTGAGGGAATTAGATTAGGAAATGAGACACCTAAAGTAGTAAAGGAGTTTTGCTATTTAGGAAGTAAAATAACTGATGATGGTCGAAGTAGAGATGATATGAAATGTAGACTGGCAATGGCAAGGAAAGCGTTTCTGAAGAAGAGAAATTTGTTAACATCGAATATAGATTTATGTATCAGGAAGTCGTTTCTGAAAGTATTTGTTTGGAGTGTAGCCATGTATGGAAGTGAAACATGGACGATTACTAGTTTGGACAAGAAGAGAATAGAAACTTTCGAAATGTGATGCTACAGAAGAATACTGAAGATAAGGTGGCTAGATCACGTAACTAATGAGGAGGTATTGAATAGGATTGGGGAGAAGAGAAGTTTGTGGCACAACTTGACTAGAAGAAGGGATCGGTTGGTAGGACATGTTTTGAGGCATCAAGGGATCACAAATTTAGCATTGGAGGGCAGCGTGGAGGGTAAAAATCGTAGAGGGAAACCGAGAGATGAGTACACTAAGCAGATTCAGAAGGATGTAGGTTGCAGTAGGTACTGGGAGATGAAGCAGCTTGCACAGGATAGAGTAGCATGGAGAGCTGCATCAAACCAGTCTCAGTATTGAAGACAACAACAACAACAACCTTTTTACCACATGGTGTGGTTTTCTGATGTATTGTGTTTCTACAATGACTGTTTTGTTCCACAGTTTATCATCTGCAACCACTTACACCTGGAAGTAGATAAATTGTTTAAGCTAAAATTACGATTTGAAAATTCTTATTTCTGTGCCTGAAACTAATTAATTCTCTCTCTCTCTCTCTCTCTCTCTGTCTCTCTCTCTCTCTCTCTCTCTCTCTCTCTCTCTCTCTCTCTCTCTCTCTCTCTCTGTGTGTGTGTGTGTGTGTGTGTGTGTGTGTGTGTGTGTGTGTGTGTGTTTGTGTGTCTACATTTATCCTTTTCCGAGATACAGGCATTCAAAGTTACCATGCTGGTACACGTAAAACCCGCTGTGAGGCGAAAAAGTAGTTCATAAAGTGAAGGGGGAAAAGGGCTGTAAAGTATCTTCATTACCAATAGAACGATTCTGGGAAAAACATACTGTAGTACTGGAGTTCATGCAAAATTTTTGTGCACGTAAAATCCGGTATCAGGTTAAAAGTAGTTTTGTATTTTTTCAATAAGCAAGCTATTAAAAATTTACTGACCCGAAAAGTTATTTTCATGCAACCGACATGTCATGCTGTATCAAGGAAAAGAATGGAACCGGAGGGAAGATACTCCTATCGGAACACAAAAAAAAAAAACTTACGTGCTACTGTTATTAGAATACTCTGCCTCCCTCATTTTCCCTCATTCTTCCTTCCTCAGCACCTTTAAAATTTTTTCCAAAATTTTGGCATGCGAACATATTCACACTTTTTATGTTGCGAGATGAGACACTGTCAGTGGGAAAGAGATGGAAAAGTAATAAATATTAGAAGATCGGAGACAGTGGTTGTGGTACAGAAAGAGCAAAGGAGACAATGACAATCTGGGGCAATGGCGGTGACATAACAGTGCTAGAAAAAGAGAATAAGAGACAGTGCCACTGGGAGAGGAATAAAGTGAAAGAGAAAATGGAAGTGAGCGAGAGAAATGATAATGAGAGATGCATTCTATGACGATGACAACAAGGGAAAGAGAGATAGTGACACTGAGAAGAGACTGCAGCAGTGGAAAGGAATAAATGAGATATTTGCGGTAAGAGAGAGCAAGAGGGAGACGCTATTAGTGTAACAGAGCAAAGAGTTGTGACACATGAAACAGTGACAGCTAGAGAGACAATTAGATAATGACAATGAGTGGACTGAATGAGTGAGTGAGAATAGGCAAGTGCTTGTAAATAGGTATAAGCGACTTACAGCGATGGCCTAGTGGATGTGAACGCGTAACAGTTAGGGGCCCTCACTGAAGTGAGAAGTGAGATGCATGTTAAAAAGGCGCGCTATGTTCGCATGCCATAGTTTTCGATAAAAATTGAACAGTGTTGAGGAGGGACAATGAAGCAAATGATACTCTGTTTCTCAGTAAGAGTGTTTTAATAAGCAGGAACATCCACGTACGTCTTGACTGACCCACAGAAATCCTCCGATTGAAGCGCAGCCTAAATTTCTGAGCTGGTAAATTTCCACTTTTTGCATCGAGATTGTCTCACTTTTATGTATTCTATCAAGAATGTAACTGATTTAATTACAGTGGCGCCCTACTGCCCCCTACTCCTCATTAATAAAGTTATTTATCTCAACAATCTAATTCCCTGCTGTAGGAGAAGTAGTCCAATGTCTACACGGTCCGGGGAGCAGAAAAATAACAGGTTGATCATTTTAATCCGGTGGTACGGGGAGCACTGACAAGCAGAACTCCTCGCTTTGTATCATCCGCCAACACACCGCAGCTGCAACCTCTATATAGATCACCAACTCACTAACAGTCGCCCACCAACTTCCCCCCCCCCCTCCCCCTCACAATCCCATTCCCCTAGCGTCAGTTCCTCCCAACTGATTTCCATAGTCAGTTCCTCCCAATGCATTTCCATAGAATAAGTCTCCTCCTCCCTGCAACTCTAACCCCACATCCTCCGTCCTGCCCCCCCCCCCCCCCCCCCAGTACCACTCATATCTCTGCTGAACATCTAATACGTAGTGTATGGGTGTAATTTACACTTATACATTCTTTCTCTCTACCTACTCCCATCAACGTCATCTCTTTCTCTCACCCAACGTCGTTCCCCTCTCTTTCCCTTGTACACACACAAGAATATGAAAACAAATGCATTCCCAAGGTTGACACTACTTAACCAAAATAAATGAAGAAGCTAAAGCATTGTGCAGATTGTTGATCATGTAAAACTAAACATATGTGTCTGTGACGGAGCGTTTTTGAAGTTTCATAAAATCGAAGTGTAAAAAAACACAATTTCAAAAAAAAGCGGGGGGGGGGGATTCGAAACAGCAGCAAAATCGCGAAAGATAAAGCTAAATCAACTTGTTCAGCACTTCAGCTAACAGTGAAGAAGCAATGATCTTCAGGAGATGTAAAAAAGACGAGAAGCTACTTACGTAAACTTTATGCCAGATTTATGCTGGCAATTCTTATTAATCGACGAATAGGAAACTGCACATACATATTATTTATAACATATTATCAGAATTCCGACTGAAGTAGCTTTGTAAATGAAAGTGAAATGCATCTGGTGCAAAACACTCTGAAATTACAATATGCTTAAGATGGAAAAACAGTAATAAATTAATACAACAGCTGCTTAGGAAGATGGCCATGCAAACCGAAATTTCGAACAACTTTTTTCATTCTGTTCCACAATTTAAATTTATAATCTAGATTAAACTGAATAACGTTTCATTCGTGAGTGGTAACTGGTCATGTAAAATAGCCAGCTAATGCAGCCAATAAAGGTTCAAACCACGTGACGTTAATTAACATATCTGTCTTTCTCTTGCATTACCCTCGAGCTTAACTCCTTCTAAATGAACACTCCTGAGTTACATCGACACTTAATCAATCCATAACCAGACACTTAATGATTATATATGCAGTTTGAACTATAGTGTTAAAATTGGGAGTGCGGAGAATAAATATCTGTTGTAAGTTTGAACACGAAATATATAGTATCGAAGAGAAAATTCACAAAAAGTGACATACGAAGTGTGTTAAAACCGATAGCATCTGCATACGTCGCACCATTTGAGTAAAAAATTATATAATGTTCGTAACAGTATTTTCAGTGTCTAATATACGGGAGAAACTGTGCAATGTGAGGTTCTGAGCAAAAATTTTAGCTTTTGAAGCGAACTTCTATGCTTCTCGTCGAAAACAGAGTTGCAAATAAGTCTTCAGGTGCAAAAATGATCGAAGACATACCTCCATGAGGAAGACCTTCGACATCAACCGTCAACCAAAAATGAAGTGCTTATTTCGATAGGGAGTACCAGAACTCTTCTCGGGGCAGTTTACCCTTTCACACTTTAGTTACCATTCATTCCATAAATAGTGCGTCTTGTATTTGGTATCCCATGACACTACAGATAATCACAAGTGGGCGCGAAGTGAGGTGTTCTGTTCCTATTGTTATTCAGGACGGCACAGAATGGAAGAGATGGATAATCGCATCTAGATTAACGTCCGCATTTGATGGATAGATCGTCAACAACATGGCACTCGCTCCGAAGATTAATGTGTAGCATATTTCACACTGAACTGAGGTGTATCTACGTTACCATCACTATCACATTCCTGTTAAACACTGGTGACAAATTTTCCACCACAAAGATGCAGTCCAGCTATCTCTGAGTCAAGGGTTGCCACACATGACTAAGATCGTAGGTTACGCTGAAACTAACAAAAACACTGAATAACCTACACATAGTATTTGTATCAACAATGCGTCTAACTAACGCGAATGACACATAGCTCTCCATCTTTTAAACCAACGATATTTCAGTTACGTCCTCGTAGCTATCACAAGCTGACAAAATCTAGGTTTAATTAAATGCCAGCTTCAAGAAAATGCCTCCGTTATTTTGACGTGAAAAGTGATGTTTTTACTGTATCAGGATGAATGAAATACTGGGTTCACAAACACAAATTAGAAATATGATACGTAATTTATCATCCATTTTTATCGCACATTTATGAAGTGAATTCTTTCATAATCTGCCTCTGATCGAAAACCACACTGCAGTGACGATTTATCGTTTCCGCTACCTGGGTATACTCTAGCTTCCTTCTCTCTATCCTAGTCCGACAGCAAATCAGGATCCGTGGCAATACACCTTCAGATATCTTTGTTACTACTTCTTCTTTTACTAATTTTTCATTTATCTCCTCTGCTTTTCCTGTCTTTCTGTCATGTGCTGACAATGCAGATTCTCTCTCCCTTTCGCTTCAGAACTAATTTCTTCTGCAGATCATGCGTGGCTGCTCAGTGGTTAAAAAACTAAATTCCCTTTGGGGGGATATGTTTTCAGCTCCTTATCTTGACATCCACATTTAGGTTTTCCTCTGTTTCATCAGAGCGCGTAAGGCAAAAACTGAAATGGTTCCTTTGCACAGGACGCTAGAATATCACAAACTACAGCCTCCCGCGTAATCACTCTTCCACATGTCTGTTGCTTTTGGACTGAATACCGAAAGCAATTCTCCTGGGACATTCAGATTTTTATGTGGCATCAATATATATTTGCGACACACCTTCGGCAAGCAATATTTTAATATTAACAGAGAGAATCGCTGCGAGAGTGTATAAATGATGGACCCCTTTTTGTTGTTGTTATTTACTTCTACAGAAAGTCCAAATCTAGTTTATTTAAACTGTGCTCCAACATATGAATAACTACGACCAATAAATTCAACACTACTCTGGATGACGCTGATAAGCCAGCAAATAAACGAAAACAAATCTGGTAACAGTGTAATACAATGTTATGGCACATTGTCCTATAACTAATTAAAGCAATTATGCAAAATTACAAGTACGTTTATCAGAATGCACGGATATTATGTGGCTGTAAGCACTTCCGATAAACACAGGACTACCACCAATACCGAAACAGATACTCGCATATGGTTTTCCAATTCTAAGCTGTCAGAGTAGTGCTGCTCTGTGGTGTGGAACATATAATTTATGCTGGTGTTATGTAGGGCTTGATCAAGACCTCAATGCAGTGATAGTTTCGGATCTGCTGACAAAAGTAATACGATACTCTCCAATACCCTAAGTGATCTGAACCCATCGTTACGACCAAGATGTCATCAGCGACGATATAATCACAACAGTGAGACAGCAAACAATTAGATAGTCGACATTGCCCCAGTTACCGACATGACGTGTTGCACAGATAAGCTTTGCACATAATCTGTCACCCTCCAAGTCTGTGTAGACTGCTGCAATCAAAATATACTTTAGCAACACATGTCAATAGCACTGTCAATGTGACTGTACTTGATTAGACCTTAAGCTTGTTATGGCAGAGAGGAGTTGTAGATCGGCGCCACATAAGACCTCTTCCAACATGCAGAGCGTGCTCTATGAACAATGGCTCCTCAGTGCCACTGCTAACGTTTCTGGACTATAGGGCCATCAAAGAAGCAACTTTAAAAATGTTAATTCTTCTCTTAATACAATGGCCTAACTCGATTCCTTCAGCAGAGACACTCTACGTGAGATAGTTTCATGTAGATATGTCCCATCCTTGTAACTATATGAAAGACAGTGTGTTTTTTGCCACATGTGTTTTATTTATGAAGCATCTTCATTGTTAAACGTATAATAAATGTATTAATTCGTATTTCAGTATGTTCCTATGTTACATTTTCTCATATTTTTCTTTTGTTTTTCAGATTAGAAACAACCTATGTACCACAAATTTTGTGAGGTGAAATTGTCGTTTTGTGTTACCATTTCCAATGATGATAGTCCGTAAGTGTGGTCCCGGAAATGTATTCATGTGGTTCCCAGAGTCCAGCACGCCGATTTTCGACGTTTGTTCACCCATATTTGCAATAACACATCACTTTCACACTTCACTGTGTGATTAACTTGTGTTTGTTTGCAGTGTGTAGAGTTTCCAAGTGTTGCTATGTGTTTATATTTCGTATTTTGTTTGGATTGCGTGTGTGTAGTTTGTTATTTTTCATTTGTTTTGTGTGTGCGCGCGCATGTATGTGTGTTTGTCTATGTGTGTATTTTTTACGTGTAAATTTGTCGTTCCTTGTGAGAGCGTTATCTTTTTTTCTATTTGTTGAATGTGCCATTTTTTATGTGAGTGGACATAATTGGTGTGTGTGTGAATAAGAGAGAGAGGGGGAGCGGGAGCGTGAGGGAAAGAAAGAAGGGGGGGGGGGGGGCAGAGGAAGATTCATTCACTACAAGTATTTATTCTGGTATTATCTTGTTATTGTATCAGTAGCTAATATGATCAATGAGTTATTGCTTGTTTTGATTTGGTTATCAATTACTTCCTTTCTCAATGCAAGGGCTCTTTGTATATGATAGTTTTCTTGTAACGTTAGGAAGTTTATTGTTGATACTCAGTAATTTACGTGTCCCATTCCATTTGGATGGTTTACATTCTTGGCATTCTAACTAGTATTTCTCTGGTTTGACTGTTGTTTGTGAATGTAACTGGAGTGTGTTTCTTGTTCTGTAGGTGTTCGTTTTTCTTTAATTGTTTTTTGAGTCTATGTTTGAGTCTTTATATTATATGGGTATTGTAAAATGAGGAAATAATTTCCTCTGCCTCCTAACTCTGATAATATGTAATTTTATGATGGACTATTTTTTCCTTCCTGTGCTGCGCTGCCTTAGACTATTCCACCTGGTCATAGTTGAGGGGGTGTTCGCCCCTGCACACTAAGCTGCACTTTTATTTTTGTTCCTGCCGGTATTCCTACAGCAGTCATTCTAACTTCCCTACGGCGTACCCGGTGCTCCCATCATGATGACTCACCGTTTTTTTTAATGACTGCAGCTTACTGTGAGACAATGGCTTCTCCTGGCCATTGACAGGTACCATCAACTCTCATTATTATAGTCTACCGAAATTCAAATATCTCGTGATCGTAAGCTTGGATCACGATGCTGTTTTTACCAATCTCACTTTAACCAAAATTCACATCCATCTACGTAGGTTTCCACTTACTTCCTTGTCATTATTGTAGTCTTCAACTTTCGTAATTCTGGAATGACCACACATTGTTGCATAGCCATGTTAGAAAACCTTTATTGAAACAAAGAGATATTCATCACAGTTTCAAGTGAAGTGAAAACCTGGCTGACAGACAAATCTGGACGTAGCGGAAATGAGTTTAAGGAGAGCAATGAGAGAAGAACTCAGTGACTACCAAAGTAAAATTTTATGAACTGCTCTGACTATAACACTAAGATGTTTCGGTATAACATACGGTCAGTAAGCGTTTCAATTTCATCTGCACCTTCTCTCAGTGTCCGTATAGGCGCGGAAACGGAAGATAACAAAGAGAAGGTCCAAATACTGAGTTCCATCTTCAAAAATTGTTTCACTGTGGATAGTCGTAATACAGTCCCTTCTTTTAATCATAAAAAAGCAGAGGCCGTTATTGTTTCCAAGTAAGGTTGTAATATAGACGCACATATATAGCCCTACGCCGATGATTTCAGTCTGTGATACATTTATGGAATTTGTCTTACGCTCAAAAATCATAACGGTATTGGAGAATGAAAGTTTCTTCTATACGAAGACAACATGTATTCCACAATGAGAAACTCAGCTCGCTCTGTTCCTCCATAAGGTCCATCGCGCAGTAGAGAACGGCGCTCAGTCGAATGTCGTATTCCTTGACTTCAGGAAGCCATTTGATCTCGTCCCGCACTGCCTGTTAGTGAAAAAATATGAGTTCCTCAAATATCGGACCAGATTTACTACTAGTTTTCTTGCAGATACAACTCATCACGTAGCTCTTAAAGGAACAAAATCAACAAACGATAAGGTAATTTTCGAAGCACCCCAGGGAAGTGTGATAGGACCGTTACTGTTTTCAATGTTTATAAATGATCTAGTACCAAATGTCGGAAGCTCATAAAGACTTTTCACAGATGAAACGATGTCTATAAGAAAGCAGAAACGCCAGAACACAGTATCAGTTTGCAAAATGACCTCCAGAAGTCTGATGGATGACGCAGGCACTGACAGAGTTAATATGCAGCCTTACCGACAATCATTCTTCCCACTCACCAGTGATTGTGTGGGTGAGGGATGGGGTTGCCGGGGGCCATGATCAATTACTGGTACCAGAAGTACCCTCCGTCAGACACCAACACGTGGCTTGCGGAGTACTGCAGCAGATGTAGGTGACATACCACTGTCACGTCTCACTTCGAAATTGTTTGCTACACCTTCGGAATTACGTTACACGTTCAACTCAGAATGGCCAAAGAATGTTGTTTATCTGAATATATTCGAGCACCAACAAGCTATTATTCTTAACCCTCTTCACTGCTACAATGTAAATTTTTCCCACTGGGAGCTACATTCCATCGCTTTAACACTGCTTCCTTCAAGTTGCTCCAATATTGGAGACCCGGTGCTCACTGAAACCATAATATGTGATGTCATTGGAACAACGGGAGTGCACATAACGATATCTGCTAAGGACCCGTTTTTCAACAATGTGTGCTGAACAGCACGCTCCGAGACGCTTGTGCCCACACCACCACTGAACTATGTCGTCACATTCTGCTCTCCAAAACTGGCAGTCCTCTGACATCAACGTTCTGTAATGAGGCGTGAAAGTCCCAACACCCTGTCGCCTGTCACCGTCCTTCAGCCGCTTTCCGTAGATGGTGACGACCGTTGCATGTAAACAGCTATCCAGCTTCACAATTTCCGACTTGTAGGTATCGGGCCATTAAATTCGCACTTTGTTATCGCCGCTTATGTCAGCGGGTTTTTCTGTTTTCTGCCAGAATGTGTTCCCATTACTCTCTTTTCCTGCTTATAAACTTTTAGTTGCTCGCAGCGCCACTACATCCACTTCATTCTCACGGTGCTCAGCGGTCATAATATTTTGGTGCATTAGTCTTAGTTAACTTTTAGTGAAACTGTCGAGTAATGAAGCTCTCCGATAATGAACACGTAAAGGTACTCCCCTACACCACTTGTTGCTACGTCAGAAAGTAATTACGTTTACACACGGTCATAAAAGATGCATAGGGTGGACATCCAAGACGGACTGCACATCGTCCCAATATATCTCCTTGAGTATTTTAGTTCACGTGTAATGTGCCAACACACTAGATGTGTCTCCTATGAGAATCAGTTTCCGGCGAGTGTTGGTGGGTGATTACTCCCAAAATGAAACTTTTCTTCTACTTTGCCAATTTCAACGTAATTTTAAAATCATGTCTGTCGTGTAAGGTTGTAGCAGTACCAAGCTTTGCAGTATAGAACTTCATTGGTTTCTTAGCTAAGGATTTTTAATATAATTTAATGGTCTTTTTTAATACCTATTTCCATACTCTGTACGTTCACAGGACATTCACAGGACACTGTTCATCAGTTCTATGCAATGATTTTATGAGAAATGTTATTAATGAACCTTCAGTAGTATTTTTGAAGTTTCAGAGATGAATTGTCTTTAATTATCGGTACATAAATGTGATAATAAAATAAGAAAACTACGTTTTCGATAATATTAATGGATAGATGTAAGCAAACGTCTTAAGATTACTTCCTGCAAAGATTTCATTAAGACTTGTTAATACTTAGGGTAACGAATTTGACACGGAACTTAGAAAAACAAACTTACGGGAAAACGTTTTCAAAACTTCATTAAAAAATGAATGTTAATACCAGAAAACACCCACTAAAATTCACCAACACCATATATTTTCCCTTCCTGCTCCTATATATCTTCTTCTTACTGTAATTTCAAGACCCCAATAGCCTTTTTCTTGAATTTTGCCTTCTCCAGGTAGCATTTTGTGGACTGCTGTATACTTTTTTGGTCTCTACATAAACAAATCTTCTTCTCGTAGGGTAACAAAGGAGTGCCGGGTCTCCGCATTCTTCAGTCTTCAAACATCCAGTGCTGAACGAGAGAAAGAACTTCTACAATACACAAAATTACATATTTGTTCTCGTTGGACCAGATTATCACTGTACCAGTTTTTATTTCCGTTTTAGTCTTTCCATCAGTGTATCTTGCCAGCAGTGAATAATATGCAAATCTGTGACAGACAGCTAGTATTTGACAACACTGTTAGCTGTCAGTGTGCAACGTCCCCCTGTTCTGTCCACGTTTCCCATATTTCCTCGACGTACTTGTTACTCGAATACAGCCAATTCGTTTGGGGATATAATAGTAAACACTCCTAAGATGTGACATAGCCATTAAATTTCCTTTGAGAACAATGAAGTTTTATAATGGATTCTCCCTGGGCTAGTAGGACAGAGCGGATGCGGTTATATTTGTGGAAAGGGGTCAAAATAAGTTACTGTCAGTAGCACTCAGCATATAAACTTTATTTCTTAACACACACAATCACACAAGCCAGAATCAAAACTCTCAAAGTTTTACAGAAAAGCCTCCTTTGATTTAATTTATATCGGCTGAAGGTCACATCGAAAATCCAAGGCACAAGGTCTAAGCAAGGAACTGAGATACATGAGCTCTTCTGGAGGTTTCACTTCTTCAAAAAAAAATTTTATCTTCAATACAAATAGGTTGATAACCTTAGCTTGCATTTTTTCTCATATAACTGGGCTGAAGGCATCACATCAATCAAGAACAGTGTTACGGCTTAAGGCAAAGACAAAGATTTTCAGGGTTTAATCTAAATAGGCTGAAAACTTGGCTGAAGGCCGTATATCAACAAAACAATTTAATGGCTTAAGGCCTAGGAAGAAGATTTTTCAGTCTGAAAAGGCTGAAGGCCTTATCTTAAAATATTTCGTGTAAAACTCGGCTGAAGGCGTCATACTAAAGAATAACAATCTTATGAATGAAGGGCAAGACAAGGATTTTGAATCTTTGATTTAAGAGAGATTAAAACTCGGCTGAAGACCACACACCATGCAGAAAACAATTTTACAGCTTAAGGTCTTAAGGGAAGAGCTTCTAAATTTCAGCTAAAATAGGCTAAAGGCTTTATCCTAAACTCCATAACTCTCGGTTGAAGGTCACATCCGAAACCCAAATAACTTCACGGCTAGACAAAGAAAGATTAAATTTTTAGTTTGAAATGGAAAACTCAGCTAAAGGCCACATAAAAACTAGAAAATATTTCGTATAGATTAAGGCCTAGACAAAATTTTCAACTTTTGAATAGGCTGAAAACTCGGCTGAAGGCCACATACCAACTTGAAATCAATTTATTTATGGCTTAAGACGTAGGCCCAAGGAATTTTCAGTTTTAAGCTTGAAAGGCTGAAACATTTTTTTTAACTTATAGCTTAAGGCCTAAGAAGAAAAGCCTCGCAATTTTAATAAGCTAAAACTTGGCTGAAGGTCACACTGAATACGTAAGACTAAACGGAAATCGCTATGTAAAACACAGGGAGCGGCGCTCAGAAGGTTCCAAGGATCGGCCTGGTAAGATAACACTGATCACGTTTAGGTGAGACTGGCAGCCAGACCGACATCCTCGTAATTGGAAGGCAACCCAACCGAAAGTCAGCCGACGAACCAATCAACAAGATCAGTTCTGCTCCACCCCACCAGCGAAACGACAACAAATGTCAATAGCACAACATTCTGGATACTGGTGTCCAATCCAGCCAAGTCAGAATAAACGCCCAAAACTACCAACAACACCTCAGCTGTCAAACCCTACACAAGAAGCGCCTCAGAACTCCCACAGTGCGTGCACGTCGCCAGCGGTTCCGGCCTGACTGCACGCCACGGAGACTTCCTCGCTGCTCTCCTCAACTGCCACACACACCACACAGAGGGAAAATATATCCGCCACACCAAAGATGGTACAGGAGTACTAGTATCGATGCACGCTGCTGCTCCCACTCACAGAGAGAAGACAGCAACGTTATGACTGTAACTGAAGAAGAAATAAGGCACCACTGGTCTGCAACCAATAGTAATAAGGCATGACGCGAGCCAGACACGGCTCACTCCCCTTAAGAGGGTCTGAACGTGGATTTATCGTAAGGTTGTGCAGATTAATATCTGTTTTCACATTTTTTATTCAACCGACAAAATCACAGTTGTGCAGTTTAAAAGTTATCCTGGTATACTCTTTCATTTAAATTTCGGGCGAACTTCGGAGCAAGTTACAGACATATGTAACTTCGTACGAAATTTTATAGAACTAAATCACAATTACTACACTTTACAATACGATTAAGCTGTCACGGCAACCATGTCGAAATGATATTGATCATATGCTACAAAGTTAGAGTTGTTGAAATCTATGATCAAGTGGACTGTCAGGAGCAGTTAGAGAAGGACGGTCAGTAATGCTAAGGAAGGCCTCTGCGGGTCATTTAACTATTATCTGCGTAGCAAATTCTCTAAGTTCATCAGTGCGAGACATGGTGTCAAAGCGAAGGTACCTTTTCTGCTGTACTACAACGACAGTGTCACAGCAAGAGGAATAACATCCTGTGGATACATCATATAAAGTGGAAGTTCTAATGGAAGAACTGCCTGGACTATTGGAGCACTTGCATTCGTGCAGACGACTATAACTTTTTGAATTTGGAGATAACGCAAGACTTTGCCGGAATTTTTAAGAAAATAGAGATGTGTGACTATTTAATATAAAACTACAATTTCTGCATCGAAGGAGGCCGCCAGGGAAGCAGCAATGTGATTGTGGACAACGATAAGACAGTTGGAATAGAGTGCTTAACGTACATGACCTCTTATTGTAAAGATACGTAATATATTTATATACCAAATCAAAAGTCTAGGAGTAAACAATGTTATCGTTCACCACCTTACAGATTATACAAGGTATCCAGGCACGGGACTAGGAGAAACTTTTGCGTCTTTCTTGGCTAATAAGCATGGCATTACCAGATTGGTGGCTACAGTATACAACTACAGAATGGACTGTGTGTTCGACCCCGTGAAAGACTGTTTAAGAGTATTTGACTCTAACAAACAGTATTTACACTGTGATCCACTGTGCTATGTACAAAAATCGCATCCATGTGGTATCAGCTAACTAATAATTTACACAACAGTTGCTTTGTGTTGTTTAACAACGTTCTGCAGTTTGTCGACTGTGGTAATAAGAATACCAATAAATTGACTAGTGCACAGATAACTCTGCCAGATTCCAAAGAGTGGGAAAAGCTAGTAAGTTATGTTCTGTCTGCATTCAGTTTTAAGTGCCTATCTGTAAACTATGTTGAGATTCTAAAAGCTGACTCAAGCAAAGATGATCTGAGTGTTATGCAGAAGTGTTTTATTAAAGCAAGCGAAACAAATTTTTCACGATCTAGGAGATTGTTCTCTCAATACCATCAAATATGGATACTGCCGAATTACGTCTGCAACTCAAAAAAAAAAAAAAGGTTCAAATGGCTCTGAGTACTATGGGACTTAACTTCCTAGGTCATCAGTCCCCTAGAACTTAGAACTAATTAAACCTAACTAACCTAAGGACATAACACACATCCATGCCCGAGGCAGGATTCGAACCTACGACCGTAGCGGCGCGGTTCCAGACGGTAGCGCCGAGAACCGCTCGTCCACCGCGGCCGGCTACTTCTCGCACACCCTGTTATTCCACTAGTGTTAAGCAAAGGAACCAATGTTTCGAACAGACCTAAAACATTCCCTATTAAAAACATCACTCCCCTAAGCACAGGCAATATGCTATGAGCACGAAAAAGAAATTTGTAAATGGAGGACATCGAAGTCAAGTAACAAAAACTGGAGTCTTTGACGAAAAGTACAACCGCCACAAATGGATAATATAAACTGCAGTTGCGAAAAGAAGTAGGTATTGCAGATATCCACGTAAGGTTTACATATTACTTTAAACACAGCGCGTGGAGAAATCTAGGGAATATGAAATGTCTGCATTTACAGTAAACAGCACAGGAAATCGGTCACGTGTTGGAGTGTTGGTCAAAACCAGTGGAATCAAGGATAACAATTTTTCGTTTTCGTGGTCATCCTGTCCCGGAAGCACAAAAAAAAGAACGAAGAATGTTAACGACATTAAAGGGTACAGGATAAATTCTCCTATAAATCTCCAGCCCCATATGGACTAGACTAAAAAATGGTTATGTCATATCTGAATGTAGCAAACTGCATGTTGTTTACATAGAAACAGAACAGCCATTTGTGGGAATTTAAAACCGATGAAATATCTACACTTATTTGCAAAAGATCTAAACTTCAAGTTCTATACAGAAATTCCGCAACAATATGTAGGAGAAGAGCTGTTAGCGTACACACAAGAAGATGTGGAGAGTTTCAACAGAAGAGTCATAGAGTAAATAAGAAATAAAATTAAATCTCCAAATGCTCTCATCTAGAAGAACTGCAAAAAGGAGCAGAGGTAATTTTTAAAGTCGTAACGGAAATAGTTAAGAAATATATGTAGCAGAATTCGATTTGGATGACTTTGAAAAGTAGCCGAAACTATGTAGCTGGAAATGCAGCGATCACCTTTTAATATCTATGTGACGTCACTGTCATTTGCTATCCACACCCTAACATGCACAGACCTGTTTTCGCTTAAATGATATGTTTCGGTGCACAGTAACGTCGATTCGACACGCAACACTAAATAGTCGTTGTCCAACAATTGTGCAAGCCCACGTCTGTTCGTGTCGCGTGGCTGATCCGTGAAGCAAAAGCGTCATGTGGCTGCTGCTAGGATCGTTTAAGTTGGCATCTCCATTCGAATGTGTACCGGAATAAAAGTCTCTCTGAAAGGCGACATATTTATCCCGGTAACATGAGGCTGGATTAGGGTATGTATGGAAGTAAATAGACCATCGATCAGAACGTCGCATTGGGATGGAAGGATAATCGATAGTTTTGTATCCCACCTGGAATGCGGCACGTGGGTCTGCTCCTGAAAACTGAAAGGTTGGCCGAATGTAGGAAGTGAGTAGGAGCAGGAAAAGGTGAAACATGTCGGCACTGCGTTTCAACTTAAAGATGTTTACCACAGGAAAAGTTAATACATGGTTACATAACTTTGGAGTGAGGTGCGAAGTCTTAGACCCGTCGTAAGTAGTACATAGTTTCAATAGCAATCTGAGGTTGAAGCGATGTTTCCCGGCCGTCTGGTCTTCATGAAATGGGCAGAATCTGGACCGACGCTCGTAGAGCTCTACCGCGCCGGCTGGAGTGCGTGTCGTCGGTGTCTGTCGTAGTGCCAACCTAGCAGAGCGCACCTGTGTTGGGGAATCGTAGCAATCTATACCACAGATAGTGTGGTGTGATGTATAGTCCATCGAGCACTGTGCAGCGGTTTGTCTATGCTATGTGTTTACACTGTGCTTTTATCAAAAAATAAGGTTCATTGCTGTATCGGTCTGACGAATCCTTGATGTGAACCGTGTACAACGTCTCCATGATAAACTGGTACCATTGGTTTGGTAAGAATGTAGTACTTCCACGAATGGAAACAAATTTCAGTAAATCGTAACTTTCTAGGACATTTTCCCCGCTCGTTAAACTCTGGTAGAGAAAAGGTGATCGCTTATATTACTAGTCACGTAGCTGTCGTGTTTCTAGCGAACAGCTGTTGCAGTCGGGGACTTTTACATAGTTTACCACGCGGGAATGACCGTCCCACTTAGCAGAGCGTGAAGGTGGGGGATGGGGGCCTGTCCACGTGACGTGTGGACAGGACGCCGCTGCGCCTCGCATTACACCGAGCACGCCCCGCTGGCGGGTAATGACACGTTAACATTATCGGCTGCATTCAGGGTGAGCAATATTATTTTGCAGGGTAAATGATGAGCGGCCGCTACCCACCTCACGGCCCGGGCCACGTCATTAGGCCGCGGTAATGGCGGCGCCCCACCCACGCTTCCACCCTCCACCGCCCCCCACCGCCCGCCACCGCTGCCAGCACACCGCGTGATCGCTTCTCGCGTTGCCCGGTGACGGGCGGCAGGCGTGCAAGACAACGCCGCGCGCCGGGCGGGCCTACTCCATCAAAGACAAAGTGACGCCGCCGAGGCCGGTGCTCCATCACCGCCGGCGCGCCGACACTCGATATCGATATGTCGCCGCTTAATTACCGACGAGCAGGCGTAAGTCTCACTCAGCACACTCTCTGTTTTCCGTGTCCTTAGATTTACACCGTCCAGTTACGTTACTACGACCACCGTCTGTGTTCGGCGTCAACCTGCTAACCACTCACAGGCGGCAGTACGAGCAGTGGAGCGAAGTGTGTTGGGCAGACGTTGAAACAGTGCAATCGTTGTCGTAATACGAAAATAGAGAGATTTGTTTGACTTCAAAACGGGCATAATCATTCGCTTTCGGGCCTAACGTGAAAGTATTTCCGAAATGGCTAGGTCTGTACCAGTCTCTTGCCACCACAATTAAAATACATCATGAATGGCAAAATGGCACTGTTCAAAACCGGCGAGCGTCAAGCGCCACTGATGATGGGGGAGGGGGTTATGTTGGCTGCGTATATGTGCACGTGGAAACAGACGTGCTACAGTTGAGCAACTGACCGCCGAAATCGACCGAGGGCCTACCAACAGTATCTCCTCAATGACTGTTCAGTGTACGTTCCTGCAAACTGGTATCCGCAGCAGGTGTCTCGTACGTGCAGCCATGCTGACTGCTAATCATCAGCGATGGAAGCTGTCCAGTACCGCAATTGGATACCCACAGAGTGGTGACACCTGGCCTATTCAAGAGAATCATTTTTTATGCTCCATCGGATGCATGGGCATTGGTGTGTATGCAGTGAAACTTCTGAAAGTAAACACATTGCAATAATCGTTGGAAGGGTTTAGGCCGGAAGAGGGAGCATAATAGTCTGGGAAAAGACTTAGTGGCATTCCTTGGTTATCATTATTTTGGAAGGCACACTGGATTGATACAAGTGAGCATCTGTCCTTGGCTACCATGCCCACTCCTACACGGAACCTGCTTTGAGTTGGCACAACGGAATCTACAAGCAGGACAATGCAATGTGTTCCAAAGCTGTACGTGCGTAGGTTGATGACCACCAGGATGAGTTTACCGTTCTGCCTTGGTCACCAAAGTCCCCGGGTTTAAACACAATCGAGAATCTGTAGGACCACCTGGATCGTGCTGTAAACGCCATCAATCCTCACCCAAGACACTTTGCACATGTGGCCATGGCCCTGTAGTCGGCATGGTCCTCAACCCTGTTTGTACCTTACAGAACCTCACAGACTCTCTTCCTGTGTTTTGGGCTTTTCTGACTAGCTTTTCTGACTGGACAGTGTGTTCGTTCATTGGTTAAACTTGCTCCATGTTAATCCAATATGAAATCTTGCAACATTGGTACTTGAGTTAAAGTAACAATGTTTTATGATAATTTGATAATGATACGTATATGAACAAAATCATTATTAACTACCTCCAGAATATCAGAAGACTCCTGTGCAGAAGCTGCAAGACATAGAGAACAATAATACAGAGATCACAAAAAGTTTTCTATCACCTCGGTTCCCAGAGGTCCGGTGTGCACAGAAAATTGGAATAGAGGTCAAAATAAACATGATTTCCGCCCTTCGTATTGCTCATGAAAACCACACATTGCATGTTGTACCAACATACAGCGAGACTTTCAGAGGTAGTGGACCAGACTGCTGTACACACCGCCACCTCTAATACCCAGTAGCACCTCCTCTTGCATTGATGCTTGCCTCTATTCGTCGTGGCATACTGTCCACAAGTTCATCAACGAATTGTTGGTCCAGATTGTTCCACTCCTGAACGGCGATTCGACGTAGATCCCTAAGAGTGGTTGGTGGGTCACATCATCTATAAACAGACTATCCCAGGCATGTTCGATAGGGTTCACGTATTGAGAACATGCTGGCCACTCTAGTCGAGCGATATCGTTCTCCTGAAAAAAGTCATTCACAAGGTGTGCACGACCAGGTCACGAATTTTCTTCCATGAAAATGAATACCTCGCCAATATGCTGCCAACATGACTGCACTATCGCTCGGAGGATGGCATTCACGAATCGCACAGCCGTTACGGCGCCTTCCATGACCACCAACAGCGTACGTCGGCCCCACATAATGCCGCTCGAAAACAGGAGGAAATTCCACCTTGCTCCACTCGCTGGACACGTCGTTCAGCGTGACCGTGTTGCCTCAAAACCCGTCTCCGACGGTAGTCTGGTTGAGGGCATATGCGGCACTCATCGGTGAAGAGAACGCGATGCCAACACTGAGCAGTCCATTCGGTATGTTGTTGAGCCCATCTGTACCGCGCTGCATAGTGTCGTGGTTGCAGAGATGGACCTCGCCATGTCGTCGGGAGTGAAGTTGCGTATCATGAAACCTTTTGCGCACAGTTTGAGTCGTAAGACGGACGTCCTGTGGCTGCACGAATAGCATTATTCAGCATGGTGGCGTTGCTGTCAGTGTTCCTCCTAGCCATAATCTGTACGCAGCGGTCATCCATTGGGCGGCCTGAGCGAGGCATGTCATCGACAGTTCCTGTCTCTCTGTATCTCTTCCATGCCCGAACGACATCGCTTTGGTTCACTCCGAGACGCCTGGACATTTCCCTTGTGAAGAGCGCTTCCTGGCACAAAGTAACAATGCGGACGCAATCGAACCACGGTATTGACCATCAAGGCATGGTTGAACTACAGGTAACACGAGCCGTGTACCCCTTTCCTCGTGGAATGACTGGAACTGATCGGCTGTCGGATATCCTTTGTCTAATAGGCGCTGCTCATGCATTGTTGTTTTCATCTTTTGGTGGGTTTACTGACATGTTCAAACAGTCAAAGGGACTGTGTCTGTGATGCAATATCCACAATCAACGTCGGTCTTCAGGAGCTCTATGAACAGGTATGATGCAAAACTTCTTTTGATGTGTGTACATACGAGTATCAATGGACACAGAAGGTCTCGATGTTTCAGTTCGTAATGCACACCATGATGTAATTTGCACTAGGCTGCAGGAGACTCAGATCATGTAGGATAATCATGTGCACCGTATAGTCACATTTAATTCCACTAACGGTCAAAAGATTTCAATCATCGATAAAAAAAGTTACGTACTTTATTCCGAAGTACGAACTCGCAGTATAATCTGAATAGGCCAAATTAACAAATACCTTCCCTTTAGGTCATTAAGTACAGTAAAATATAGATTTTAGCCTCTTCAAACCATTCACCCCTTGCCCGCAGAAACTTGCACAAACGCTTGGCATTCTGGGGATAAGATTTCATACCGTTTGTGTAGATACTGTAGTCCAATACCACCGTAAATTGTTCCGTATATCTTCAACATTAGATGACCTCAGTCTTGTTACGTCATGTTCAACCTTTATGAGTTCACTGAGGTTTTAGTAAGATGACTGATTTGACCAGATCATCTTCTCCATTTACCAGGATTACTCTATTGCCAGATTGAGTCACTAATACGTTATTGATGAGTATCCTATGATATCCTTCCTGCTTTTAATGTTCCATTAATTCTCATCAGATAACCTATTTTATTACTGGAGAAACATCTCCCCATCATAACCGACCCTTCTCCACGCTTCACCGCTTGAGTTACACACAGATTCGTCAAACGTTCCATTCGATGATGGCTTCCAGCTACTTCAAATTTGGGTTTGTCCAATAATAACATCTTGGACCATTGCTGTACACTTTAGTTTCTTTGCTCCTGTTTCAACTGCACTATCTTCACCTGATTTTGTTTACGCAGTAAAGGATTTTTGGCCACTATGCAACCCTTTAAACCTTTTTCGCTAGGACGTCGTCCCACTGTTGGGACGGATATTGGAGCTGCCCACAATTTACTTATTTCCTCGCAAATTTCAGTGAAGTACGACCCCTCTGACGTTTACCGCGTACACATATGTACTGACCTTTACTGTATGGTGTTACTCGCTGTCTTCCAGAACGCAAAGCACTTGCTATGACACCAGTTTGCTTCAACCGCTGCAACGTAAACAATACTGCAGATTATTACGCCAACTTGTATTGTCTTACTAGAATAGCCTACCTGACGCACAACAACAACAATTGCACCACATATTTAAGATCCAGTCCCCGCTTCCGTCTCATTAGAAGATACAGGTGTACCAACACGCTGCTAGATGCACACTATGTTATTATACTTATCTAAAGAAAGGAGGCCTGTTCGAAGGGAATCGTCTTAGGTAAAGGGCCGTCAGTGTTGTTGTGGATACTCATCAGCGCCCCTCTAAGCGAACAACCAGTCATATACACATCAGGGGCGCTTAGTCTTTACATATTTGTACTTGTTTTATAATCAGATTGAGGATTTGGTAGAACATTTAATACGAAAACCCTGTTTTAAACACAACTGCATAGTTGCGGTAGGTAATCGAAAACTTTTGACCTGTTGTGTAGTTCATACTACTGATAACAGTTCAGTAACAAGATTTCCAAAGCGATAAACTGTTGCACCTACTCAGGCACTCAGTGTAAGTGAACTGCACGCAGTACTGATGTCTGACTAGTCTCGTATGTTGTCCATATTGAGCGCCTGTAATAGAGTGAGAACTTGGAGATACGCTCTATGCACTGACGTGTGCCCTTTTACTATACGCCATGTAGTTTTCTCATGATAGTATCCTGAACTGGTTTGATGCGGTGCGCCACAAATTCACCTCCTGTGCCAACCTCCTAATCTCAGAGTAGCATTTCCATCGTACACCCTCTGTTATAGGTTGGATGAATTCCACTTTCTGTCTCCCCTACTGCTTTTACCCTCCACAGTTCCCTCTAGTAAGATGAGAGTTACCTCTGATGCTTTAATAGATATCCTGTCATCCTACTCGTCCATGTTGCCAGTGTTTCCCGTCCACTCTCTTCCTCGCCGGTACTGTGGAGAAAGTTACCATTCCTCACCTTCTCAGTCCGCCTACTTTTCAACATTTTTCTCTAGCAGCACATCACAAATGCTTCGAATTACCTCTGTTCCTGTTTCCCCACAGTCCACGTTTCAGAACCATACGATTCTGTGCTCAGAACGTACATTCACAGAAATTTCATCCAACAAATTAAGGCCTGTGTTTGATACCAGTAGACTTCACTTGGCCAGGAATTCCCTTTTACCGATGTTATTCTGCTTCTTATGTCCTCCTTACTGCGTCCGTTATGCGTTATTTAGCTGTGTACTTTGTGACCACCGGTTTTAATCTTTAGTTTCTTGCTGTTCTCATTTCTGCTATATCTATTTATCGTTATAGTTTTCCAGTTTATTCTCATTTCATACTTTGTGCTCAGTAATCTGTTCATTCTGTTCAGCAGGACCTGTAGTTCTTCTCTACTTTCACTGTGGATAGCAATGTAATCAGTGATTCGTATCATTGCTATCCTTTCACCTTAAATTTTCATCCCTCTCTGTAAGCTTTCTTTTATTTCTGTCATCGCTTCTTCAGTGTAAAGTTTGAACAGTAGGGGCAGAAGACTACACCTCTGTCTTGCACCGTTTTTATTCTCTGTAAGCTTTCTTTTATTTCTGTCATCGCTTCTTCAGTGTAAAGTTTGAACAGTAGGGGCAGAAGACTACACCTCTGTCTTGCACCGTTTTTATTCCGAGCGCTTCGTTCATGGCCTTCTAATCTTGCTGTTTCCCTTTTGGTTTTAATACATATTGAATATTATTCGTCTTTTTCTATAGCGTACTCCTCTTGATCTTAGAATTTCCAACACTTTTCACCATTCCACACTATCGAACTATTTTTCCAGGTCAACATATGCTATGAACGTCTCTAGATTTTTCTTCAGTCTTGCTTGCATTATCAAAAGCAACTCCAGAACTGCCTCTCTGGTGCCTTTATCCTTCCTAAAGCCAAAATGATAGTCGTGTAACAGATTCTTAGTTTTCTTTTCCATTCTTCTGTATATTATTCTTGTCACCGTGTGTATGAATGAGCTGTTAAGCTGATTGTGCGGAATTGTAAGGATTATCTATTTCCGAAAGTCTGATGGTATACTGCTATTATCACATAATCCACGCTCCAACGTGGATAGTCATTTTGTTGACACTTCTCTCAATGATTTTAGAAATTCCTATGGAACATTATCTGTCCCATCTGATTTACTTGATCTTAAATCTTCCAAAGCTCTTTTAAATTCTGATTCTAATACTGGATACCCTCTTTCCTATCCACTCCCGCCACCAAACAAATCCTCCCACGCCTTCAATGCACTCTTATCACCTATTCGTTCTTTCCTCTGCATTTGGCACTGGAATTCCAACTGTACTCTTAATATTACCACCCTTGCTTTTAATTTCATCGAAGGTTGTTTTGACGTTTCTTTTTGTTTTCGCTTTACCTTCTCTTCTACTCCGTTCCTTACAACCGCATTCCAATCTCCTGTGACTATTGGATTTGTATCTCGTTTGCGTACTGAATTACCAGTTCAGTCTCTTCACATGAATTGTCTACCTCTTCAGCTTCTGCTTAAATACGACGGCACATATAGCTGAAATACTGCTGCCGGCGTTGGTCTGGTATAATTCTGATGAGCATCCTTGATTACGAACTGTTAACAGTAACACACCCTTTTCCCTGTGTTCCTGTGCATAAGGATTGCTACTCTCATTACAGCATTTTTCTCGTCTGAACGGAAATCTTTGTCTTCTTCCCATTTAACTCTATCTAGACTGAGTGAAGAATAGCCTTTCCATATTTTCTAGCTTCTTTGTCGAGTTCAAACTTCTGACGTTTCACTCCCCGACTCGCAGAATGTTTCGTTGGTTATTCAATATTTTTCTCATGGTCACCTTTCCCTTGGCAGCCCCTCCTGTATATCCGAATAAGGGGACTAGTCCGTAATGTTTTGCCAATGACGAGACCGTCATGACACTGTTTCAGTTACAGACCACATGTCCTGTAAAAACACATCATATGTCTCCAATGCGATGGTTTGCATTGGCCTATGCAACCCCGTGACATCGGTCATTGCCCACCCCAAGGGCAAGTGAGTGCATTGAACCTCTGTCCGCTCCTCCGTCCTCTTTGACAAGACCGTTGGTAAACGGTGTTCCGACTCTATTGCTGAAAAATTTATACAGGGGCTACGTTCGAACAAGGGAACCAGGATGTTTTCATTGCTAGTCAAAGACAGTACCCCTAGATCACGGTCGGGGAAATTTACCTTCAATCAACACCAATATGACTTTTAAAAATTGGCGAGGGTTCCAGATGGGCTAATACAAATCATGGGAATATTAGTACAGTACTGGAACTGAGTTAGGTCCGATTCTCATGTTTATCCATATGCTTTATCTACATCAGGAACAAATGGAGTGCATTGCATATAATTTTGCATTAAATGAACATAAAAGCTTTAACATTGGGTGGCGTATTCGTAGATACCTACGATTTTCCACCTGGGCATATCAGAAAAAATGAACAAATTGTCGCTCTCTCTCCCCCTTTCTCTCTGCTGTGCTGTTAGTCTCCCTGAATAAAGAAATGCGCAAAAAAAAAAGAACAAGACCAAAATAAATGTGATGGATGGAACTGTAACCCAAGAATCCTTAAAAGAAAAATGGTCCAAATGGCTCTGAACACTATGGGGCTTAACATCTGAGGTCATCAGTCCCCTAGACTTAGAACTACTTAAACCTAACTATCGTAAGGACATCATACACATCCATGCCCGAGGCAGGATTCGAACCTGCAACCGTAGAGGTCGCGCGGTTGCAGACTGAAGAGCCTAGAACCACTCGGTCACAGCAGCCGGCCCCTTAAAATAGAAAATGAGCTTTTATTGAGGAGTAGCAAGACGTAACATCACATAAACCACGATTAATTTTGAGGCATCTCACTGAATGACGCTTTTCTGACCCTAACAGTATACTATAGTTCAATTCTTTTATCTTGGCGGTTCGCGCATGCCCGCCCAGACGAGGGAGATTGCTACATTGCCAGTTCTACCTGCCAAGAGAAGCAGCGCCATAGTATAGTTCGCAAACTTACGTTTAGTGGGGAGCGCTCAGTCTATGAAGTAAAGCCACCGCGGCCGCATTAACCCTTTCGCTGCCAGAGAGACGTGCTCCCATTATTCCGCGAATTGCGCGATTTTGGCTTCAATGCACTGCTCACCTGTGCAGACACATTGTGTTGCGACTGCTTTGACACATTTTATCATTTGATTTCACAAAGACTATTTGGCCCAAAAATTTGATTTTTACACCTCTTCTTGACTGATACCTTCCCCCCATAAATGATTTAATTTGGTTTCGATGTTCAACGCAGTTATAGTGCAGCATTAGATGTAGTAAACCATTGCACGAAATTATGAAGTGTTTGTAGAGGTAAAAGTCCATAGCGTATATTTTCTGTATGGTCGATTTTAGTTGCCACTAGAAATTTCAAAAAATTACATTCAAACGAATAAAATTCATGAAGTAAGACACTTCGATATTGTTTTTAAATAAAGAAAATATTAAGCACCGATCAAGGGCTTTTTTTTTAATCTCATTTTGTTCGTTGTATCTGCTCTGGGTGGACGTCGAAGGACACCAGTTCCAGGTCGTTGTTGATCCATTAACTCAGTTTTTTTCTATTACAGAAGGCAGCTAGTCCTCCGAACGAACACGCTGAGATACCATGCCGCCTAAGGTTTCAAGCACCGACCAAGGGCTTTTCTTTTCTTTTCTTTTCTTTTTTTTACTCTCATTTTGTTAGTTTTCGTTCGTTGTATCTGCTCCGGGTGGACGTCGAAAGAGACCCGTTCCAGTTATTCGTTGATCCATTAACTCAGTTTTTTATTACAGAAGGCAGCTAGCCTTCCGAACGAACACGCTGAGCTACCATGCCGGCTAAGGTTTCGACTCAGAACCTTTCGCTTAGCAGTCATACACTTTAACCATTACGCTAACGCAGCTCGTCGTTCAATATATCTCCCGGAGGACTTTAAAATATCACGCAAAATGCCGACAAACACTGTTGGTATGATTATGAATTACTCACGTTTCGTCGAAGTACAATGGGAAATAAGCAATTACTGCTGTTCTTTATAGCGCAAAAGCGGTTAGTGAGAATGATACACAACACCTTTCCTTGTTATCGCCTGAATTAGGAGGCTTATTGCTTGCTTGGTTTAATTAATTAATAGAATATGAAGCAATTGGTGTAAAGAATGCTTTTTCCAAACTTTCTATAAAAGAATGTCTTCTATCAAGACATTGCTTTTGTTCAATTACTTTATGTCTGAATTTTTGTAAAACACTCGTCTGTGCTCTGCACTGAAGTCGAGCTCTAGCAACGCCGTTCTCTGTTCACTGGCTGACTGTGTTTTGTGACGTCAGATGCGCAGAACGAACCTAAACTCGGCCGCCGTCATAAATGGCGCGCACTTTAGCAACTTACACTCATTAATAAACAATGAAGAATCGCAGTAACTATAACAAAGAGATTACTGTTGTGGTTGGCACCAGAGCCAACACAGGATTACTAAAGGAGGCCGAAATTCAAGCGTTTTAACTCACGCAGGCTGGCGTGAAGTCTGGAACATGACAAGGGAATTCGAACTGAGAAAAACGGACGTAGCTGGTGGAATACTTAACTTTAATCCATTAATGACGAACGTCGCTCTTGATTCAAATGGCTCTGAGCACTATGGGACTTAACATCTATGGTCATCAGTCCCCTAGAACTTAGAACTACTTAAACCTATCCAACCTAAGGACATCACACAACACCCAGCCATCACGAGGCAGAGAAAAATCCCTGACCCCGGCGGGAATAGAACCCGGGAACCCGGGCGTGGGAAGTGAGAACGCTACCGCACGACCACGATATGCGGGAGCCGCTCTTGACGATACATGGTTTACATATCGATGGTACTGATGATGGCGCATTGCTAGGTCGTTGCAAATAACTTAGCTAAAGGCTATGCTAACTATCGTCTTGGCAAATGAGAGCGTAGAAGTCAGTGAACCATCGCTAGCAAAGTCGGCTGTACAACTAGGGCGAGTGCTAGGAAGTCTCTCTAGACCTGCCGTGTGGCGGCGCTCGGTCTGCAATCACTGGTAATGGCGACACGCGGGTCCGACGTATACTACCGGGCCGCGGCCGATTTAAAGGCTACCACTTAGCAAGTGTGGTGTCTGGCGGTGACAACACAATTCCAATTCCCACAATGCTTAACGGGACAGACATTGTTGCTACTGCACCTGTCTGCACACTCAGGATATCTCCACAGTTTGGTCCACTGCATTCTTCAACTGAATTCAGGTAAACAATCGCGTGACTACGTTGTGAGTCGACCTCAAAGAGCCTTTAGAGCACATTCACGTTAAAGGGCGGAAACAGCGTGCGAATGTCCACGAATGGAACAGCATAACATTTCCTGGGAAGAAGTTTCTGTCCTATGGTAACGTTAATGTGTGTTCAGTATTTGCTGTTAAAGCTGATGAGTGGAAAGAGTGGATAGAAGACAGCTGTAGGCTCTGACGATGGGTACTTGTTGTGATCACATCACAGGATGACTACCTGCCTGTTCACATCGCCGTAAATTACTGTTTTGCTTTGTCTGCAGAAAGTGAAGCTCTGTGAACGCAATGCGGACCTAAACAGTCTGCAGCCTGTTGACCTAGTACACTTTATGCCCTTTCATCGGCTGCTATTGACCAGAAACAGTATTTTCTGCTGACTGCAACGGGCATTTAACACTGACGTTCAAAAAATTATGGCAAATATCAGTGTTTTCACACAGTTATGGCTTCAGCCTCTTCTTTAGCGATATCTGCACATTAGTTTCCTTTTTCATTTACATTTACTTCTTTTTTTGGTGTTTGTTGCCCATATCAACGGGGTAGCATCCTTTACTAAAAGTGACAAATATGATGATTACAGCAAAGTAGTCTTAGTGCATACATATATTACATTACCTGATAAGACATCGTAATCACACGTAATAGTGACAGGCAACAAATACAGCTATATTATATTGTAGAGAGAAGACGAGGAACAGTATGGTTACTCTCACTACTGCGCCATCATCTTCTGGTGTTATGATGCCTTCCATTTTGCAAAGATTAAACTACATGTAGATTTGGCTCTATTACCTTACAGCTGGCCACAATATGATACGAAGGTCTCTCTGAGAATGTGTATTCAATTGTCGGGGTATGTTACACTCTCTTAAAAAGTGCATATTTTTGTAAGTAGTTGCTCTTCTGCTGCACATAATTGCTTTGTAATGGCTGTAATAGTGACAGGGAATAAATGTATGGTGTAAATCATCCTCTGATGTTGAGATGCACGAACAAGTTGAGTAGAGATTCTGATTACTGTTCTATGAATGTTTTCGTGATGATAGGGCATCCGCTATGTCTATCATATCTCTAATTTCGATACAACATGAGACATTTATTTCTACACAATGATCGCAAGCACATTATCAGTCTCTATATTTATCGCCGATGACATCGTAATTCTGGTAGAGACAGCAAAGGTCTTGGAAGAACAGTTGAACGGAATGGACAGTGTCTTGAAAGGCGGATATAAGATGAACATCAACAAAAACAAAACGAGGATAATGGAATGTAGACGAATTAAGTCGGGTGATGCTGAGGGAATTAGATTAGGAAATGAGACACTTAAAGTAGTAGATGAGATTTGCTATTTGGGGAGCAAAATAACTGATGATGGTCGAACTAGAGAGGATATAAAATGTAGACTGGCAATGGCAAGGAAAGCGTTTCTGAAGAAGAGAAATTTGTTCACATCGAGTATAGATTTAAATGTCAGGGAGTCGTTTCTGAAAGTATTTGTATGGAGTGTAGCCATGTATGGAAGTGAGATGTGAACGTCAAATAGTTTAGACAAGAAGAGAATAGAAGCTTTCGAAATGTGATCCTACAGAAGAATGCTGAAGATTAGATGGGTAGATCACATAACTAATGAGGAGATATTGAATAGGATTGGGAAGAAGAGGAGTTTGTGGCACAACTTGACTAGATGAATGGATCGGTTGGTAGGACATGTTCTGAGGCATCAAGGAATCACCAATTTAGTATTGAAGGGCAGCGTGAAGGGTAAAAATCGTAGAGGGACAACAAGAGATGAGTACACTAAGCAGATTCGGCCGGATGTAGGTTGCAATAGTTACTGGGAGATGAAGAAGGTTGTACAGGATAGAGTAGCATTGAGAGCTGCATGAATCCAGTTTCAGGACTCAAGGCCACAACAACAACAACATTCATCACTGTTGCTGCGCTGCACCGAATTAAGTAAAATATCGCCCCACGTTCGAAAGAGTTTGCAGAAGTAAAGGCACATGGCATTAATTTGCGTATGGTTGATTTTAGCTCATACATTGCAATGAATGAAATGTAGAGAAGATAAAGAAATTCTATTTAAAATTGAAAGCAGACCTATATCTGAATTCGTTTAAAAGTATTGGATTTTATATCCGATGGACGATAGAGTGTGAATCGCCCATTCACGTCACTGCACGTCGTGAATCGTGTGATCATAACAACAGTCATATCTCATAAACGATTCGAGATATCGAAACGACGTTTCTCGCAAATGATATCACGCAAGAGTCCGGATATGTTGTATGATAAATACCTGAAACTGTTTTATTTACTACGACCTAACACTGCAGGAGAAACCGAACGGCGTGCTTATACACGTCCACAACAACTGGGTAATAGCATAGCTGGAGGTTTATACATATCTACAGCAGAGCAACGAAACTGTGTTGCAGTCGGTAGTACCGATGCAGACAGTTGTTTGTCTGAATTATCTAACGTGTCACTCATATTCTTTTGCTGTCATGGCATCCGTTACATTCCACGTAAGCCAAGAAAACGTGCTTACTGTCCAATAACCCGCACATTTGTGCTCTCATAAAAAAAGTACCAATCAAACTATCATATTGTTCAAATGTACCGTGAAGTTGAACTATGTCAGCATGCTCACATCCTTATACCTCCTACGCACCTGCAACTTCGGCGTGGACCACAATTCAAAGTCTCTGTATGAAGAGTTAGAGTCGTAACACGACGTCCTGTGGCTGGACGAAAAGCATTATTCGACATGGTGCCGTTGCTGTCAGGGTTCCTCCGAGCCATAATCCGTAGGTAGCGATTATCCATTGCAGTAGTAGTCTTTGGACGACCTGAGCGAGGCATGTCATGGACAGTTCCTACCTCTCTCTATCTCCTCCATGTCCGAACAACATCACATCGGTACCCTCCGAGACGGCTGGACAATTCCCTTGTTGAGAGCTCTTCCTGGCACAAAGTAACAATGCGGATGCGATCGAACCGCGATATTGACCGTCTAGGCATGGCTGAACTACAGACAACACGACCCCTGCACCTCCTTCCTGGTGGAATGACTGGAACAGATCTGCTGTCAGATCCCCTCCATCTAATAGGCGATGCTCATGCCTGGTTGTCTACATCTTTGAGCGGATTTTTGACATCTCTGAACAGTCAGTGGCGCTGTGCCTGTGATACAATATCCACAGCCAACGTCTTTATTCAGGAGTTCTGGGAACTGGGGTGATGCAAAACTTTCTTTGATATGTGTACTTAAACATAATAGTTACATAGTTTTGAGGTTGTCCATCAAATCTGAAAATAAGTACATCCCTTAGTTATTTGTGGCAGATAACATAGAGTAGAATACGGTGGATCTAATGTCCCCTCTTAATGAAGCACTAAAAACAAACAAAATAAGTACACACCTGTATACATTTTAGAATATCCTATATTAAGTCGGTTGTGGCAGGGTCACCCTTTTGTCCAAAATCCCACGTGTGTAACGCTGTTTAAATGACTCAGAGTTAGTCATGCAACATTCCACAACCATTAGACTCAGTGCTGAATTTAATCTCCACAACGGATTTACTAACAGTGTCAATTATTTTGGTCCTAGCAGTGAATCTTAAGATGGTTAATTTACGTAATATTTATCACTGAAGAGGACTAAACACGAAAATAAACTCAAGACTTAGAGTTTATTACAAATACGTTTGCCATCATAAGCATTAAAAACAATTGTGAATTTATCAATGATACAGTGATATACTTTCCGCGAGACCTGTAAAACTAAGACTATCAGTTGACAAAGTTATTCAGTGGTGTGGAGGTGGTCGCTGATCTCTCATCTGATACCATAGTCTGAATGCATGGTAGTTATACTGACTGTTAGAATGGAGAACCAATGAATTCCAAAGCCCTGAGAATGCACTAACGAACATGAGGCTGTGTAGCCTATCATGAATCCGAAACTCTTGCTTATCCTAGTATGCTGGCAATCACCATAACCTTCGGTGAAATACGAGCAGAGAGTGGACACTGCGTCTCACCGCCGTGCTGTTGGTCAGCTGAGGATTCCAACACTGGACTCCAGACGCCTCCTCCAGCTGCGGGTACTGCCTGCAGAGCACTGACCTGGTCACCTCCAAACCCTACAAAGAAATCTTTCTTGTCAGAACTGTAACGTGCTGCTTGCTCCCTTCTTCCGGCGAACAAAACGAGACAAAAAAATGGCTCTGAGCGCTATGGGACATAACTTCTGAGGTCATCAGTACCCTAGAACTTAGAACTATTTAAACCTAACTAACCTAAGGACATCACACACATCCATACCCGAGGCAGGATTCGAACCTGTGACCCTAGCGGTCACTCGGTTCCGGACTGTAGCGCCTAGAACCGCATGGCTATCCCGTCCGGCCAAAACGAGACAACCAATCCTCTCAAAAGTTACTGCACGCCCTCAATCACGTAGTTGTCTCTCTAACAATATATCCCACAAGGAATAGATGAAATGTTAACTGACCAACAAATTGAATTTCTTCCCCTCTTCTCTAAACAATTTCACTCAATTGCATCCTGACGTCACTTCTGTCACACCAATCCGCTTTCTCGCTACCACCGGCTAACCTCGCATTACAGATCCTGAGAAATGTTAAAAAGCTGTCAGCAAAGCTAGTCGCTGACTCTGCTTCGAATTCTGAGCCCTTAGTGGATGAGATCTGTATTGAAGTTTTTTTCAATACTGGGAGATGTTTATCTACTGAAATATTTCTCTTATCGTGATACCTGCGCCTACCCCCAACTGTCAACTGGAACGAATGCTTTTATCCTGGCTGTTCAATGCAGATCCATGCTATAAACTACACCTGCACACTGCTTGACGAAGCGACTTTCTACTCGACAAAACGAGGCAGCGTTACCCGCTGCCCTCCTCCTCTGTAGCTCTGTGAAAATCTGTGTGCCAGCGGCTTCCCAGGAATCGTTTCGCCGAGTCTCGCTACGGGTCACTTGTCTCATTGGTCGCAGCACTTCTCACTTGCTCAGTTAGCCCACAAGAGCAAACTGATGCAGCCAGTACCCTGTTACATTACAGAATGTTAAAAACAGGAAATAAAATCAGCTAACATAATCACAGTAATCTTATTAATCCCGTTAAACTATTTCGACTCCCTTTAAAGATAAATGAATGAAAAGAGATGACCCACAAAGGGCTTGTCACTTTTCAGTATAACATTTATTACCACATACGAACTGACTTCTACAGTACATGCGGTAGCTATAGAGGGTAGAAACTATAGGGAACGACGAAGATTCTAAAATTCGTGGCGGGAAGTATCAAGTCAGTCAAAAGATGCTCTGGTTGTCTTAATGCTGCAGTACACTCGCTGTTTCAGGGGAGCAACGTCACAGCTAGTGTCGAATAAAGGTAGATGTCATTTATTCCATGGCCTGCACTTTCAACAGACACCACGCCCTACGGGCAGAAAATTGCGTGTTCCGTTTCTTAAGCTTTGGGGATTTGCATTCAGGCCACATTCTCTTCGATTCCATGACAGGTAATCATAACCCTGGCGCAGCTTATAAGTGCTAAATATTCGTGTTATCTCTCAAAAAACACATTGTTTACACTCCAGTAACCCTAGTAGTTTTGCATTCAATCTCTAACGTGCCCATATTGAGTGACCTGAGATTATCATATTTTAACTGTAGGGACGTAAGTGAATTTTTCAAAGACAAAAATATTTTCTGTTCTGCAGCCACAGTCATTTCACTTGATGTCACCAGCACCCTTAATCAGAAATCACATTTAGTGATATTGTAACGCAAAAACTCGACGTTGGCGACAATAAAAATCAATTTAACTGTCTGATACTCAACCAAAACGCAGATCTCGAGCACCATAAACGGAATACAGCTCTCTGCCTCTTTCTATAAACAATCGTCCTTAATTAAATAATGAACATTGGTCATCTGTAAGTGCATCCACCTTTCGCGTTCATTATAGGAACTATTCTGTTGCACGTAACAGGTTCTTTAGTTTTCACAGTGAGGATGTTCACAATTCGTAGCAGCACCTAAATTCACTATAAGTTGTATTCTGCATAAATTTGTGTTCACAATACGAATAGCCACAGCACATAGCATTGTTTAAATTCACTGTAGACTGTAGACTGTATCAACATTGACTGTATCACGCTTATTCAGTCAGAATCGATCTTTTACTGTCAGTGTTTCAATGATATTTGCATTACGTTTGTTAAGTTCATCATTACCTGGCTGAAATTATCAAACCTTAATAAGGCTCTTTTCAGTTAATACAACCCAACTATATTTGAAAACGTTACAAATAGCGGCCCGACTGCGTTCCAGACTGAAGCGCCTAGAATCGCTTGGCCACACCGGCCGGCTTTCTTTTTCAACCCTCTGTATACTATTTTTGTCTGCATCTTGGATACATGAGATGTTAAACTGCTGTCAGATAATTTTTGCGTCTCCCCTTGCTATCTTCTTAATTGTGTGGATGAAATTTACCGAAAGTCTGATGGTACGTCGCCAGTCTCATAGATTCCACACAAGAACTTGAATAGTCGTTTTGTTGCCATTTTTCCCAATGATTTTAGAAATTCTGATAGAATGTTACTGAACCTCTTTTGCTTTATTTGAGAGTGTGTCCCAGAGCTCTTTCAAATTCTGACTCTTCCCTAGTGATTCCAGTTTCATCGTCTACGAAATCATTAGAGAAGTACTCCCCTTCATACAGGCTTTTAATGTACTCTTTCCACCTATCCAGTCATTCCTCTTCGTTTAATAATGGAATTCCCATTGCACGCTTATTGTTATCATTCTTGTTTTTAAATCCACTACAGTTTTTTTTCTACATAGTGAGTACTTTCCGTTGATCATTTCTTCTGCAGCCGTTTTGTCTTGGCTGCCTTGCACTTCCTATTTATTTCATCCCTAAGTAGTTTATATTGTTGTGCTATTGTCTTTCCCTGACATTTTTTGTACTTCTTTCTTTCGTCGTTCAACTGAAGTATTTTTTCTGTTACTGAAGGCTTCTTCAGAGTTACGTACATTGTACATATGTCTAACTGTCCAACACCTCCCAATGCTCTTTCCTGACTTGTTCACACTTCAGCTGAGTACTGTGATCTCTATATCTCAGTATCCAGGTCCTAAGTAAACTTCAAACGCATCTCACTATGCCCCAGCACTGTACTATCCCACAAACTTACACACTGATTTTTCCGTGCGATTTTCCTAAAATTCAGCGTACTCTTCATCATTACTAAATTATGCTGCGACTCTTTACCTGATCATATAGGCAGTTATAGCCAGAGAATTTCAAAACCCAAAAGGAAATATAGTCAAGGAGAAACTCATATTTCAAAAATTCATTAGTTTGCAAAAACATTTAGTCAAGTAGAAACTACTATTTGAAAAATTAATTACTTGACAACTATTTTCGACCTTCGCATCACACATATCGAAGCTTACCAAAACAACGAACATTCGTTGACGTCCACACAAAATGCTCCGAAATAGAAGCGATTACGATCCTAGGAATATAGTCATGCGATCAAAAATGGTAACACCACTAAAAATCTGCACTTACTATGAATTTCGATTATTACACTCCTGGAAATGGAAAAAAGAACACATTGACACCGGTGTGTCAGACCCACCATACTTGCTCCGGACACTGCGAGAGGGCTGTACAAGCAATGATCACACGCACGGCACAGCGGACACACCAGGAACCGCGGTGTTGGTCGTCGAATGGCGCTAGCTGCGCAGCATTTGTGCACCGCCGCCGTCAGTGTCAGCCAGTTTGCCGTGGCATACGGAGCTCCATCGCAGTCTTTAACACTGGTAGCATGCCGCGACAGCGTGGACGTGAACCTATGTGCAGTTGACGGACTTTGAGCGAGGGTGTATAGTGTGCATGCGGGAGGCCGGGTGGACGTACCGCCGAATTGCTCAACACGTGGGGCGTGAGGTCTCCACAGTACATCGATGTTGTCGCCAGTGGTCGGCGGAAGGTGCACGTGCCCGTCGACCTGGGACCGGACCGCAGCGACGCACGGATGCACGCCAAGACCGTAGGACCCTACGCAGTGCCGTAGGGGACCGCACCGCCACTTCCCACAAAATTAGGGACACTGTTGCTCTTGGGGTATCGGCGAGGACCATTCGCAACCGTCTCCATGAAGCTGGGCTACGGTCCCGCACACCGTTAGGCCGTCTTCCGCTCACGCCCCAACATCGTGCAGCCCGCCTCCAGTGGTGTCGCGACAGGCGTGAATGGAGGGACGAATGGAGACGTGTCGTCTTCAGCGATGAGAGTCGCTTCTGCCTTGGTGCCAATGATGGTCGTATGCGTGTTTGGCGCCGTGCAGGTGAGCGCCACAATCAGGACTGCATACGACCGAGGCACACAGGGCCAACACCCGGCATCATGGTGTGGGGAGCGATCTCCTACACTGGCCGTACACCTCTGGTGATCGCCGAGGGGACACTGAATAGTGCACGGTACATCCAAACCGTCATCGAACCCATCGTTCTACCATTCCTAGACCGGCAAGGGAACTTGCTGTTCCAACAGGACAATTCACGTCCGTATGTATCCCGTGCCACCCAATGTGCTCTAGAAGGTGTAAGTCAACTACCCTGGCCAGCAAGATCTCCGGATCTGTCCCCCATTGAGCATGTTTGGGACTGGATGAAGCGTCCTCTCACGCGGTGTGCACGTCCAGCACGAACGCTGGTCCAACTGAGGCGCCAGGTGGAAATGGCATGGCAAGCCGTTCCACAGGACTACATCCAGGACCTCTACGATCGTCTCCATGGGAGAATAGCAGCCTGCATTGCTGCGAAAGGTGGATATACACTGTACTAGTGCCGACATTGTGCATGCTCTGTTGCCTGTGTCCATGTGCCTGTGGTTCTGTCAGTGTGATCATGTGATGTATCTGACCCCAGGAATGTGTCAATAAAGTTTCCCCTTCATGGGACAATGAATTCACGGTGTTCTTATTTCAATTTCCAGGAGTGTATTTACATGATGGAAAACTGGTAAGCGATGATAACTGGTAACGTATATGACATTGTCTAAGTGATAGCTTATGGACAAGGTATAGAAGTCAAAGAAAATAAACTATGTGTCATTTGCGCTTTGGTAGGACGTACATGAGAATGAACGAAATTTTCCTCCTAGCAGAGAAGCTTCTAACGTGCCCAAGACCCTACCTGTACTCCTAGAAAAAGAATGAATCGTTACTGAATTGTCAAGTTATTTTCATAAATTTAGCTGTGACACCGCCGCGGTCCATATGCTGGTATACTTCTCTCCGTCGTGGAGGAGAGAAGTGCACAATGAATGTGATCAGTTACACCTAGATTAAATGTACTGTTCTTCGATTCTGTGATTTGCTGTTCGCGCTGTTTTCTAGATTTTGATTTCTTTTATATGTATTACACAGAGAGCACATTTAATTTCGTACCTCACTCAAGTATCTCGCACTTCAAGCACTCATGATAGAAATGGAAGTACACGCATTGTTTTTTTGCAAATATTTCCTCCTTTCACTTGCAATCGCATAAACGTAGACACATATTTTAGAAGTCTTTGAAAATATTAAGATGTCCACATACATCCAATTAACAATTTCGTAGAGCATTAGCAACCACCGTGCTTTCGATAGTCATACGTGCGTTTAGTTCATCCGAAGCGAGAAAGGAAAAGTGGTGTAACCTCCTACAAGAGACGGACATGAAGCACAGCAGTAGGAAGGCATAGAAACTGGTCAAAAGTCTCAGCAACGACCCAAGAGAACCACAACCAAATTACAGTGAAGTTACACCTGATCAGATAGCTCACCAACTACTCATGAACGGAAAAACTAAAAGGAAGATCAGGAATGGCAAAATTAAAAGAAAACTGAACGAGGAGAGTAGCTTCCTAGCTCGCCCGTTCTTCATTCAGGAGCTACAAGATGCCAACAACGATTTGAAAAACAATAAGGCCGCTGGCCTCGATGATCTGAGACCTGAGCAACTTAAACGTTTTGGACCGGGAGTACAAACATGGATCCTAGAGCTAATGAATCACTGTATTACAACAATGCAAATTCCTAAACTGTGGAGGAAAGCTCGGGTTATTGCGTTACTAAAACCAGGGAAATACCCGGCTGAAGTTAAAAATTTTCGGCCTGTCTCACTGCTTTGTCATTTATTTAAAGTGCTGGAGCGAATGATCCTCAAACGCATAGCCGATCATGTGGACAAAGCCCTCATTAACGAACAAGCTGGATTTCGACCAGGAAAATCATGCTGTGGCCAAATCCTTAATCTCACACAGTACATCGAAGACGGCTATCAGAGAGGAGAAGTAACTGGGGTCGCATTCCTGGATCTCAGTGCTGCATATGACACAGTTAACCATAAGTTTCTTATCCAGAAAGTGTATAATGTCACTAAGGACTACACCCTTTCTATGTTCGTGAAATGGATGCTACAGAACAGACGCTACTATGTAACCTTACAATCTAAAAACAGCCGATGGAGGACACAGAAAAATGGGCTTGCACAGGGTAGTGTCTTGGCTCCAATATTATTTAACATCTATACCAATGATCTTCCCATCAGCCACCAGACACGAATGTTCATATATGCTGATGATGCAGCAGTGGCCACACAGGATAAAAACTTTGAACAAGTGGAGGAGAATCTCACAGGAGCCTTAACAGAACTTGCTACCTATTACGACGGCAATAATCTCAAACCAAACCCTAGTAAATCTCAAGTATCCGCCTTCCATCTTAGAAACAAATAAGCCAAACGGAAACTCCGAGTCATGTGGCAAGGGGAAGAGCTGAAACATACAAACAGCCGAAAATACCTGGGAGTAACATTGGACAGAGCACTTACTTTTAAGCAGCACTGTCACAACACTAAAAAAAAGGACTGTGCCAGGAACATCATACTGCGGAAGCTAACAGGTTCATCGTGGGGAGCTCAACCACATGTTTTGCGCACCACGGGTCGGGTGCTGAGTATCTCAGCAGCGGAATTTGCGGCGCCAGTTTGGAGGAACTCTGCTCACACTAAGCAAGTTGACGTCGCCGTAAACGAAACTGTACGTATTGCCACAGGATGCCTCAGACCAACTCCCACAGACATCATTTATCCCATCATAGGCATAGCACCACCCACTATCCGCAGACAAGTAGCCGCCGAGATAGAAAGATCAAAACAAATGAATGATCCCCGACACCCGTTGCATATGCACCGTAAACAACGTGTCCGGCTGAAATCCCGCAGCAGTTTCATTGAAACTACTGAAGAGCTCGCCACCAAGCCCGCCACAAGGCGGCTATCTCTTTGGGAAGAAATGGTGCCACACTCCACAATGGAACTACTTGAGGAGGGATCTGCAGGATTTCAACTACCTTTTACAACTTGGAGGTCATGAAACCGGCTGCGTACTGGAGTAACTGGGTGCAAATCAAACCTATTTAAATGGGGCTACAGTGATAGCGATAGGTGTGAATGCGGAGCAATACAGGACTTGGACCACCTACTGATTTGCCCAGATATGTCTATAACATGCACTAAAGATGATATTTTCAAAGTCAATGACAAAGCAAACTACGTTGCTAATTACTGGGAAGGGAAGATATAATTGGTGCATCCGGATACGGAAGAAGAAGAAGTTCATCAAATGAAGTCGCCGCTTCTTCAGTCTTGGAAATACAATGAAGTCTAGATGAGACTCAGTTAGTAACAGTAAAACTGAAAGCGATGACAGTGACACGTTGATTACCTGTCAGGAAGGGAGGCTTCACGCGTTTTGAAACGTTTAAAGAACACCTGGATCTGCAGCTCCACTGGTGTGGAAAACTTAGGGCCAAAAGTAACTTTCGAATGTTGTGTCACTGACATGTAACGTAGCTCCATAAAATTTGGATAATGGCAAGAAAGAACTGCTACAGTATAGTACCGAAGGTATCTCAAAGAAATACGCAGTAAGATGAACACAAATGACACTTTAGGCAATAATTACACTTAAGCCACAGCGATTTGCGATGGCCCCTGGACGTTAGAAGAGGTGAGACATTATTGTTAATAGTGAATGTGGTCACCATGAAATGGAATGCACCCTCTAAATCGCGCTCCCACGCTGGGAACTTGATTGGAATGCAGCCTCTGAATCGCGCTCCCACGCTGGGAACTTGATTGCTAAGGAGCTCCTACGTGAGCGTTCCGTTCCTCCTCCAGAGTTACTGACACCTGCTCGATGGTCTTCAGTACATCTGGACTTCCAACACTACGTCTCCATAAAGGATCCCATGCGTGCTCGGCGGAGTTTAAGTAGAAGGAACGTCCGTTGTTCGATGCAGTCGCGCATTGTCATCCTGAAAGGACGATCGCGGAATGCAGCGTCACAATAACGTTGACCGTTGAGTGTACCGTATTCAAAGATTTGGAGGTTGATACGCCCACGCAACATTATTCCTCTCCACGTCACAAAAACGAACATGTTAAACAGTTTTCCCAAGTGCATTGCATGTTCCGTCCTCTCGCCTTATGAGGATACGTCCATAATCACTTCTGAGACTTAATCTGCACTCTTCTAAGAAAGCGTGTGACTCCTTTTCCTGTGGGTCCAGTCACCATGCTCTTGGTGCCACCGCAATCGGTGCTGACGATGTGCGGGTGTCAACAATAGACAGCGCACTGTGTGCCGGGCAAGCAGTCCATCTCCGCGCAGGCACCGGACCTCTGTGTAGCTATGATTTGTATGCCTTGAAGTCCACATATGGTTGCCATTTGACGTGGGACCGCTATTTGACGTTGCACAATGTAGCGGCCTCCTGCTGTTGTAGTTGACGGCGGTCGGCCACGTCCTCTCTTTAGGATAGCTGTGTCTGTCTGTGGTACGGAAGGTTCCCGAAGCACGTGAAACAATGTTGTAAGCAGTACGGAAATTCTGAGCTATACTCGTCACTCTTCGTCCATCTTACAGTCTCCAGACGATTCCTCCCCATGTGAAGTCATCTAAATGTTGGCTCCGTGCAATGTTGTAGTGGAGAACACCACAATCACAGTGGACCATTACTGCTTGCCGTTTGACACGCACTGTCTTTCCCCGTTCCTTCAATTTTCTCGTAGCCCGGAGCTAACCCCATTTGGCGCTACGGTCACGCCAGCCCCACTTCCAGCTTTCTGTGCACAGCTGGGAGCTTTCTGGGCGCAGCTGGGAGCTTTCTGCGCACTTCCATTCATTTCCACCCAGTTGCTAACATACTGCGTTATTTTATCGAGTTCGTCCTTAGGTTTTTGCATAGTACTGTACACTGAGTGACAAAAGTCATCGGATAGTGATACGCACGTAAACAGATGGCAGTAGTTTTAAATATGTGACGTATAAAAGGACAGTGCATTGTCGAAGCTGACGTCTGGACTCAAGTGATTCATGTGAAAAGGTTACCTACGTGCTTACCTGCTCACTGCGTGTATTAACGGACTCTGAACGCGGAATGGTAGTTGGAACGAAACACATGGGTCTTTCAATTGCGGAAATCTTTAGTAATTCATTATTCTGTGATCCACCGTATCACTTGTGTGCCGAGTTTACAAAATTTCGGCATTACCTCTGCCCACAGACAACGTAGTGGCCGATGGCCTTCATTTAGCAAATGAGTGTCACGGTAATTGCTTAGAGTTATCAACACACAAGCAAAACTATATGAAATAATGGCAGAAATAAACGTGAGACGTACGACGAACGTGTCCGTAAAGACAGTGCAGCGAAATGTGGCGTTAGCGACATCGGGCCACCGACGTGAGTAGTTTTGCTAAGAGCACGAGATCGCCTGCAGCGCCCCTCCTGGGTTCGTGACCGTATCGGCTGGAGTTTGGACAACTGGAAAACCATGGACTCGTCGGATGAGTCCTGATTCCAGTTGGTAAGAGCTGATGGTAGGGCGCGAGTGAGGCGCAGACTCCAAGAAGACTTGGACCCAAGTTGTCAACAAAGCACTGTGCAAGCTGGTGGTGACCCAGTAATAGGGCAGGCTGTGTTTACATCCAAATGTACTGGAACCTCTGGTCCAACTGAACCGACCAGCGACTGCACTTTGTTTGAAGAACATTCTAGACAATTCGATGGAACGATTAGGCCAAACCACATCGCCCGACATGAATCCCATTGAACATTTACGGGACACAATCGAGAGATCAGTTCGTGCAGAAAATCCTGAAACTGCAACACTTTCGTTACCGTGGGCGGCTGTAGAGACAACATGGTTGAATACTTCTGCACGGCGCTTCCAACGACTTGTTGAGTCTATGCGACATCGATTTGCTGCACTACGTCGACCAAAAGGAGGTCTGACACAGTATTATGAGGTACGACTTGTTTCACATCACAGTGTATTCCGGACAGAACACTTTTGTTTCCAAAAGTGCCGCCTGTGGTTGCGGGCACCTTGTGTCCAAGCACGTACTGTAAGTCGGCAATAGGCGACCGACGAAACTCCCCTTAATCTCGTTCTGTTTCTTACACCACAGATGTATCAGCGCAACTTCTCGAACTGCCAGTCTCCCAATCTCGAGACACTGAGGGGGGAACAACAGACGCCCTAGAACGTAGCCAAAAAATGTTATACAATACGATGTCCAAATTAAGCCGACAGTATATCAGTGAGGACACAGTATTTGACGAGTCATTCCTGTTTAACACTTAGCGCCAGTTTCTTTATGTTATGTGGCTGTATTTACTTGTTACACGAATTAGCGTTCTAGTTTAGTCTTAAGTCTGGTACATTTCCATATAACCCTCGAATTTGAAACAAATTTTGCTACTATGTCTGGCGCACATGAATGTGACGGTCTTAAAATATGACATGAAGTATTCCTGTGCACAGAGATAATTTTTGCTACAAGATGTCCAGTGCTTTTGTTTCTGGTACTAAACTTCTTTCACTGCTCACCCTATATGAATGATATGGAACGTCAGGCAGAAACAGGTGAGAAAAACCGACAGCGAATCACTCGGGAACTCCATTTGTTCAAATGTTCAAATGTGTGTGAATTCCTAAGGGATCAAGCTGCTGAGGTCATCGATCTCCAGACTTACACACTGCTTAAACTAACTTATTCTAAGAACAACACACACACCCACGCCCGAGGGAGGACTCGAACCTGTAGCGGCTGGGGCCGTGCAATCCTTGACATGGCGCCTCAAACCGCGCGGCAACTCTGCGCGTCAACTTCATTTGTAAAATGTGTGTGCGCGCGCACGCGCGTGTGTGTATCTGTGTGTGTGTGTATGTGTGTGTGTGTGTAGAAAGGGGGGTGGAGTTTATCTACCAACAAAAATGCATCTACATCTTCACGATTACTCTTCAGTTCACTTTTAACTGCTTGGCAGAGGGTTCATCGAACCACAATCATACTATCTCTCTACCATTCCACTCCCGAACACCGCGCGGGAAAAACGAACACCTAAACCTTTCTGTTCGAGCTCTGATTTCTCTTATTTTATTTTGATGATCATTCCAACCTATGTAGGCTGCGCTCAACAAAATATTTTCTCATTCGGAAGAGAAAATAAATAGATCTCGCCGCGACGAAAAACGTCTTTGCTTTAATGACTTCCATCCCAACTCGCGTATCATATCTGCCACACTCCCTCCCCTATTACGTGATAATACAAAACGAGCTGCCCTTTTTTGCATACTTTCAATGCAGGTGTCCATTGCTCCACTCTATAGGCACCTACTTACCTGCCCCACAAAATCTGGCAGACATCACTCAGAAGTTATTGTTTTGAGGTAGTGTGTGATATCCCTGGCTGTGGCCGCCAGAATTTTATGTTGCTAGATGCTCACATTGATGCAGCTTGATACACGTGAAGTAGAATATGATACGGAAGTGGAGAGAGGTACAAGCAACAGATGGTGGGAGAGACCGCGAATTGTACTAAACTTGCTTCTGATTGGTCGGCACATTCGGGTGTGGGTCGCCAAAACGCTTAACTTCTCTTATTAACTATTTATATACTTTTCATCGTATTTGACCCAGTTTTCAGTAACACAGTCTCTCATGATTACCCTACGAGTCTACCGTTTTTGTTTATTAAATTTCTCTAATTTTGATAAACATAAGAGTAATGAATGATATTACATCCGAAGTGCTTCGGACACCTTCGGTTTGCTTTGGCGTCCCTGGGAGGCGAAGTACTTTGGCTGTGCTAGTCACTTTGTTTCGGGTGTTCCTCAGAGCCGGACGTGTATCTCTGTTTCAGACGGACATGTCGTACTCTATATCGGAAGTTGTCAGAAACGTTACCTTACTATTAAGAAAGCTATGTCGAGTATTGTAGACGACAGTGTGATATTACAAAATATAAGCAAACAGGATAAATTAATGCGAAGTGTCGCTTACGGTCATTGTCAGTACTACCGATCTTGCCCTCTGTAGATACAGAGACTAACCTGGGAAAGTGGGATCCCACAAAAAGTCACAAATACAGGTTAAAGTTCGAGATGACAGCATGGCAGCCTCTGCCGAAGAAGATCCCACGGCCGATGAGCTGTCTTCTGCACTGGAAACACAGCTTTAGAAGACGACAGGTTCATGAAAAGAACTGTTAGGGACTCTTATCCAATCTCTACAGATCTCTTCAGCTTCGAGATCTGACTGCCAATACGACAACATACATAAATATTATAAGTGGGAAGGAACAACGAAGTAATACAAGGTTGTATTCTTCTATTCTCTTGACTTCCGACGCATCCTCGCTCCTTCCTAACATAAATATTGGCTTCCTCAACAAAAATATGTTTTATGTTTGTAACATGCTGATACACTGTGGTGACAAAGAGACATGGAATAGCTCCTGATATCGTGGCGGAACTCCTTTTTCCGACGTACTGCGGCAACTCGACGGGATATAGGCTCACCAAATCGTTGGAAGTCCCCTCCAGAAGTACTGAGTTACGCTTCCTCTTCCTATTTAGCCTCTTTAGGTGCAGAAGTGTTGGTGGTGCAGGATTTTTGTTCACGAACTGACCTCTTGATTATGACTCACAAATGCTCCATGGTCTTCATGTCTGACGATTTGTGTGAGCAAATTACTCGCTCCATTTGTGCTGAACATTCTTCAAACTAATCGCACTCAATTGTGACCCGGTGATAAGGCCCACTGTCATTCATAAGAATTCCATGTTTACTTGGGAGCATGAAGTCCATGAATGGTTGCAAATGGTCTCCAAGTCCCAGAACATAACCATTTCCAGTCAATGGTAGGTTCAGGTAGACTAAAGGATCCAGTCCATTTGGATGTAAACATAGTCAGGATCGATTTCGACTGAGAAGTTCCATTTGATCGTCCGAGCAATAGTCCGGCACACATCAAGACAGTGGCGCCGCTAGATGCGAGTTGCTGTCCGGCCGTGTTTCTGTACACGAACTGCCGCCCCAGTGTCCTAAACGGAAAGCGGCTGACAGGCAATATACGAGGGTTGAATTTTAATAGTGGCAACTATTTATTTACAGCAAATACAAAATATATGCGTGTTTCAAAGTTTCATTGACCTTCAGAGTAGTCACCAGCATTGAGTATAACCCGTTGTCGCGATGTGGAAGTCGTAGGATACTCTTAGCGGTGCCGGTCCTGTTGACAGTTCGAGCGTAGCGGTCTATTGCCCGACGAATTTGTAGCTGTTCTGAAGCGAAGGCCATGAAGTGTCTCCTTCAGTTTAGAAATCGAGTTGAAATCACGAGGGCTTAAGTCAGGGGATTGCAGTAGGTGCCGGCCATGTTGCCGAGCGGTTCTAGGCGTAGTGCTGAGACCCATTTGAACCTTTTTTTCTTTCAGGAGGTGCTGTAGCAATTAGGCGCCCCATCAGTCAAACAAATTAGTAACAGCTTGCACTGTACCTGCTTGACCACTGTCATGCAAAATGACGGGAAAGGCCTGCAGAAAGTTTTATCACTTCTGTCTCTATGCTGCTCATTTTTGGAACACAACTTACGATCAGCTTAGTGACAGAACTTTTAACTCTTTCTGCAGGACTTGACCATCATTTTGCAGGACAATGCTCAAGCATGTACAGTGCAAGATGTTACTGATTTCTTTGACTGATGGGGCTGCTAAACTGCTATATAACCCACTGCACTCCTCTGACTTAAGCCCTCGTAAGTTCAACTCGGGCAATAGTCAGCCCCGCTCGAACTCTCAACACGACTGGCACTGCTAACAGTATCCTACGACTTCCACATCGCTGGCAACGGGTTATACAAAATGCTGGTGCCTATTTTGAAGGTCAGTAAAACTTTGACACACGTATCTATTTTGTACGAGCTGTAAATAAATAGTTTCAACTTTTAAAGTCCCAACCCTCGTAATTGATTTGAACGTCTTGTTGCTGAAAATTTGCTCTCAGCCGCCTTGACGTATTCTCTGAATTGTTTTTAAATGTACAACTGAGAAATTAAACAGCTGAACTGCAACAGTGCCGCAGTTTCTATATATGAACACTTGATACTTACGTTAATGAGGCGAATGATATATTTGTTGTAAATGAAAGCCGTTTAACCGTATTTCGGTTAATTTAACGATATACTCGTAAATAATAAAATCTGACGCGAAATTGCAAATCGTATCTTTTCTTCGTATTAAATTTGAAAAAAATCCTAGGTTACAGTAAACAATACCTTGTTTCTATCGCACTCCTGTATGCAGCTTTAAAACAGCTACCCAAGCACAACCCACTTCCTGCCTTGCAGCTTTATTACTCCACTACCCCGTCTACTACCTTCCAAATGTCACAGAAGTTAACCTCCATTCATAGCGCGAGTAGCACTCCGGAAATAATGGACATTATTCAGAAATGTATTCGGCACAGCCTAATGAACGCTTTTCAGAATGAGGTGTGAGTCTGCGGTGTTGCGTGCACCAATTTGGAACCTCTTGGCGGACTAAACTGTGTGCTGCGCCGTGATTCCAACCTAGCATCTTTGCCTTTCGTGGGTAAGTGCTCTGCTGACAGAACTGCCCAAGAGCGACTCACGACTTCTGCAGACACTTTTAATTCCGGCAGTACCTAGTCCCCACAAGGTATCCAGCACAACTTCCGTGAAGTTTAGAAGTTATCATAGAGTTTAAATCTATCAGGAAGTATCGCCTCGGTCACTACAGAAATACGGGCGTCCCTTCACGAGACCGACTGTCTTCCTCATCTCATTTTACTGATGAGTCTACTCCTTGCCAGCAGTTTCCAATAACAACATGGATTACACCATATTGCTGATTCACTTGCCTACAGTGTTTACTAGAGTTGGTCTCAATATTCTGTAGAATCAGCTTCTCCGGATCTGGTTTCCGCATAGTCCGGCGTCTTCCTGCAGGTTCATCTGTCTGAAAGGTCTCATGATCAATAAACGACCAAACAGAGCTTAAAATATTGTATTATGTGGTTGGTGTCTCTGAGGGTATTTTGGTATAGCCGTACTGCCTGTCGACCTTTTCTGTCTGCTTGGTCATGCACAAACACCATCTCGACATGTTCTCGATATGATTATCGGACCAGTCTGCTGCTTGTAGTACGCTGCGTCATTTATACATCCTGCTACACACATGGAAGACACGGTACGTGGTCAGAGGAACTTTAATTCGTCAGAGCTACGTATCTTGGTAACGATGCATTTTCGGACACTTGCTAAAAGGACATTTTTCCAGTCAGGAATCCGTCGGTGCAGTTTATCGACTTTAATAATGTTGACCCTGTATGTTCAATGAACAGAGCGATTTCGCTAGCTATAGTTACTTTAGTAATTTTAAAGACTCTCTTAAATGTATTCCTTACATATGTCAACTTCTTAAAACTTAGATCTCTGTCGCTATGCAGTAAGCTTCTCCCATGGTGACAACAGACTTAGCTACATCTATGAAATGTCTTAAAAAAGTTATAAACATATGTACGCTTTTAGTGACGTGGTGTGCGATAACAGAATTAAGAAACCGATACATGCTGACCTCAAAAAGTTAAAAAAATTATCCCTGTTTGTTTTGTAAACTTTTCATTGTTCTTCATCGGTTTCTCACAGAATTTTCCCACTCGATTCACGAGATTCAAAACCTAGCTTCTAACTTTATCATTGAACAGGAAAGTGCATCTCGCTTTTGTTAAGTACAAATGTAAATATTGTATTAGAAGATTTGCACCTGAATCTGTAAGCACAGGGTACGCAATGAATAAAGCAGGCAAAAATTGTGACTGAAGGTGGCTTTATTCAAACTTTCTCTGTAGTGAATACGCAAAATATGGACAAAGGTAAAAATTATCTACAAGCCTTGCATTGCACCATTGTTTTGGTACTCTCATTCACGATTTACGTTGCGAACCTTAATTATGCTGGAAGAAAGGAGCAAATATTTCAAGTAAAACTTAACATTTTAATGTGCCAATGATTAAACTCTCATGTTTAATTAATAAGAAACTTAAACTGCTTAGAAGTCAGAGACCCACCAACCATCGCACACGCTCTGCACCGATGAGAGAGAGTGCCAGTGTTGAGCAGACAGCCTGTGACGTCAGGGAGCTGTGTCTCCCTCCCCCTGGCCACAGCGGGTATCTGCTGGCTCGGCTCTCGCCGGCCACACGCGGCCGCAATTAGCCGCTGGCTGGCCGTAATCGCGCAGGATGCAGGGGCAGGATGCCGGCGCGCACAGCACGACAGCACGTGCGCCACACGTGGGCCGCACGTGGCGCCCGCAGCAGGTGCCCTGCCCCTACCGCTGCTCGCGCTGGCTGCCCGCGGCACACTACACAGAGCTTCACTATACGCAGTTCCCTGCAGCAGCTGCTGGGCTGTGATGGTCAGAAGCTCTTGCTGTTGCGACGGGTAATGCTACAGGGATTTCTCCCCCATTTAAGCAACGAATACTTTAAGTAATTATAGGCAGACAGGCAATTTAACAAATATTTGTTCAAATGAACTTTTCAGTACTTAATCGATAAGAGAAACGTAACACATTAGAAAATGTAAAGTTGTGCACAATTCTACCTGCTTCCAGTGGGATCTTTTCTTTTCTCACTTCCCGTACGAGTTTAAAAGGCTCGTAAATAGATTATTGCAAAAGTAAAGAATGTTTGGTTGCGCACACATTTTTATTCAAGATAGTGAACGGTTTACAATGTCTCCCGAATGAAAAGTTGCCACCAATAGCGGTAATTCCATGGACTGAAGCTAATGAATGCTTCCCTTAAGTTTTACTCAGGGAGAACTGTTTGATTTAATTACCTTGGCGTGGATTAGAGAACTGTTTAATATGTAATACAGTTCTGCTGTAGAGTGGTTCAACAGTACAATCGTGAGAGTGCGTTTGAAGATCGCTTCAGCGCTATAAAAAAAAACAAAAGGAAAATGTTATATAAAATCACTGTCTAATACACGGAGCATTTTGGTTGCAGTACGATAGCCTAGCGCGAGAAGTTTTTGTTGTGCTGTTGATACTGTTGCGTTCTTGTCACGCAGCACTTCGGACGAGCACTGTTCTATTCGAATTGCGGAAAGAGATTTCCAAGGCATTTAAACGCTTGCAGTTACTGGCAGCTGCGTGAATAACTTTTGCTTCTGTGTGTTTTCATTACCAATGACCATTGCCTAATATTCGGTAATTACATAATAAACTACTGGTTATTAAAATTACTACACCAAGAAGAATGCAGATGATAAACGAGTATTCACTGGACAAATATATTATACTAGAACTGACATGTGATTACATTATTACGCAATTTGGATGCATAGATCCTGAGAAATCAGTACCACCTCTGTCCGTAATAACGGCTTTGATACGCCTGGGCATTGAGTCAGAGCTTGGATGGCGTGTACAGGTACAGCTGCCTAAGCAGCTTCAACACGATACCACAGTTCATCAAGAGTAGTGACAGGCGTATTGTCACGAGCCAGTTGCTCAGCCACCATTGACCAGACGTTTTCAATGGGTGAGAGATCTGGAGAATGTTCTGCCCAGGGCAATAGTCGAACATTTTCTGTATCCAGAAAGGCCCGTACAGGACCTGCAACATGAGGTCGTGCATTATCCTGCTGAAATGTAGGGTTTCGCAGGGATCGAATGAAGGATAGGGCCACGGGTCGTAACACATATGATATGTAACGTCCACTGTTCAAAGTGCCGTCAATGCGAACAAGAGATGACAGAGACGTGTAACCAATGGCACCCCATACCATCACGCCGGGTGATACGCCAGTATGGCGACGATGAATACACGCTTCCAATGTGCGTTCTCCGCGATGTCGCCAAGCACGACTGCGACCATCATGATGCTGTAAACAGAACCTGGATTCATCCGAAAAAATGACGTTTTGCCATTCGTACACCCAGGTTCGTCGTTGAGTACACCATATCAGTTGCCCCTGTCTGTGACACAGCGTCAAGGGTAACCGCAGACATGGTCGTGCAGATGGCTGTTGTCTTGCAAACGTCCCCATCTGTTGACTCAGGGATCGAGATGTGGCAGCACGATCCATTACAGCCATGCGGTTAAGATGCCTGTCATCTCGAGTGCTAGTGATACGAGGCCGTTGGGATCCAGCACGGCGTTCCGTATTACTCTCCTGAATCCACCGCTTCCATGTTCTGCTCATAGTCATCGGATCTCGACCAACGTGAGCAGCAATGACGCGATATGATAAACCGCAATCGCGATACGCTACAATCTTACCTTTATAAAAGTCGGAAACGTGATGGTACGCATTTCTCCTCCTTACACGAGGCACCACAACAGCGTTTCACGAGGGAACGCCGGTCAGCTGCTGTTTGGGTATGAGAAATCGGTTGGAAACTTTCCTCATGTGAGTACGTTGTAGATTTCGTCACCGGCGCCAACCTTGTGTGAATGCTCTAAAAGCTAATTATTTGCATATCACAGCATCTTATTCCTGGCGGTTAAATTTCGCGTCTGTAGCACTTCATCTTCGTGGTGTAGTAATTTTTAATAACCAGTAGTGTATACAAGTCTATCTCTAAGTATACATGTGTATTTAAACAAGAAAATTCCTCTCCGTTACAAGTTATTTCCTTGCGTTTAGTCTTAACCGCCAACTTCACTCATTCTTCAAGGGAAAGTGACAGCCATCGAGAAAAGAGAAAACGATAGCTGGAAGCGGACAGAGCGGACAGGGGTGCGGGTGCGTATTGGACAGCCTTCGCACCCGGGCTTTTGGAGCGTGCTCATTTGTAGCCACAAGTGGCCCACCGGGACCATCCGACATCCGTGTCATCCTCAGCTGAGAATGCGGATTGGAGGGGCGCGTTTTCAGCAGACTACTCTCCCTGTCGTTATGATGGTTTTCCTTGACCGCTGCTGCTACTGTTCGGTCGAGTGGAATCACGACTCTGAGTGCACCCCATTAAATGGCAAAGGCACGTGGTGGCCCAGACGGTCACCCATCCAAGAACCGGCCACACCCAACAGCGCGTAACTGCGGTGATGGGCGGAAACCGGTGTATCCACTGCGGCGAGGCCGTTGACATGGTTTTTTGGAGAGAAGAAGGAGATACTGCTACACGGAAGATCCACTCCTATATTGACAAATGCAAATACAATAACAAGAAGATGTTTTCGACGTTTCGGTGCCGAATACTGAAATACAGTATTGTGGGTATCTGGCTGTAAAAAGACATCGAAATTATATTGTTCGCCATGTGAGCTTTACTCAAAGGAAAGCAGTGTGTTGCTTCCTCTGATGACACGAATAATTTATAACAGTTGCAGTTTGTAATAAGCAATCACAGTCTCAAATAAGGACTGAAATTTTTTTCGCTACTTTTCGTTCATCAAAAATTGACTTCCAATTAGATCACCAACGGCAGTTACACATCCTTAAACACAACGAGACTATAAAACAAAACAGAAAATTATTCCAAAATTTGACTGATGTAATTATCTCCCTCGCTAAATAAAGATCTCCACTTCGCGGTCACGCAGAGAATAAACATTTCGCAAATCGCCGCTATTATACTGAATTAGTTTTACTCCTTTGCAAATATGCCCAATAGACCACCATGTGCAGACGGCAACAGTGTTTTCTAGACCAGCCAGTCACATTTAAAGGAACGTAGTAGGTCCTCGTGCTACAGTTCAGCTGAAAATAAATTAAGAAGGAGATACGTAATAATACATCCTTCACTCCAATCATTTCGGATGAAACCAGCGATTGTCGAAGCACTCCCAGTATCTACTGTAGTCAGGTGTGTACATGCTAATGGTGAAGTTGAAGAAATATTTCTTGTTTCGTTGATGTAAGTGCAGAACGCAAGGCAACTGCTTTGGAAGATCGTTTGCGTCTAACATTGAAAAAGCTTGAATGTACTTCAAAACTAATAGCATAGTGCTATGATGGTATTTCTCTGTTAGCTGGGGAACCGAATGAACTTCATAAGAAAGTGAAGGACAAATACCCTGATGAGATTTCCGTATAGTGTGTGCTGTTCATAGGTAAAATGTAGAACTTTCTCAGTCTGTATCCTTTATAAAGGAATGCAAAATATTTTTATGACACCAAACAGTTTTGAAAACATTTTCTCTAATTCCAAACAGATAACTGCTGCACTGGAAATGGTTGTTAAAACAGATTTCCAAAAGTGCACGCCGGCTTTGGAACTATGATGGATGGATACTCAAAATGATAAAACAACGCATTTTCGACCCTTGGAAACTGTTGAGAACATTCTTGACAAATCCAGAAGAATGGGACAGACTACGAAGCTCGAGGTTTCAGTACTGTTCTTCGAGACTTTGAGTTCCAGTTCCTTGTTTAGATATTTGATGAAGTATTTGGGATTAATATTGTTTTGACAACTGGATGCTAAAATCCTTGAGGAAAGCTTTTGTATGGCTAAGATAGTAGTAACTAAATTATATGATAGCCAGGAAGGAGATGGGTTTGATACAGTTTGGCCTACCTGTGAAGAAATGAACGAAGGTTCCAAGACAAGAAGCTAGTAACAGGAATCTGATCCCAGAACCTATTATCGAAAACCAAGTATGAAATTTCGTCCTAAATCAGTAGCAGGAGATTCGGTTTGAAGGACTTGAATAACACATGATTCTTCAATTTTTATATTGTGCATAGCGAAATAAAAGAAATTTTCTGAAGAAGCTTCTCGCTCGCTAAAAGATAGCTATGGCCATTTTCTTTTCGTCTGAGACGCAAACTCACTGTGACACGTTCGATGAAGGAACACCTTTCCGTGGAATGGCATCAGCTTCTTCCCTACCTACAGTTTGCCATCGTCTGCTTTCGCTGAGCTTTATTGGCTCTGTGCCTTTGTGTTCACAATACTCATAAGCAGCGCAAGTGCTCAGACCTCTTTTTCTGCGCTTCGCAGAATGCATAACGATTGCAGGAACTCCCAAGAACAACAAAGACACTCAAATCTATCAGTATTGCATATAGGAAAGAAACTTCTGAAACTAAAATTAACAGAGAGCGAGGAAGAGTTTTGTCGTTATATACCCGGAGGATTCAACAGGAAGGAAAGAAAAACTGAATTACCATTTAATTAAAACAAATACAAAGACATGCTGAGCTAATTATAATTCATTGTGTTGTAGAAAGTTCATATGGACGAGCCTGTATTGTTCACTGGCGTAATATTTCAGCTCTGACTGTCAGCTAGTTAACGGCTTATGTATATTAACTTGGAATTGAACATTAAAGGAGGATAAACAGTTGAACATGTAGTTTGCCTCGAACTCTGGTAGAAAGGAGAGTCCTTTATAATTGCTTCCTGTTGTTCAAATATCACCTCGCGCCACTGTTTGCCACCAAGTTGTTGTTCAATCAGTTAATAATGCCGTCTTTGCATATTTAATTCCTCTTAGGAATCCTCACTTTTAGAAAAAGGTAGTAATCACTTGAGGACTAGTCCAGCCAATAAACTGGGTGTTCAAAAACAAATGCTTCGTCAACACAGGACAAAGGGTGGGGGGGGGGGGGGGGGGGGAGGACATTGTCATGAAGCAGCATAATGCCACTGGATAACAGTCGACAACCTTTGTTGTGGAAGGCGCCGTGTAGCCTGTGTACAGTATATATAGGATGATTTAGCTGCCCCTATTGAGAGGTTTTATGCTATCCGCAACACCGTCAATACCACTCACAAGATTTCATATTCTCTCGCTCGCTATGCACAAACTGTTACTCCTACGGAAAAATTAACAGGATCTTTCTGAAGGAAATGTAATGTAAATAAATTCTGTACTGGGATATATTTTCCCTAGATGCCATAGTTTTCAAATTATTCAAGATAAGCGTACAAACGCTTTTTTCTAGAATAACTGGCTCCAATGGTTGGAAAGGCCAATTATACACTGGCAGGGTGGGGGGTGGCCGGGGAGGTATGAATTTCCTCCTTCAAATATAAGTATTCTTCACTTTTAGAATGACTTTGCTTAGACATAAATTAGCTGCCTTGGGTAAAGCCAATTCAAGTGTTACTGATAATGAAACTTGAGTTACTAACAGGACATTTCTATTGCTTTTTCTACTGGCCATTGTACAACTTCGCTTCGTATCTTTTTCATCATATCGTTTCCTTCTATCCGCATTTCTTGTATCTTATCTCCCATAACCTTGCTTTCTTTCCGCATTTCCTCTATCTTTTCTCAAATTACTTCTACTTCTTTGCACACTGTTTTCAAAAATTCTATGATGCTAAAATTATCATCTATCATGTCACTGTGTCTATTCACTGAAGATGTAAGTGAACCAAATGGACGTGTACAGCCTCTAGCCATCTTCTTCCTCGCATTTGCGAAAGGTTACTAAGGGTTCTGTATGTTATGGCACGTCCTGTTTTCCTTTCCTATAATCAAACTTGGTGTCTGCTTCCTGATCACCGGGATTCGTAGAATTCTGTTCGGCGACTGCATTTTTTCGTTCTCCCTGACCAGCATTAAATGCATAATAGTCTTGATTTACATGGTCCACGATTATGTGAGCTCTTCAGTACTACCCTCCTACGCGTGAGAAAAATTGCCTTGAACGTTTCCATACCGATGTCAATACCAGTTATTTGTCCCTTTTCGTCTTTCGTGGACTGAGCGCCCGTTTTCATCTGGACAGTATGGGTCAGCTATGAGAAGGTGGTTGACTTCTTTCGTGAGATGGTATGTTAGATGAATGACGGTGCCTGGTACACAGCTTCTCACACCTCGGTTCAGTGTGGCAAAGAACGACACGTAGCACAAGAGTAACTCACTGCCCAGTTTTCTTGTAAGGTTACAGTGGCCCTTATATTTGCTGGTTTGCTTTTGTAATTTTACCAAATTTTGCTCTGCTTGTTACCTTATACTAAATACTTCGTCCTCATGAAACATTTTCTCAATATCCTGCTTATGTATAGCCAAGCGGAACCGTCACATTCCAGTGGTAAATGACATACAGTCTCCACTGCCACAAAATTCCTGCTTTACCCAATTACATGGCCTAGTCAAATTATACTGATAGGGTTAATAGGACACAGATTATTTACTCTGTGTGAGTTCCCCTTGAACTGGCTCAAATCCGCTAAAGCAGTGTTATGTACTAACTTGACTTGAAATATTGCATACTGTGACATATTCTTAAAGCTAAAATGCTGGTGCACGTCAGAAACTACCTCAAAACAAAGTTCCTACAACTGTTACCTAGTTTTCTGCACTCAATAACTCTCACTATCATAAAATTACCACACATGGAGAACGCTTCCAAACTTTTTTCAGGGCTGAATTAAGACGTTGGTAAAGAATCAGATGTGGAAACAAATTCCGCAAAAGCATAGACACGAAGGTGAAAATAAAAGTATATATGTTACTCATTCATGCCAGCAAAATACTCTAGACTATCATGGTTCCATGTTTTTACTGTTGCCAGGTCACTTACCTTGAACATGAAAGATGATACTTGACTACATAATTTCTGATGTTGGGACGATCAAGGCGAGAGTCCGCCAATTTATGCAAAAGCCCGTGTGTGTTTGAAATGGTTACCCTGACCCGGAGGCACTTCTAAGGCCGAAGCTAAAATTACTGTACACAATGGAATGACTAATTTATGCCCTTAGCTGTGGATCCGAAAGTAGAGAGTAGCATAAAATTAAACATGATTTTATGCGAACGTGTTAAAATGCATATGACTAACAAAGAATTTTAATTGATATTACAATCTGTCATGTATGAATTACTAAAATTGAACCTGCTGTTTTCTAGCGTTACTTGAAAGTGAAAGAAAAGAGGCCTTTTAGATGCAACTGACATTCAAAACAAGACCTGTGGGACTCTAATTAAATGAATTGAGTGGCTGTTGGCCTGACAGAATGAGAAATGCATGCATCTGCTAAAGCAATGATGGACTTGATAGAGATAGCTGAAATAATCTGATTAAGTATGGACCAACGATTGTCATAAGCTGGAAAAGAAAACTTTTACAGCCTATATCATATCAATTAATATTTATTATTGATGATACGTTTCAACAGTTGAAGATTGCGCGAGTGCCGTAAATGGCTCATGTTTATAAACGGCGTATGTTTCTACAGTGTAGATGGTGACGATACCTTCAAAAAAAATTGCACAGCCGTCTGTGATCTGTCCACGACGGCTTTTTTCCCTCGGGGTTGCATAAGGGTCTTGCACCTAAAATCCCAGTGTAAAATGAACGATACTGGCCGGATGGATCTCAGCTGTAAATACAGTTGAACAGAAGACAGCAGCGATGGATAAAATATTCTGGGTTCTTTCTAATACAACTGAAGAAATGCGCGGAAAAATGGGCTAACCCTCAATCGTGAAAGCTTAGATATAAATGTTGCCATCTGTTTCTGGGTACGGAAACTATGAAAATTGACGTTGGTCTCACGTTAAATATCATTTTTCTCCAAGTTTTACAATTGGGGGTTATCCCGCTTTTCCGTGGATGTCCTCAATTCTCGACAATTCGACAGCTGCCTCCGCCATTGTCATTAAGAGTAACCCTGTAAGGTGTCGGGCAAATCCAACAACTTACATGAAAACCCTGACATGATAAGCAAATCCAGTAGTATGTCACATAGCTCCGAATAAATAGTGACATTAAATTAACCAAAGTAATACGAGTAACGAGTGAACAAATGGAATACCACAGAGTAACACAAGAATGCCTAAATGCATGTCGTGCCTTCCCACCGTGAGGCAGACGCAGTTCCGAGGGGAGAAACGAGGACAAAAGCCGAGAGCAGAATCGTGTTGAGCTAGAAGGCCCTAGAATAAGGAACGGACGGCCCAGCCTACCTGTACAACTACCACCCGCACGTTTTAGCGTGAGACTGTTTCGCGTCTCAGGTATGTCAATGACCACCCCCAGCCCATGTTAAAAGCTAGAGTCCTCCAGAAAAGCAGTATAGATCTTACGATAACACAAAAAGGGCCACTACCACTCGCAAGTTTTAGCGTGAGACTTCTTCGCGTGTCTGTTACATTAGGACAATCCTCCAGCCCATGTTAAAAGATAGAGCCCTCCAGAAGAACAGTACAGATCTTACGACAACGCTAAAAGGACCACACCACCCGCATGTTTTAGCGTGAGACTTTTTAGCGTCTCTGTTACGTTGCAAACTTTAAAAAACATTGCCCCACCACGAAAAGTATAACGTTTCTCATTGGATAGACAGAATTGTAGTAGGCGGAGCTTAAGGTTAACATTGAGACCCTGATTGGTCAGATAAAAACATAGCCAGATAGTTTTTTTAAACCAACTTCGGTAAATTGTAGTAAGGAAGTTAAGAGGAGAGTTGGTTCCGAGACGGCGAGCTGGATGGCTGCTGCGCCGGTCGCTGCCGCCCTGACGCTGCTTCAACACCGACAAGGTAATGAACGCACGCGATGCCGCATTTTTGAGCGCATAAGGCTTCACTCAGAACTGCAGAAGACTCATCTGTTACACCCCCTTTTTGCGTAATACTAGTGTCGATCGTTAATTAAAACTCATGGTGTTCACATTTGCCACTTGAAGTAAACATCTGAAACGCGATGATTTTTCTATTTTATAGTTATTGAGAAGCCACATCAGCCACTGTAATTTACGACAGGTTAGATAAGTAATTAAAGATAATTGAGCGTCACTGTAGACCATTTTGATAGTTTTCTCTTTTGTGAAACTTAATTTAAACCTAGATTATAGAAGTGATATGGCATAGGTCGTCCTTCGATCGATTGTAGAACTTGGAAACTCATTTAGGGAATATTCGTTCACATTTTTGTTGAACGCAGTTGATTTTTACCATCCTGTATTAAAACATTTCCTTTTATCAATAGTGCAATTTATAAACGATGTTTTGTGAGTAGAATAAAATTTCCAATGGTAAACTTAACTGCTTTTTCGACGTTGTTATACCAGCTAACCAAAAATAGGAAAGCCTTGAATCCTTTCCACTAAATTTAGTTAGCACTAAGATTCTTTTACAGGGTGTGCAGTGGATCTGACGCTGAGATCATTTAGTATTTGGTTATATCATCGCTAGTCTCACTGAACTCTTCTGAATTCTACATGTCATGTGTGGTCTGGCGTCTCCTTACCAGCAACAGGTCCCAGGTTCAAACTAGTTAATTCCCTAAAAAACACGCTCAGAGCGTCGTTGCGCGAAAGTGGTAGGGAGACACGATATAGTACAATCAGACACCACCATGAATCCAGAATGAGATTTTCACTCTGCAGCGGAGTGTGCGCTGATATGAAACTTCCTGGCAGATTAAAACTGTGTGCCCGACCGAGACTCGAACTCGGGACCTTTGCCTTTCGCGGGCAAGTGCTCTACCAACTGAGCTACCGAAGCACGACTCACGTCCGGTACTCACAGCTTTACTTCTGCCAGTATCCGTCTCCTACCTTCCAAACTTTACAGAAGCTCTTCTGCGAACCTTGCAGAACTAGCACTCCTGAAAGAAAGGATATTGCGGAGACATGGCTTAGCCACAGCCTGGGGCATGTTTCCAGAATGAGATTTTCACTCTGCAGCGGAGTGTGCGCTGATATGAAACTTCCTGGCAGATTAAAACTGTGTGCCCGACCGAGACTCGAACTCGGGACCTTTGCCTTTCGCGGGCAAGTGCTCTACCAACTGAGCTACCGAAGCACGACTCACGTCCGGTACTCACAGCTTTACTTCTGCCAGTATCCGTCTCCTACCTTCCAAACTTTACAGAAGCTCTTCTGCGAACCTTGCAGAACTAGCACTCCTGAAAGAAAGGATATTGCGGAGACATGGCTTAGCCACAGCCTGGGGCATGTTTCCAGAATGAGATTTTCACTCTGCAGCGGAGTGTGCGCTGATATGAAACTTCCTGGCAGATTAAAACTGTGTGCCCGACCGAGACTCGAACTCGGGACCTTTGCCTTTCGCGGGCAAGTGCTCTACCAACTGAGCTACCGAAGCACGACTCACGTCCGGTACTCACAGCTTTACTTCTGCCAGTATCCGTCTCCTACCTTCCAAACTTTACAGAAGCTCTTCTGCGAACCTTGCAGAACTAGCACTCCTGAAAGAAAGGATATTGCGGAGACATGGCTTAGCCACAGCCTGGGGCATGTTTCCAGAATGAGATTTTCACTCTGCAGCGGAGTGTGCGCTGATATGAAACTTCCTGGCAGATTAAAACTGTGTGTCCGACCGAGACTCGAACTCGGGACCTTTGCCTTTCGCGGGCAAGTGCTCTACCAACTGAGCTACCGAAGCACGACTCACGTCCGGTACTCACAGCTTTACTTCTGCCAGTATCCATCTCCTACCTTCCAAACTTTACAGAAGCTCTTCTGCGAACCTTGCAGAACTATCACTCCTGAAAGAAAGGATATTGCGGAGACATGGCTTAGCCACAGCCTGGGGGATGTTTCCAGAATGAGATTTTCACATATATCTAGTATCTACTTCTTATACGCCTTCTTAAAAAGCTTTGCAAATTTCGGCGCCCTTATCCATTTTACAATTCTAAGATATTTGGAGTCTTAACGTCTACTCAAGAATCCTCAAATTCGTTTTTATTTTATTTTTGTGTAGTGTCGTGGCGTATAGCATTTTGGTATTTCATGCTGTTAGACTATCTACACTTTGTCCCTTCACCTTAATCTATGGTACTATTGGTGTTATTATTGAAACTACTTTCTTTTTTCCCACCTTCCTCTCTCTTCATTCTTCTTTCTCCTGACGATCTTATCTGCAACATAATCTTGAAATATTGTGCTGATTATTTACCAGTAATAAAATTAATCTTAAAACTTGTACTGAAAGTGTTTAATACTGCCAGCCTTAGGTAAAAATACCTCTGCTTTACCTCGTAAAATACCCTCTAATTCTCTTTTACTGTGTTCCGAAATACCTTGAACTTCTTGTAATTTTTCGTCGATTTCTTTATGGACTTCTAACATGAGTTGAGGCGATTCCCCCTTTTTGCATACCATTCTAATTCTTCATCCTCTTTATCTGGCATCATTCTTAATTGTTTGTTTATAACTGGCATTTCTTCTAATTTTAGCTTTTGCTCAAAGAGAAGTGTTACATTCCAGAATGTTACGCTACCTTTCCCCATATCTATTTATTCTCGTCTCTCATTTAAAAAATATGCGCCTATAATCAAATCTACAGTTAGTTTAGGTATAATCATGAAGTTGGCTTAGATCTTTTGACCTTGGCACGAACGAGTTAACCTTGTTTGTCTCGTAACTTCCGCAGTATTTTTTCTAATAGGACCTCTTACTTTATTCTTACGTGTTTTCAGAACTGGCAATTCCTCATTGGCATTACACTGCATGAATAAATTTTCTGAGATCGCAGTCAGTTCACTTCCGCTATCAATTACAATATTGACTGGGATATTCTTTACCATGGCCTTCACAACTGGTTGAATTTGAAAGGGTTGGTTCTGTTCTTCTTCTTCTTGCATCAACGAATGCTCCACTGAATCATACATGAGTCTTTTTAGGAATTTCCCTTGTGAATTCGAACTTTCTGTAGGATAATCTTCGACTGCTACTTCTCTCTCTTTTATTTCCTCTTCTCTATTTCTTCCTTCATTTACGCTTTCTTCTGCATCCTCTACTTTTTCCTCATCCTCATCTATCTTCTTCTTCTTCGTCGCTACTTCCACATAATCGCATCTAAATGCACTAATTATCGCTTCATAACTTCCTTCATTATATACGTTGGGTTGTGTGCCCACTCGTAACTTATTTTCAACTTCTGTCGACTGCGCATTATCCTCACTGAATTCGCTTTCCCTGATTTCCATCTCAAATAGCTCTGCAATACACATTACTTCGTCCTTTCCTCCTACATTCGTTGTGCATGCATCTGGTAATTCATCTTCCTCGTCAGTATTCTCCCGATTAATTTCGTCCCAACACGATATTCTTATTTTCTTGTCTTCGTTTTCATCTGGTCCCTGCGGATTTGTGTCTTCCTTCTTCTCTTCTCGTGATAAGATTTTTACTTCTCTGTTCAAGGTGTTGCAATTGTTCTGGGTCGGTGCGTCATTCTCTTTGGCATGGGTGCTTAGCTGTCAACTCGAACGTTTATTGGGGTTTGGTGGTCTTACCTCCACGTCTTCTATCTGTATTAGCTTTTTTTGTTCAGCTGGTTGATAGTGGTTTCTTTGTTGATAATTTGTCGGTCTATTGGTTCTCCAGTTATTCCCTCTGTAATAGTTGTTGCCGTTCCTGGATGAACTATAGTTATTGCCATATTCTCTTCTAAATCCATAACCGGTTCTTTGTTGAAATCTATGCTGGTTTCTTGATGCAAAGTTATCACGTGGTTCGTAATTATTGTTTCTTCGTACTGTGTCTTGTGGATTCCACTGCTTTTTGCTTTCGTTTTCACGTGCGCTTCGCCTTTTTCTTGCGTCATCTTCCGAAAATATGAACTCTAGTTCCCTTAGAATACCTTTAAATGCTTCGACGTCATTGCCTCCGCGACCTACTAATGATTGCTGGTATTTCAATGGTAGCTTCATCGCGCATAATTTAATCAACTCTCCGTCGCTGTATGGTACATCTAAGCATTGATTTTTGTTTGCCATTACTTCGAAAAATTTCACGGGACTCTTCTCTCCTGAATTTTCAAAATATGGGTTCTGCAATAATTCGTACTTCACTCTGTTTTGTGCTTCGCTGGACCAATATCGTGAGAGAAACTTCTCTCTGAAATCTTCGTACGATCGGCATGTCGCTGCAACATTCTGCATGGTTCCTGCGACTGTTCCTGACATGTGTGCACATATAAAGTCTAATTTGTGTGCTAGCGTCCAGTGTTCTGGTAATCTTACTCGGAATTGATCAATAAAAGTACGTGGATGTAATGAGTTTCCTTCTCGAAAGTGTTGAAATTTTCTGACTGTGAGGAAATGATCGTTGTCGTACTTCGTCATAGTTCCATATGAAAATCGCGATTCTTCGCCACTTTTGTTTCTGATCATTTCTCTCGTCGTTCTTTCCGGTTGTGGGAAATCCATTGGATATTGCACTGTAACTTTCGCGTACCCGCGGTGTAGGCTGTCTGATTTCACGTATGTTACTTTCCGCCTGTGATTGGAATCGCAAATGCGCAATATCTACGTTAATTTCTTGTTTCTCCGGTGCTGTTAGAGATACGGATGTGGTTGGAGACACTGTGCTTGTTCGGTCCTGTTCACTACGCTCTTCAATGGTTTGCAACTACTCTGTTCGCAATTTCTGAAATTGTCGCTTCGTTTGCGCTTCTATTTTGACTATGCGGTTATCATATCTTTTCAGCGCTACTTTTGTGATACGTTTGTGTAACACACTGTTTTCAACAATTTCACGCGCTGTACCTGCTGCTTGTCTAATAATTTCGTTTATCTGTTTCTTTAGTTTCTTGACTTCTCCCTGGGTGTTGTTACGTAATATTTTGATCTCGCCCTGAATGTCATTACGCAATGTTTGTACGTCCGCTTGTACCTTGTCAATGTCTGTTCTCAATTGATTGTGACCTGTTATTAAGTGTCCTATCACTTCTCGGGATTCTTTTGCTTCGTCTTCAATATGACTTAGGTGTAACTGATTTTTTTTGTTTTGTTCTTTAATCTCACGCATTTGTCTCGTGGTTTCTGCATTCTGAATTTGAATTTGGTTCACTATGTCTTTATTTTGCCTTGTCATGGTATCCGTAATTTGTTGTAATAATTCTGCCAGATTGGTGAGTCCTATTGCGCTTTGTTCCGACGTTCTACGCTCTGTGTTTTCGCCCAAGTGTTCGTTCGCAACCGATTGCATTGAACTGTGCTGTGACATGTTTCTGCTCGCATTCCTTGTACTCTGTGGTGAGGGAGCTCTGATTACTTGTACTATGGGTTCTACATATTCAAGACGCAAGTTACAATCCTAATCGACTGTCTCTCTACCTTCCTGCTCCTCTGTCGTATGCTGACCTAGGTTTTCTGTGCCTTGGCGTACATTATCCTCGTTATGGTGCTTTATCTGTCCTATTTCTCGCGATATTACATCGTCTTTTGTACTGTCCTCTATTCTCTGTCCATTTTTATGCTGGGTCACTACCTCAATTCGGTCAAGGTCTCGATTTACCATTGCTAATCTTTCTGAATCTATTATTTTCTGTTTTAAAAGCAATGCACGCGCCCTACTTTGCGTCAAAATGCGCTCATACGATCTCACGCGTTTCATAAACTGTTTGTTCACACGGCGCTCATACGATCTCACGAATTTCATAAATTTTTTGTTCACACGACTTGACACTACCAAGACTGACAATCCATTCACTTACTTGTTGGGACAGAACCAACTTGTCAACGATGTATCCGCCACCTACGCGCTTGCATTGGAGAGAAAACTTAATTCTAACAATTTTCAAAATTCATAACATAATTATGCTATTGTCTCTGGTAGAATGTCTTTCTTGAATACTTTTACTGTCTATCGCTGCAACTACTGTTTTCGACTATGTATAACTTTAGAGGAAGATTCTTTTACAGGGAGTGCAGTGGATCTGACGCTGAGATCATTTAGTATTTGGTTATATCATCGCTAGTCTCACTGAACTCTTCTGAATTCTACATGTCATGTGTGGTCTGGCGTCTCCTTACCAGCAACAGGTCCCAGGTTCAAACTAGCTAATTCCCTAAAAAACACGCTCAGAGCGTCGTTGCGCGAAATTGGTAGGGAGACACGATATAGTACAATCAGACACCACCAATCAGAACCCTATTGATAGTTTTATTCCTGTTGACGATGGAAGAGGCAACCGTCGAAGAGAAATTTATTTTTATTAAACTACTGTCAGTATTTTGTTCGTGATGGCGATGATCAACACAGCAGACTAATGCAGGAGTTTTTTATTTGAACTTACGCACCTTGTATACAAGGATTTTATGAGCGCATGCTGCCACGATAAACTCCGAAAAGCCACGCAACAGGAATGTATTAAGGAGAGAGTGTCTTGATCATGAACCCACACCACTCTGTTTCAGATCGTCTACCACCCTTATAATTTTTTTCTCTATAGCTCTGATACACCATGAATGTAAATGCAGATAAGGAAATTTCTATAACCAGCGTATAGTTAAGTAGTGGAGCCAGAAAATCCTTTGGTAATAATCTCGATTTTACGTTTGATTAGTTAAAGGCGAGGGAAAGAAAGTATCAGTTGAATCGGGCGAGAGGGGATACAAACTTCTAAGAAATTAGACTCATAGAAAGTGAAAATAAGAAAATCAGGATTCGATAGAAGAGATAACAAAGTCGTTGAAGCGTGAATGACTATCGAAAAGACAGATTCTATCTACGGGAGCACTAAAGAAACCTTTTTAGAAAGAGCTCCGATGGTAAGCCACTACTAACGACGAAAGGGAAAGGTAAAAGGTGCAAGGTGTATAAACAGGGTTGGCAAATATATTAATTGTTCGGGAAATATTTAGAATAAGACTGACATGGGAGTGGATCCTGATAATGAACGCCAGAGAAAATGCCAAAAACGGCCACCATTGACGTCGATATAGCACTGTGCTCGACTTACGAAACACGTGCAGCATCTCTGCCTGACGAAAACCAGTAATAGTATTTTCAGAGTTCTGCTGTAGCTCTTCCATTGTTTGACGACTCTCTGAGTACATAGATAAAAATCGCAGGGAGAGAGAGAGAGAGAGAGAGAGAGAGAGAGAGAGACAGAGAGAGAGACAGAGAGGTCAGGTGACAGAGGTAGTCAAGAGATTTCACCGCTTTTTCTATCATCTCTGGGGCGAACACCACTTGCACTCGTGACAAAGTTGTCAAAGCGGTGTGCATGCTTTTGCTTGAAAATGGACAGGTGTTCATCCTATGTGAATTTTGCGAAAGAGATTTTGACGATGCGGAAACCAGGCATTACACACCAATCTTGAGATCATGCAACAGCTCTTCAAAATAATGATGGTGATTTTCTAATGCGTAATGGAGTATGTTGTGTCACTTCACATACCATGAAAGGTTGAACCAGGCATCCTATTAAGGAATGAAAAACTGAGGCTATAAAAATCCTGATTCCACTTCACCCAAGAACCACGACAGAAATAAAAACGAGAAAGTTCCCCTGAACGGTTTAACTCACGCACAGCAGTGCGCTAGTAATAATTTAACAGGACGAACTAAGAATTTTGACTATGACGGATAAGCAACGTTACTGTTCCCCCGACTTTGTTCCAGGCTTTTCTTCATTCGAGAATGTATTGTGATGCTCGAATTCCTTTCAGGTAGTTACAGGTTTTATTCATTACAACGTCCGATTCGCATCATTTGGATACTACGTTTTGGATTGTATATCTTGCTGGAGACTTTCCCAAAACACTACAGCTATTGAGCAAACAGCTCCGCTTACCATAACACTCAAAACTGTCCACTCGTAGTTTTATCGTGGACACGTTTTGTGTTGCACTCAGCTGATCATTGGACACGTCAGGTCACCTCCCTCTCTCTTAACGGCTGAGCATGTGCAGACATGTGGCACATACCAATCGATGAATCTAAAGGACGGTTTCCAGCATTTTTCTTTATGGGCAGGTCTCCTGTTCATTAAGAAAGATTAATTCCATGTCAGTCTAATATACGTTTTCAGGACCAGTTAGATTTTGCCGACCTTGTGGAGGACAGTGCAAGAGAAATTGACATAAAGGCACTCTTATAGAGACATCTACATATACATCCATACTCAGCAAGCCACCTGACCGTGTGTGGCGGAGGGTACCTTGAGTACCTCTATCGGTTCTCCCTTTTATTCCAGTCTCTATTGTTCGTGGAAAAAAAGGTTTGCGGTATGCCCCTGTGTGGGCTCTAGTCTCTCTGATTTTATCCTTATGGTCTCTTCGCGAGATATACGAAGGAGAGAGCACTATACTGCTTGACTCTTCGGTGAGGGTATGTTCTCGAAACTTCAACAAAAGCCCGTACCGAGCTACTGAGCGTCTCTCCTGCAGAGTCGTCCACCTCCGCGTCGCTTTCGCGATTACTACATGATCCTGTAACGAAGCGCGCTGCTCTCCGTTGGATCTTCTTTATCTTTTCCATCAACCCTATCTGGTGCGGATCACACATTGGTGAGCAATATTCAAGCAGTGGGCGAACAAGTGTACTGTAACCTACTTTCTTTGTTTTCGGATTGCGTTTCCCTAGGATCCTTCCAATGAATCTCAGTCTGGCATCTGCTTTACCGACGATCAAGAAATGGTTCAAATGGCTCTGAGCACTATGAGACTTAACGTCTGAGGTCATCAGTTCCCTAGAACTTAGAACTACTTAAATCTAACTAACCAAAGGACGTCACACACATCCAAGCCCGAGGCAGGATTCGAAGCTGCGACCGTAGTGTTCGCTCGGTTCCAGACTGTTGCGTGGACGGTAAATTCATATTATCATTCCATTTTAAATCACTCCTAATGCCTACTCCCAGATAATTTATGGAATTAACTGCTTCCAGCTGCTGACATGCTATATTGTAGCTAAATTATAAAGGATCTTTCTTTCTATGTATTCGCAGCCAATTACACTTGTCGACATTGAGATTCAGTTGCCATTCTCTGCACCATGCGTCAATTCGTTGCAGATCCGCCTGCATTTCAGTACAATTTTTTATTGTTACAACCTCTCAATACACTACAGCATCATCCGCAAAAAGCCTCAGTGAACGTCCGATGTTATCCACAAGGTCATTTATATAAACGGTCCTATGACACTCCTCTGCGGCACACCTCAAATCACTCTTACTTCGGAAGACTTCTCTCCATTGAGAATGACATGCTGCGTTCTGTTATCTAGGAACTCTTCAATCCATTCACACAATTGGTCTGATGGACCATATGCTCTTACTTTGTTCATTAAACGACTGTGGGGAACTGCATCGAACGCCTTGCGGAAGCCAAGAAACACGGCAGCTACCTGGGAAGCCGTGTCTGTGGCCCTCTGAGTCTCGGTGACGAATAGTGCGAGCTGGGTTCCACACGATCGTCTTTTTCGAAACCCGTGCTGATTCCTACACTGTAGATTTCTAGTCTCCAGAAAAGTCATTATACTCGAACATAATACGTGTTCCAAAATTCTACAACTGATCGACGTTAGAGATATAGGTCTATAGTTCCGCAAATCTTATCAACGTCCCTTTTTGAAAACGGGGATGACCTGTGCCCTTTTCCAATCATTTGGAACGCTATGCTATTCTAGAGACGTACTGTACACCGCTGCAAGGAGGGCGGCAAGTTCCTTCGCGTACTCTGTGTAAATTCGAACTGGAATCCCATCAAGTCCAGTGGCCTTTCCTCTGTTGAACGATTTTAATTGTTTTTCTATCTCTCTGTCATCTATTTCGATAGTTACCATTTTTTCATCTATGCGACAATCTTGAGAAGGAACTACAGAAGAGGAAATAGACGAAGATAAGATGGGAGAGATGACAGTCTAAGGATAATTTTACAAAGCACTGGAAGACTTAAGTCGAACACAATAGATGACATTTCCGTCTGAAATACTTACATCCGTAGGTGAGCCAGATGTAAGAAAAACGTTCGCTCTTATTTGCAAGATACATGTGATAGAGAAACACCCAATGACTTCAAGAACAGTATAACGCTCATCCCCAATAATTCAGCAGCCGCCAGTCTTGAATACTAACGAACCATATTTCTTAAGTAACGCTGGAAAAAACATCATTGGCTATGAAAAGAAGAATAGAAAAGCTGATAGAACCCGACAAAAGGAAAGATGAGTTTGAGTTTCGGAGAGATACTGGTACATGTGAGGCAATACTTACCCTACGACTTATAAGACAGCTTGAAGAAAGGAAAACCTACGATCACAGTATTTGCATATTCAAGAATGACAATGATGACTGGAATATATTCTATGAAACTGTGAAGACACCAGTGAAAAAGACTGCTATCTACACTCCGAAACCAGTCTGCAGTTATAAGCGACGGCCCATATGAACGGAATCGGTAGTCGAAAACGGAGAGGGGCATCGCTGTAGCCTACTCTTGATGTTATTCAGTCTGAATGTTGAGATAGCAGTAAAGGAAACCAAACTGCGAAAGGTACTAAAGATCAAGAGAGAAGAAACATAAACATTTTGGTTTGAAAAAGATGTTGGAATTCGCTTAGAGACAGCAAAGCACTTCGAAAAGCAGTTGAAACGAACGGATAGTCTCTTGTACGGAGCCTATGAGGAGCATCTCCAAAAAAAGTATAAACCCCTGTAATGGGATGAAGTTGAATTAAATCAGTTGATGTTGAAGAAACTAAATTAGTAATTGAGGCAAAGTACGAGTATTAAATTAGTTTTGCCATTTGTACAGGAAAATAACTGGAGATGGCCGAATTAAGGATACAAAATGCGTACTCCCAATAGCAAGAAAAAAGTTTCTTGTAAAGATAAATTCAAAATTGTGCGACCCCAAGTGTAGTTTGTAATTTTTTTTTTTTATTTTTACTTTTTTCACTCGACCAACGCAGCATCTTAAGAACTGTAGAAATACCATGTGTTACACCATGATATGAAAAGTTGAATTCACAGATTCAACTTACAACGTAGTAACTTACATTGAGTAGCTGAGGGCCACACATTAGAAGTGTGTGACTGTGCATATCACTGCCATCGTACATAAATGGAGTAAACTGATTGTGTATAGTTAACGTAATCTTCCAAGTCAGGTACATTCTAATTTTCGTTATAACTACCTCTTGAAGCCTAATGTAAAGCATTCAAACACAAAAAACACTAATATCACTAGAAAGTGACTTGTTCGCGTGTTAAAATTATATTTGCCGTTTATACAGGCGATAATACACATTTCATGTATGGAACAGGTTGTTAATGACATTAAAGCTGACCTTCGTTAGCGTAGATTCAATGCACCATTCAGATGCGACTTCTAATCAAGCTGCGAAGCTATAGGGTATCGTCTCAGTTGTGCGACTGGATTCGTGATTTCCTGTCAGGAAGGTCGCAGTTCGTAGTAATAGACGGCAAATCATCGAGTAAAACTGAAGTGATATTAGATGTTCCCCAGGGAAGCGTCCTGGGACCTCTGCTGTTCCTGATCTATATAAATGACCTGGGTGACAATCTGAGCAGTTCTCTTAGATTGTTCGCAGATGATGCTGTAATTTACCGTCTAGTAAGGTCATCCGAAGACCAGTATCAGTTGCAAAGCGATTTAGAAAAGATTGCTGTATGGTGTGTCAGGTGGCAGTTGAAGCTAAATAACGAAAAATGTGTGATGATCCACATGAGTTCCAAAAGAAATCCGTTGGAATTCGATTACTCGATAAATAGTACAATTCTCAATGCTGTCAATTCAACAAAGTACCTGGGTGTTAAAATTACGAACAACTTCAGTTGGAAGGACCACATAGATAATATTGTCGGGAAGGCGAGCCAAAGGTTGCGTTTCATTGGCAGGACACTTAGAAGATGCAACAAGTCCACTAAAGAGACAGCTTACACTACACTCGTTCGTCCTCTGTTAGAATATTGCTGCGCGGTGTGGGATCCTTACCAGGTGGGATTAATGGAGGACATCGAAAGGGTGCAAAAAAGGGCAGCTCGTTTTGTATTATCACGTTATAGGGGAGAGAGTGTGGCAGATATGAAACGCGAGTTGGGATGGAAGTCATTACAGCATAGACGATTTTCGTCGCGACGAGACCTTTTTACGAAATTTCAGTCACCAACTTTCTGTTCCGAATGCGAAAATATTTTGTTGAGCCCAACCTATATAGGTAGGAATGATCATCAAAATAAAACAAGAGAAATCAGAGCTTGAACAGAAAGGTTTAGGTGTTCGTTTTTCCCGCTCGCTGTACGGGAGTGGAACAGTAGAGAGATAGTATGATTGTGGTTCGATGAACCCTCTGCCAAGCACTTAAATGTGAATTGCAGAGTAGTCATGTAGATGTAGATGTAGATGTAATTCCTCTTACATCTAGAACTATTAGAGTTCAGTATATGTAGGTGAAGGTAATACAACACACATACTTATTTACAACGTACATATTTGGTACATATTCGTATTTCCTAACACTCATGAAGCTACCAAATTTCTAATTAGCATGGAACTTTGGTACTTCAGCCAGATGGCAACTGGATTGTTCATGTTGGCTCTGCTGACGTCATAAATGTGGTAAAAAGTTGACGCTTTTACCGGCATGAACACATAATCTTGGCCTGTAGATGAGGAGAGAGTTTAAGTTAACTGTACACAACCAACTTTCTTATTGTATGGTGGTATAACATTTCCTCTGTTCTGAGGATGCTCACATTGGCATACTTAAGTATATATGCTTTAATATTTCTGGTATCTCGACTGCAGATTTTTCAGCGCTCATGTAAGTTTATGACTCTGTATCTTAGAATGAAGTGTATATATTTGAATGTTTCAGTAATCTCAACTCCAGATTTTTCAGCGCTCATTTAACTTTAGGACTCTGTACCTGAGAATGAACAAAAATGGACTTTTACCATTATTGAAATAAGCCCTCCAGTTCATTGTACGGCAATGAAAGTCGGTGGAAATGTTAGTGAGGTCATGCAGAATACAAAGTGAAATAAACACATTTTAATTCCCACATGATAGAGTAACATATATTAATTCTGTATATGTTTACGTTCGAGACTGCAAACGTTGTTCAATGTGACGACCATCCCCATTCACGGATGGCGGGATCCGCTGTGGAGAAACCGTTTCAAGTCTGTTACTAGCACTTTTAGAACCGTGGGCCTTCACATCGGTAGCGACACTGCTTTAAGATCGCACATTGAATCGGACGCTTTGAGCCAGGACAACAGAAACTTCCTCAGTAATTTGTGGCACAGCTGGCTGTCGGACAGTCGCATGAGCATTTCCCAGATCTCCAGATAATTCGAACTTCCGAATTATATTTTTGAACCCGGCGCGGGAAGAGGAACTCTTCGTATTCCTTTAATGCATTAGTAATTTGTTGTTTTGATCAAACAGGTTTATGAGTAAACCCCTGCTCATCTAGTTCAGACCCATTTTGAATGTCTGCAGCTGTAATGCATACTGATGCTTGTGTTGCAACCCTGGGTCACCGTACCAGTAGTGCCACCTGACGGTAAATCATGTCTCTAACACTACCAACAACATAAATTCTGTAGGGCACACTCTGAACATCACTCCTATTAAATACGGTACCCGTAAATTAGATAGTTTCCCATTAACAGTGACTCAAGAAGCGAAAGTTTAATTACACTACTGGCTATTAAAATTGATACACCACGAAGATGACGTGCTACAAACGCGAAATTTAACCGACAGGAAGAAGATGCAACGATACGCAAATGATTAGCTTTACAGAGCATTCACACAAGGCTAGCGCCGGTGGCGACACCTACAACGTGATGACATGAGGAAAGTTTCCAACCGATTTCTCATACACAAACAGCAGTTGACCAGCGTTGGCTGGAGAAATGTGGTTGTGACGAATCGTGTAAGGAGGAGAAATGTGCACCATCACGTGTCCGACTTTGATAAAGGTCAGATTTTAGCATAACGCTATTGCGATTTATCGTATCGCGACACTCCTGCTCGCGTTGATCGAGATCCAATGACTGTTAGCAGAATATTGAATCGGTCGGTTCAGAAGGGTAATACGAAAGGCCGTGCTCGATCCCATGGGCCTCGTATCAGTAGCAGTCGAGATGACAGGCATCTTAACCGCGTGGCTGTAACGGTTCCTGCAGCCACGTCTCGATCCCTGAGTCAACAGATGGGGACGTTTGCGAGACAACAACCATCTGCACGAACAGTTCGACGACGACTGTAGCAGATGGACTATCAGCTCGGAGACCATGGCTGCGGCTACCCTTGACGCTGCATCACAGACAGGTGCGCCTGCGATGGTGTACCCAGGGACGAACCTGGGTGCACGAATGGCAAAATATCATTTTTTCGGATGAATAGAGGTTCTGTTTACAGCATCATGATGGTCGTATCCGTGTTTGGCGACATCGAGGTGAACACCCATGAGAAGCGTGTATTCGTCATCGCCATACTGGCGTATCACCCGGCGTAATGATATGGGGTGCCATGGGTTAGAAAATGCTTCAAATGGCTCTGAGCACTATGCGACTTACCGTCTGAGGTCATCAGTCACCTAGAACTTAGAACTAATTAAACGTAACTAACCTAAGGACATCACACACATCCATGCCCGAGGCAGGATTCGAACCTGTGACCATATCGGTCGCTCGGTTCCAGATTGTAGCGCCTAGAACCGCACAGCCACTCCAACCGGCGCCTTTGCTTAGACGTCGCGGTCATCTCCTGTTCGCATTGACGGCACTTTGAACAGTGGACGTTACATTTCAGATGTGTTACGACCCGTGGCTGTATCCTTCATTCGATCCATGCGAAACCGTACATTTCAGCAGGTTAATGTACGACCGCATGTTGCATGTCCTGTACGGGCCTTTCTGGATACAGAAAATGTTCGACTGCTTCTCTGGCCAGCATCTTCTCCAGATCTCTTACCAACTGAAAACGTGTGGTCAATGGTGGCCGGGCAACTGGCTCGTCACAATACGCCAGTCACTACTCTTGATGAACTGTGGTATCGTATTGAAGCTGCATAGGCAACTGTACCTGGACACGCCATCCAATCTCTGTTTGACTCAATGCCCAGGCGTATCAAGGCCGTTATTACGGCCAGAGGTGGTTGTTCTGGGAACTGATTTCTCAGGATCTATGCACCCAAACTGCGTGAAAATGTAATCACATGTCAGTTCTAGTATAATAAATTTGTCCAATGAATACCCGTTTATCATCCGCATTTCTTCTTGGTGTAGACATTTTAATGGTCACTAGTGTATAACCAACCAGTACTCTGCATGACAAATCTAATGACGATAGTGACGAATCATGGATTTTATGTTATTTCATTTCATTGATTTTATATCCCCTTGGAATCTGTTCTAAATATTTTTAGAACAGAAACTGGATATTTAATAAGGAAATTTTTATCAGCACCTCTTTTCGGTGAATCATGGCATTTCTCATAGTGTCGGTGGTACGTTAAGTAGACGTTTTTGACGTACCGTTATAATTTTACTCGAGAGAGCATTTTAATTCACAACGCTCACTACTACAGGGTGAGTCAGGACGAAAGACACAAGCTTTGAGGTACTTCAGAACAGAAAACTTCAAATGAACGTATGTCCTCCTCTTAACGCTATCCGATATGTAGCTGTTTGAAAATCACGGACGTCAGTTGCATATCTTTGTTCACAAGGAATCAGAAGCGAATATAACCAAAGCGGCATTAAGCTACATAATGCTATCTTTACTGATTATTTAAATGCGCTATTCACTTGCGCATGATGGGGCGACGAGTCCTGCCAAGAGTACATGTTATTTAGCTCACGTCTCAGTACTACAATGGTTGCACCGGTGTACTACCATGTTGTTTCACGTACAGTCAAAACAGTATGGGTCAGTGTAGTGAAATTTCCACAGGTCTTCACACGTGCGGAGTGCAGTAACATACACTTTTTGGAGTGAATTTCAGAGCAGCTGTTCGCTAATGCAAACATCGATTTCCTAGTCGCAGTATGCTGTGTAGTGGGGTATATAGCAAGGTGTTTGACAGATTCTGTGGCCGTGGTGCGCTTCCCAGCGTACATGTTGTATCTGAACGTGCTGTCAATCAACATCTTATTGCAGTCGAGAACATTCTTGAAACGATGGAACGCAGCCCACATGCCAGCTGTAGAAGAATTTGCCTCACAGCTTGGTATTCCACAAACAGTAGTGACATGCGTGCCAGATGAGCAGGGTTGGCAAACCGTATCGTCGGCAGGGTGTACAGGTAGTAGGAGATGCTACCAAACGAAAGGAACTCTGTCAATGGATTATAGACAACGAACGTTGTATATTACATATTCAGTTCACTGATGAACCAACATTTATTCGCAATTATCACATGTGGGCAGAGAAAAATTTGCACGATACTATGAAAACAAATTTCTAACGACGTTTATTTGTGAAATCGTGGTGTGGTTTCGCTGATGGCGAACTCATCTGTCTAGTCGTTTTACATAATCGTCTTAATGGAGTACGGTATCTTAATTTCCCTCAGAATGTGACACCAGGATACCTGGAGGATATTCCTTCGGAGGGCCGACGTCGTATGTATTTCCAGCACAACGGAGCTCCTGCACATTCAGTACGGCCAGTGACGCAGTGGCCTTCTGAGCGTATCCTGAGCGTTAGATCTGTCGCCGTAGAGTCCTTTCTCGGCCATGCAAATCACCCGATTTTGCTCTATTACATTACTGTTTGTCAGATTGGCTTAAGAGCGAAATCTAGAAATGCAGTGTGGATACAAAGAATAAACTCCTCGCTACTATTTTACTTGTGTGTGCTCTGCTAAAGGACCTTATGAACGAGCTCACACCACCAACTCAGCGGCTGTCTACTAGAACTGCAAAGTGTGTTGTATTTGAGGATGGACATCTGAACATCGTCTGCAAGGAGATGTGCTGAATTCAATAAAACATTTGATTGCAATGTTTCACTTACTATCACTTGCATTTAACCTGTATCCCATTGTTTCCATTAGTTTCCGTGTAACGTATTAAGAACAGGACATGGCTGATATTGAACCAGTGTAGGGCTCGCCGTCCCACCATTTGGTATTACACACCCCGTTTTAACGTATTTCCATCTCACCGCGTTGATTTAAATTACTTGCGTTCCTGAGTTGCCGTTTTGCCTGACCCTCATTGGCGCTAGTAGCGGGTATCGATATATCCCCTCTGATAGGATCTTTGCTCGGCTTCTATGACTTCCAGCTTGTCATCTGTCGTGAAGTGAGTCGAAACGTGCGAGGAGGAGAGTTCACGGCGACAGTTCGAGTCGTGAGTTGGGCCCTGCTAGGGAGTTGCAACGTTTCTGCAGCGCAGCTCGGGCCAGGCAGTCGCCGGCTTGCAGCAGCAGTGAGCCCTGAGTGGACATCGCCCACCCGACCGTTGCGGTCACGCATTACTTAAGCCGGGCCTGAGCATTGGTGGATTGTTGGTCGGTCGATTGGTCCGAGGGCATCTCCGTGGGGCGTAGTCGACTGGGCCGCTGGAGGTCTCTGTGCAGTGTCAGAGTCTGTCTGGAGCTGCCCGAACCGTACGAGCATCGTCGCTCGCCGACCCAAGACGTGAAGGTTAACTGGTTTTGAGTATTACTTTGTTGGTTCCAGCGTTGCTGTTGTGGAGGCTTTCCTGTGAGCAACAACGAGTGAAGTTTTCGAGATACCCGCCATCAGTTGGAATTGATTAAATTATTGTATCCATAGTTAAGTGCATCAGCGGAATTTTCTGCCTAGTTGCCTTTAGTGTTCTGGTTACCTGCCCCGGCCGCTAACGTAATTATTAGGCAGTGTCTTTTCCTCACCGCTTGTTGCTGCCCAACATGGCCCCGTAGTTTTGGCAGCTCAGTTCAGATACGCGTTTGTTTGGGGATAGTGATACTTGTAACTTTTGAGGCCTTGAAATCTCGTGTACTCTGTCGTGGCAAGCAAGCGGTTGATCGGTCGGTCCGTCCGTGGCTGTCATTTGGTTGGGTCGGACGTATCAAGTGTAGTTGAGCTCACCGCCTGCCTCGCCTAAGTGAAGGAGGACAGACCGATTCCCTGGAGACTCCTGAGTGCTGTTCCCTTAATTATTCCTTGGCAGTGTTAATGCTGTTGTAATTTACTTTAAAAAGTTTTTTAGGGCTTTACTGTAATTCATATTTTCAATTGGGCAAGGTTATTTGAGGGCCTTCAGCCCTGGAAACAAGTCCAAACAAGTCCAAACAATATTGCCTTCTGTTCTTGAAAGGTTATGGTAATTTCCTCTGAAAGATTTTACAAGTTAGTGTGGACCTCCCGCCGTTGGTGTTGCAAAATGAAGTTTGTAAACTTAAAGTATTGTTTTACCGATCGTTGCAATGTACATATTTCCTTGTATGTATTGTATTGTATGTTAACCGGGGACCTAGAAACGACGGAGAGGCTCTGTCCCCGCCGCAGCCGCAGTGGTCCACAACATCACGACGACTACCGCAGTCCACTCCACCCCTCCGCCGCCCCACACCGAACCCAGGGTCACTGAGCGGTTCGGCCCGACCCCCCAGGGAACGTGTAACCCCTATGTTTGCGTGGTAGAGTAACGGTGGTGTACGCGTACGTGGAGAACCTGTTTGCGCTGCAATCGCCAACGTAGTGTAACTGAGGCGGAATAAGGGGAGCCAGCCCGCATTCGCCGAGGCACATGGAAAACGGCCTAAAAACCATCCACAGAGTGGCCGGTTCACCGGACCTTGACACAAATCCGCCGGGCGGATTCGTGCCGGGGACCAGCGGCTCCATCCCAGTCCGGAAAGCCGTGCGTTACAGCGCACGGCCAAACAGGCGGGCATATATTTCCTTAATTTTCAGAATTTAACTTTGCGGCCTGCAGCCATCTTATTGCGTTTGTTTATCTGTATCTGTGAACCTCTTAGCATCTCAAAACATTTCGGCCTTCTGCCTTCAGTAATCGTCATAGTATATTTGGAATTTTGAAGATTTAATCCGGTGGCCTTCAACCGCTCCGCATGCTGCTCTCATATATGAATACGATTTATCTTATTCGTAAATTTAACTGCGTGATTTAGCGGGCGTTTCACATATGGTGCTTTCTGTTCAGAGTCACAGATACTATGGCTATTCAAAACGTAGCTTCCCTCCCGACATACCTTGTGCACTGTACCTCCGTAGTCGCTGCTGCGCTGGCCTCTCTGGCGGTGGCGAGGCAGCGCGTGTTGTGGCGCCGGGAATTGGAGGAGACTCGGCGCGCCCCCCCAGGGCCGGGAGAGCAGTCAATAAGGGCCAATAAGCGGAGAGCAGGTCGGCGGCCCGGCCGTAAAGAGCGCGGCGAGACAGCGGCGTGGGCGGCGGGGGAGGTGGCCGTGGGGGACCGCGCGCCGGTGGCCCCCTGCACAGCGGGGGCGGCTGCCGGCTGTCACGTGCACTGCAGTGATTCCCCGTGACTGACCGGGGGGCCGGCGCTGCCCTGGTGACGTGCTCAGCCCGCCCGCCACAGGTGCTTGTCGCTCGTCCTCACCACGCGAACGGTGGAGGCGACAGACATTTGTGTGGAAGCACGAACCACAGTAGCTATTTAAAATTATTACAAAGAGCAATACCGTAAGGGAACTGCATCTGTGCCTTTAGTATCCCCAAGTATTTTTCATTTCGTTCTTGCACCTCATCTGCTAATTTACCGTGTTATTCCTTGCTCTTCCTTAGGATGGTAAACGTTCTCTCCACGTTCAATTCTTCTCCTCTGACGCCCTATTTTTACAACTGGAGTCGCGAATGATGGCAGTCGAGCTTAGGTTTGTTCTTAGCAGCTACGCCACTCATTCTGTGACGGCCAATGAGCATTCAGTAATTTCCTCCGGTGAGTGTCGTAGCCAGTGCAAGCTTTAAATGTGTTCATAGAGTTATTTAGTGAAGTCTTATTCAATTGTTTTGGAGTTATCATGCCTGTTACTGAAAATGAGTGAGAAACGCTGCAAGAGCAATGCTTTCTTCAAGGGTAAAGACCCTCTATGTACGTACCACGAGTACCGCTTGGAAACAGCAACCCTGCAACCTCGTCAGTGCCTCGACCTGTACAGACTATGACGTACCTGAATCGGACTATAGATTAATTTAAAAAGATAAAGTAATAGTGGTACTTCTTTAAAAAGAAAGTCAGTAGACTGAAATTTTTGAAATATATCACACCGATTAATGTATCTATTATTGCTATTGTATTTTATATTAATATGTGTAAATGTATGACAGTAGTACTTGTTCCCGAAAGAACAGTTACCGTTGATGAGCATGCAATGTTGCTAGACTGAAATGATAATTAAATGGACACCCTAGCCGCAAAGAGGCGTTGATATACTTCATTGGGGAAATATTGAAAATGTGTGGCCCTACCGGGATTGGAAACCGGTATCTCCTGCTTACATGGCAGACGCTCTATCCATCTGAGCAACCGAGGGCACAGGTGACAGTAAATAGGAGATCCCGGGTACGATTCCCGGTCGGGGCACACATTTTCAACATGTCCCCAGTGAAGTATATCAGCGCCTCTTTGCAGATAGGTTGTCCATTTAATTATCATTTTATTAGTATGTGCTACATTCACTGTAATGTTAACTTACTAAGGATGTGTGGTTCGATGTAAGAGACGCCCTGAGGGTCCTACGTTTCTCAGGTGAAATAAATAAACAAATGATAACAATGTCTTGGAAAAACCCAAAATCCCCCTTACTCTACCATTTGGTTCAACGAGAGCAGTGACGGTGCAACAGGTCGCTTGACACCCATCATCCACTGAGGAGTTTCGTAGGAAACATTCCAAACCTAGTGAACCTGCCAGGTTTATCGGTCGACACTGATGGTTTACACGCTTTACGATTTCCAGTCGAGCTGTCAATTTCTACCGACGCGACATTTCTACTAATCCCCTCAGTTGTCCTTGTTAAGTATAGAGGACAGATTCCTTTATTCTGTGTTTAGACTGAGGTTGTAAACGGCAGACACGGCACGCTGTCAAACCAACTGCTTCCAGATACTGTCGAATAAGAAAATAGCGAACAGAAATAAGTATAAATGTTGTAAAATAATACTCTGCAGAGAACAAATCTCTCGACATGCACATACGCATGAGCAGAGAAAGGGCGACAGCTTTCAGAAATTTTCGTCACCTACACCTTCTGTCCCTGTTGATGGAATTATCTGCCATCTTCAGCGCAATGTTCCAGAAGATTGGCGCCTTATAGTGTTATAGGGCTCTTATAAAATAATATATCTAGCGTGTGGAATAGACGAACTTGCATTGATTTTGCTACAAGCTCGGATTCTGTAGCCATACACTAACGTTTACACATCCTATTAGAACTGCTACTTTCGTGGGAGGGAAAGGGTCTCTTCTTACAAAATTTTCCTTTCTTAAACTTTCTTTTACTTTTTGCAGTTGCCATTCTGTTGTCTATGTACTGTTTTATTAATTTATCTTTCACACTTTGGTTGAAGTTGAAGCAGCGCGCAACAAGATCTGCACTAGATAATATGGTGAACACAACTAAGTATGTCGTTTGATTATGGCGTAAAGAGGGTATGATAACTCCACTGTTAACCACAAGCTAATAAATAATTCCAGACCTTATGCCAGGGGGCCTGCCACCTCTGAAGTCAGTATACTTTTTTACTACCAGAGATATTATTAATTTTTGCAATATAAACTAACATCTTCGTTTGCCGATGCAATTTATGTCTGTTTCATTTAATCCTTTGGTTCAAAAACTGCTGTAAGAAAGAATAGATCAGGAACCTATTATGTTCATCTATCACATGCATATGCATGTGTTTCTTCTGTCGACCCTTGCGTGGTGTTTATGTGAACACAGCGCAACAAACAGGTAGGGACACCGTGCTGCAGGGACGCCAGCGTAGCAGACCAAGAGGGTTGCGACGGTAACACTGGGGTGAAAGGCACGAATAAGCTGGAAGGACAACAGCAATAGAGTGCTCCGTTGTGATTGAGATTGTGCACAAAAAACTGACAAAAATTAACGACTCTGGAAATGGTGTCGAGGCTACAACAAAGGTGAGAGTTATAAGGAAGGTCAAGGTTGGCCTTAATATTGATGGTTTATTGACAGCAAAATCAATATTCAATCACATAGTGATATATTCAGTGCAGTGGTGTACAAATTAAACTCATAGGCGCCGGTGTCAAGTTATTATCAGTAACCAAAGCTAAGAAACAGTTATTGTGATTGTTTCTTAGCTTTGGTTACTGATAATTACTTTCCAGCAGTGCCTATGAGTTTAATTTGTACACCACAGCACTGAAGATATCACTGTGAGATTTAAAATCGATTTTACTGTCAATAAACCATCAATATTAGGGCCAACGCTGACCTTCCTTATGTTTTCACGTATGTGGTCGCTGTGTACACGGCACCCTATGGAGTCGCCAATCAATAAAGGTGAGAGTATTATTTGCGAGTAATAGGGAAGTATTGTGTTCATTTAGATCTTCACCGAAATATTTACTTTGAGTGGCAAAGAACAGTCTGTCGGTATGGACTCTGTACATTGTTAACAGGTGCCAAGGGCCTTGATGACTAACAATAATGTGATACTCGAAAAGGAATACAATTGTGTGTTTCTTATTTAACATAATAATCTTCACATGAATGTCTCCATGATGTGAGTGATGCTCTCAACCAGAGTTCACCACTATGATACAGATAAAACGGAGCAGTTTATTAGCATACTCTAGCATTCATCACTCTTGGTATAGAAGGCAGAACAAAACATTCTTTCAACATGAGAACAATGGGATGCAAAATTCAAGAATAGACCGAGTGTAACAAAAAAAAAGCCATTAAACAGAAAATGATTAAGAGTCAGTTACGCGGCTATAAAATTTAAACATCAGTTTTATACTGCAAACATACAATTCATTACTAACGAGATTACCTTGCTCTAGCTTTTTGGTCCCAGGAACAACTAACAGCTTCACTTAGTTTGTATTACACATAAAGTTCTTCCACAGCCTCTGTCAGGCCCATCAGTACCGACTGGACGCCATGTCATCCTCTGCCAATGGCGTCATTGATGTGGTGTGGAGGGGCTTGGGGTCAACGTACGACTTCTCGTGATGGAAAAATAAGACAAGAAAATGTTTGATGCATTTTATGTTAGGCAACCCAACTTGCGTCATAAGCACCCAGGACTGATTATGCATGTTGTATCGTCTATCTTGAGGAAAATGAAACTATTTTGTGCTAGTTTTATTTTACCCATACTGTATAGCCTATATTGCTTTTTGTGCCATATTTGCTAAAAGCGGTTGAACTATTCTTTTGCCGCTGACTAGTAAGTAGAAAATGTCACTACTTTTTTGTTTAATACTATATCCTGACGATAAAGTCAGAACTGCTAATTATATTGCAAAATAATGGATATAACACTTCCCTCATAAACACACCAGTTGAAAAATTTACAGTAAACGTAAATAGTTACAGTCACCATTACAACCAAAGACAAGTCCAATAAACCTGCAAATATATTCAGATCACGTAAAATAGAAATATCCTTCCACACGCATAATAAAGTAGAAAATATTGTTCACAAGAATACATCCACTGGAGAGTGTGCTCCTGTTCTTGCTTCTACATAGTATAAGGAGGAGATACATTACAACCCAGTACAAAGAGCGTACATAGTATAAGGAGGAGATACATTACAACCCAGTACAAAGAGCATCTGAATGCCCTTTATCTCAAAAGCTACATCTGCATCTACATGGATACTCAGCAAATCACATTTAAGTGCCTGGCAAATGGTTAATCGAACCACCTTCACAATTCTCTATTATTCCGCTCTCGTACAGTGCGCGAAAAGAACAAACACCTATATCTTTCCGTACGAGCTCTGATTTCCCTTATGTTTGCATGGCGATCGTCCCTCCCTATGTAGGCCGGCGTCAATAAAATATTTTCGCATTCGGAGGAGAAAGTTGGTGATTGGAATTGCGTGAGAAGATTCCTCCACAACGAAAAACGCGTTTGTTTTAATGATGCCAATCGCAAATGCTGTATTATTTCAGTGACACTCTCTCCCCTATTTAACGATAATACAAAACGTGCTGCCATTCTTTGAACTTTTTCGGTGTACTCCCGTGAGTCCTATCTGGTAAGAATCTCACACAGCGCGGCAGTATTCTAAGAGAGGACGGACAAGCGTAGTTATGCAGCCTCTTTAGTATCCTGCCAATAAAACGCAGTCCCTGGTTAGTCCTCCCCACAGCGTTTTCTATTCGTTTTTTCCAATTTAGTTGTTTGTAATTGTAATTCCTAGGTATTTAGTTAAATTTACGGCCTTTGGATTTGACTGATTTATCGTGTAACCGAAGTTTAACGTATTCCTTTTAAAAGTGTTGAAGTATGTGTGAATTCGTAAGTGACCAACCTGCTGAGTTCATAAGTCCCTAGTCTTACACACTACCTAAACTACCTCATGCTAACAACAACACACATGGAGGACTCGAACTTCCGGCGGGAGGGGCCGCGCAATTCGTGACAGTTCCCGTCATATCGCGCGGCCTTCCCCTTAGACCTCATGTGGATGACCTCCCACTTCTCATTATTTAGGGTCAATCGCCAATTTTCATGTACATATATCTTTTCTAAATCGTTTGGTAGTCTGTTTTGATCTTCTGATGAGTTTATTAGTCGATAAACTACAGCGTCATCCGCGAACAACTTAACATGGCTGCTCAGATTCACCCAGATCGTTTATATAGATAACGAACAACCTGTAACAGTACCTTGGGGAACGCCAGAAATCACTTCTGTTTTACTCGATGACTTTCCGTCTGTTGTTACGAACTGTGACCTCTCTGACAAGAAACCACGAGTCCAGTTACATAACATAGACGATATGCCACAGGCATGCAATTTCACTACAAGCCGTTTGTGTGGTACAATGTCAAAAGCCTTCCGGAAATCTAGAAATACGGAATCAATTTGAAATTCCTTGTCGATACCACTCAACATTTCGTGCGAGTAAACAGATAGCTGTGTGTCACAAGAACGGTGTTTTCTAAATCTGTGTTTGCTGTGTGTCAATACACGGTTTTCTTCGAAGTAGTTCATAATAGTCGAACACACTATATGTTCTAAAATCCTGTTACATATCGCCGTTAATGATATAGGCTTGTAATTTTATGGATTAATCCTAACACCTTGTATTGTATTGTACGTTAAGCGGGGACCTAGAAACGACAGAGAGGCTCCGTCCCCGGCGCAGCCGCAGTGGTCCACAACATCACGACGACTGCCGCAGTCCACTTCACCCCTCCGCCGCCCCACACCGAACCCAGGCTTATTCTGCAGTTCGGCGCCCGGTGGCCCCCCAGGGAACGTCTCACACCAGATGAGTGTAACCTCTATGTTTGCGTGGTAGAACTTGTTTGGGCAGCAATCGCCGACATAGTGTAACTGAGGCAGAATAAGGGGAGCCTACCCGCATTCGCCGAGGCAGATGGAAAACGGCCTAAAAACCATCGACAGACTGGCCGGCTCACCGGACCTCGACACAAATCCGCAGGGGGGAACCGTGCCGGGGATCAGGCTCTCCTTCCCAGTCCGGAAAGCCGTGTTTAGACCGTACGGCCGACCGAGCGGGCTTTCTACTACCTTTCTTGAATATTGGTGTGACCTGTGAAACTATCCAGTCTTTTGATATGGATCTTCGTTGAGCGAAACCAGAGAAAATCTCTTCTCATTCAAAGTGACACACATCATTCGTACTGACGTGAGCCACCACCTGCAGTTTGCTGCACCCTGTGTTCTTTGTGGTATTCGGGCGTACCCGTTCCTCGTCTGGAATGATACCCCCGTGTGCACACGGACTGCACTATGGTTTTCTTCCCCTCCTTGGCCGCCTCGTCTCTAAGAGACCCTATAACGCGACTAACGTTGGAGCTGCAACGTAAACTAAGTACAGCTTTGCATCACACGTTGCTCCTCATGAATGCTCTGTTAATGGTATCAATGATAATCTTTCTGTTCTGCACCTTACTGACCATTCTTACTGATGGGTCAACTGCACAATTAGAAATAACATTCACAAACCAAAATCATGTCAAATATTAACAAGATGCATCAACGCAGAACTTTTTTGCAAAATTTGCGAAACATCCTCAACCGTGAATTTACTTTAAATTTTTTTTTGAGAATTTGTTTTATTTACTAGCAATTCATTAAGAACACCAACACATTTAATCATACTTGGTGAGAGCAGAAGTAATTGCCATTGGGTAACTGATGGAGACAAATTCAATTTTTGTTAATAAATGTCGATTTTATTCCTATAAGCTTTCTCAAAACAGATTTAAAATTATCAGCAGAAAAGGCACCCTCAAAATATCAGGTTACAATTTAACAAATTTCAATTTTATTCCAAAAAGGTTTTTTAAAAATAGATTTAAGATTATAGACAGAAAAGCCCCCTCGAAATATCAAGTTACAATTTTATTTAAAGGCATGGAACAATATTAACAGTAGGAGCCTTCGGGCTGAGAAGCTGCCAGCCGCGGTGGTCTAGCGGTTCTAGGCGCTCGGTCCGGAGCTTCGCGACTGCTACGGTCACAGGTTCTAATCCTGCCTCGGGCATGGATGTGTGTGATGTCCTTAGGTTAGTTACGTTTAAGTAGTTCTAAGTTCTAGGGGACTGATGACCTCAGAAGTTAAGTCCCATAGTGCTCAGAGCCATTTGAACAAGTTGAGAAGCTTGCCTGCTCCCTTTCAACACGGCCGTAGTCATGACCGCCCACAACAACCTTTGAAAGAGTACACTGGTGCAAATCTGCAACACACCAAATTACTTTAAACAATATTTTTAACAACTTACACAAACATGTAAACTATGCACCCCGTAACAGGGATGGAGATGGTACAACACTCAAATTAAAATTATTTGCCACCGAAAGTGCAACTTGTTTTTTAAGAACTCTTACCATGGAAGGGTGGACACTTTATAAACTAAAATAACTATTTAAATAAAACCTATAAAATGCAGACTTACATAAATTGTACAACATGCTCTACATTACACATATACCACCTCGCCAGATGATAGGCAAGGTAGAAACACATTTCAAGAATTCGGCCTTTAAGGAATGAATTAGTTAACACCGAATCCGACAAACATGACAGAGGCAGCTATTAACGTATGCACACCGACAGACACAGACAGACAGACAGACACTAACTGCCTAACATATGCGGACGAGAGACTGACGAGCCAGCTGGGGACGAGAGACTGACCAAGAAAACAAGTAGAATTTAACAAGTAAATGAAACAACATATCACAAAGCACTTCTAAAACTGCGATGTCTGGTGAGGACCTGGCGTGGTCCCCCAAAACGCTCTCCCGAACCGTCCACTGGCAGCCGCTTCAACGGACGCAGGAAGACGCACCGATCTCCCGTCTCACGCCTTCGCAGCTCGCACCAGCGAGACCGATGTGGTAGGTTGGCTTCTGCTTGTCTCGTGTCGGCCCGTAGCCACTACCCCTCGCTATACGGCGCGGCCCACTGGACTGCCGTGGCGACCTCACATGCGCCGACGCTCAAGACGAACAAGTCATCTTGTGTCCCAGTGCGCGACTGACCAACCGATCGATCCAATCGCCAATGCTCATTGCCTAAACAAACTCGAACTGTCCGGCGGTCTAACACATACTAGCATTCCGGACGACAAATAGACCCTGACCGCCGCACACTGAGCCAGCTGACCAACTGAACTCGCCGAGACTGACTGACTGATCTAGCCTCACTCCGACTGACCAACTGCCCTGACTCGCTTCGACTGACAGACTCCCCCCTACTGCCGAGTTTATTTTTTTTTTCCTTTATTGTGATTTCATTCCCCTGCCCCATATGGGCAGGGGAGGGCTGTGAGCGGCACAATCCGCCGCTCTTCAGCCGAGTGACACTACAATTAAAACAAGAATAAAATGATACATGCATAAGGAGATAAAAAAGGGGAACATAAAACAGAGTAAGGGGCGAAAATGGAGGTAAAATATACACTGACATGGAGACGTTCATGGGGGACAGTTAAAACAAGTCACCATAAAGTTGAAAAACACAATTCGCGATTCTTAAAACACAGAGAAGGCACTGAATGCGCTGGCACAGGTTAAAAGTCGGCCACAGTAGTAAAAACACTCCAGAACAACACACTTAAAACTCACTTGGAGCACACACGACGAACAATAAAACTGCCAGGTGGGACCTGTCGAGGGAAAACGTCAGAGAGTATGGAAAAGGAGGGGAGAGCAAGGGTCACCTGGGGAAGTAGCGCGATGAAGAGCGGGTTCAGGAAGTGGCAGGAGACACGTGGGGCGGTAGAGGAAGAGGGAAGACAGGGCAGGAGGGAGTGCAGAGACACTCGAAGGAGGCACTCAGGAGGAGGGTGGTGGAGGAAAGGGAGCCCAGAGGAGGAGGCAGGAAGAAGGGTTAGAGTTGTTAGGAAGGGTAGATGTCAGGGCAAAGTTCATCATCCGGGAGGGGTAGACAGTGAAAGTTGTGTTGGGAAAGGAGATGGAGGGTGTGGAGATGGAGAGAGGGTGAGACACAACGGTAAAGGCGCGGCCACTGGTTGGGGATTGAGAGGATGGAGAAACCAGGGGGTGAGGGGGATCAAGGCTGCGGACAATATAGAGTGTGCAGATGTGTTCAAGGAAAATGAGACTACTGCCGAGCTCATAGCGCCCCTTAAATGCACGTGAACAGGCAACTTTTCCCCTTTCCCACCAGAGGGAGACACCAAAGCTGCGACTGCCACAACATCGCCACCGCCAGAAACGGAGAGCGACTGCTTCACACTACACGCTGCGGCGCGCTCTTCAAAACAGCAGATTTTACCATCCTGGCACCAAATCACCAAAAAATGAGAATAATAAGACATATTCATCCTTCTGCATAAACTATATTCTCTCAACTGTCTAACACCCATGGCATTCTGTAACTCATGCTCTCTGTAATTACATAGCAAATATTTCACTCCATTAGTTGTCTTTTGTGTGACTTAATTCCTACTACATGTATATTGCCAGCCAAGAAGACACCTATAGCTAATAAGACTAACTTAAATAAGTGACATCTATTTGTGAATACTTATTCTGTAATACAATGCGTCTCAAGTGAAACAACAGGATGCAGCAGATAGTGATATCTATCACATTCATGTTCTAACCAATTACATCCTGAGTTCACCTTCTGTGAACAAATTTGAAACCAAGTGCAGGTAAATACTCTGTATATTTTTGTGTGTTTTATAGCAATGGATCTTCTGCAAATGCAAGTACCTTAATCGTAATAAATTTTCCGTTTCATAAACATTTTGTTACCTGTAACTAAATTCCCGTCATTTCGCCAACACCATCACCACAGTGTCTACAGACACTCAATCGATTATACAGGTTGTCCCAGCTATCTTGTCTACCCAAAATATCTCTGGAACAGTAATAGCTATTGGAAAACGACTTTCACCGGTATCAATGTAGGGCTGGGGCCCGTGAATGTACATATATGTAAACATTCTAAAACGAAAGCATATGTGTTTTTTAACACAGACTTTTTAAAATTGGAATTCCTATATTTTTTTCTTCAGCAATTCATAGCATGACGAAGCACATACACAATGGCGTTGATTGCATCGCAATATTCCCATTACATCCCGAGATATGGAGACGCGAAGTCGACGCTTGAAACACCCGACATGGGCTGCTAGCGCAGGTCCTGAGGCTCAGGCGTGAACCCCATGCTGCCTGTAATCGCGATCTGATTGACATGCGTAATCACACTTCCATACTTATCAAGAGGTCCGAAACGAATAATACGGTCTGCTGCCATCCTGAATTAACGTCGTACATTCCAGCAGGTATTTATCCCATAGGCTAGGGGTGATGCGGTTCTGTAACATATCTGTGTACCGCAACGTTATTGGCAAAGTTAACTTCGCTTATCGTTAATCCGTTACTAAAAAGGTAATGCCGTTCAACGTTAAAACTTTACTTTACTGTAGATCTAGCGCAAGTGACAGTTAATCATTCACACGTAATAGTAAAATTCATGTTGATGGTTTTATTGAAACGAGCAAGTGGACTAAAAGTTTTAGCGTTATTTAGGTAAAAATGTTTTGATTTGGGAAGTTCAGGTAGGACATAGAAGACGAATGTAAACATGTTTAACCAATTAGTTTTATTATCACATAATTATCCATGTTGTGTTTTTCTAATGCGTTAAATGACAAACTGATGCAAACAAATGTTTCTTAACATCACTGGGTAAAATGGCCCTTTGTAGAAACTTCCACAGTGATACCAGCACTTTATACTAAACATAGCGTTCATATCTCATGCTCAAAGTGATGCCCATTGGCTTGCATACATAGGGTCACTCTGCGGATGAAGGACGCCCTACTTCGTGCTACTGCTTCCTCTTTGATGCCTGTACAAGCATCAATAATGCGTTGCTTTATGTCCTCTGGTGTTGTTGGTTCATGTTGGTAAACAGCGTCCTTCACTGCTCCCCAAAGAACATAATCCAGCGGTGTAAGGTCCGGAGATCGGGCAGGCCACCTAACTGGGCCACCGCGCCAGTAGCGCATGTCGGGTGTTTCAAGCGTCGACTTCGCGTCTCTATATCTCGGGATGTAATGGGAATATTGCGATGCAATCAACGCCATTGTGTATGTGCTTCATCATGCTATGAATTGCTGAAGAAAAAAATATAGGAATTCCAATTTAAAAATGTTTGTGTTAAAAAACACATACGCTTTCGTTTTAGAATGTTTACAAATATGTACATTCACGGGCCCCAGCCCTACATTGATACCGGTGAAAGTCGTTTTCCAATAGCTGTTACTGTTCCAGAGATATTTTGGGTGGACAAGATAGTTGGGACACCCTGTATAATGTTTCTCTAGTGCTCCTACTTAATGACGTAATTGCTGTGGCACGAAAGCTCGTTAATGGTACAATAAATCGTATCAAAAATGCAAAAAAAGCGACTGATGGCAAATGTATGTCCACCTAAATGTCCAATGATCATAATTTTTTTTTTTAAATATTAAAATCTGTGGAAGACTATTAACTCTACATGGTGTCCCAGAAATGTCGCGACAAAGTTCGAGGAGTTGTAGACGGTATCTTGAGGAACAAGTCGAGGACAGGAAGCCCTGTCCAACTAAGCTACAAAGCCTCGAAGTCTCAGTCGCCGGCGCCTGCCATTAAGACACCCCTTCGGCAACAAAAGCTGACAGACCGTAGGTGGCACGTCTCGTCATGTTGTCTGTTATTCAGTAATCGGTACCGACTGCTACTATAGTGGATGATGATGATGATGATGATGATGATGTTTGGTTTGTGGGGCGCTCAACTGCATGGGCATCGGGGCCGGGTGGATGATGATGATGATGATGTTTGGTTTGTGGGGCGCTCAACTGCATGGGCATCGGCGCCCATACAAAGTCCTAATTTTTACGCATTCCAATTTCTACACAATCCAATCTAGCCCCTGTCATGAATTATGATGACTAGGGGGAGGAGGACAACACAAAAACCCAGTCCCCAGGCAAGGAAAATACCAAACCCGGCCGGAAATCGAACTCGGGACCACCTGATCTAGAGTCATTAGCTCTAGCCACTCGACCAGAAGCTGCGGACTCGTCAGTGGAGAAGATGGATCTAGCTACTGAGTAGACAGGCCTTGTCTCCTAAAAATGTGTTGCTCGGTTGAAAGTACTGAAGATAAAATTCTTCCAATTGAATTATTCAACAAACCTACATCTGACTGCGTCTGCAAACTTGTTTCCTGCACTCCTCCATTTTGCCAGTGATGAAACATATATTTGACTCATCAGAAACCATCTGTGCAATGGCATTACGATGGTACTGAAAATTTAACATTTGCCCCTGATGTTTACTTAATAAAATTATATATTGACTTGAATAATTCCAGTTGTGCAATGGCATAAAATTAGTTATTTGAAATAACTTCTCTGTGATAACATTAGTTATACCACAATCGATTTCAAATCATGAGCTGCACATTTATATTGCATAGAGACCTCATTTCCTTTACGTTGTTTCATTTGATGTATAACTTTACTTTACTACTCATTTTCATATTCAGAACAAGCAAAGGGTGTGGATTGTGATTCAGGCTGTTGGATTTAAACACAATGTTGATCAAAAATTTAAGTCATATGCAAAAACTACCATTTTCAACATTTTTTTCAGCAAAAAACCACTCTTACAGAAAATTTTACAAAACACTTCCTGCGTCAAGACTTGGACATACAAGTTCTTACTCTGAACATTATCTAACAAAAATCATTTCGAAATAATTTTATAGCTTCTCCCATTAACGTGCTTAAGTTTGCTCAGTGTACAACTCGAAAACTGCGTAGCGCGAATCCTACCTTAAAGCTGTCACCACACGTCTGCTTCCTCTGGGCACTTAGCTTTGACCGCCGGTTTTTTTAATGCGTTCGCCCGGCTCTCTTAACCATCAAAGATCCTCTTTTTCAAAGATATTATACTCATTCCACCTTGCGGCTGGCAACTATCTACTTTATTTTCTGGATCTACCCTGATCAGACCTTAGCACATACCTTTCACCGTTGGCTTGGTGGATGTCGGTTTCAGCCATGAGTTTCGATTTGTAGATTACTTTTTCTCCTGCATACCGATGAACAGTGAAGTCCTTAGGGGGTTTCAGGAAAAAATAAACTGCGGATAGAAATCCATGTCGGAAATCATCATCCATCGAGGCAAAGGAGCATCGCAGTGGTGATCGTGGCGATCGTGGCAGTCAGTCACGATCCCCGAATACCGAAAAACGTTGGTATACATTCCGCCTCCGGTTCGTCAGTGTAAGAAGTGACGCTTCCTGCCGAAGGGGTTGCCTATTCCCAGGCGCGGCGCCTACAATCCTGCCGCTGTGTAGCACTGTTCTTAGACGTTTCTGAACTCAGAGTCCTATCCTCGATTTGTTCCTAGAGACGCCTTCTACAACCCCTCGAAGTTTATAGCAACATTTTGGGGGAACACCATACTGTTTAAGTACAAATTACACTATTGGCAATTAAAATTGCTACACCACGCAGATAATATGGTACAGACGCGAAATTTAACCGACAGGAAGAAAATGGTGTGATATGCAAACGATTAGCTTTTCAGAGCATTCACACAAGGCTGGCGCCGATCGCGACACTTACAACATGCTGACAGGAGGAAGGTTTCCAACCGATTTCTCATACACAAACAACAGTTGATCGGCGTTGCGTGGTGAAACGTTGTTGTGATGCCTCGTGTAAGGAGGGGAAATGCGTACCATCACGTTTCCGACTTTGACAAAGGTCGGATTGTAGCCTATCACTATTGCGGTTTATCGTATCGGGACATTGCTGCCCGCGTCCGTCAAAATATAACGACTGTTAGCAAAATTTGGAATCGGTGGGTTCAGGAGGATAATACGGAACGCCGAGATGGATCCCAACGGCCTCGTATCACTAGCAGTCGCGATGACAGGCATCTTATCCGCATGGCTGTAACGGATCGTGCAGCCACGTCTCGATCCCTGAGTCAACAGATGGGGACGTTTGCAAGGAAACAACCATCTGCACGAACAGTTCGACGACGTTTGCAGCAGCATGGATATCAGCTCGGAGACCATGGCTGCGGTTACCCTTGACGGTGCATCACAGACAGGAGCGCCTGCGATGGTGTACTCAGCGACGAACCTGGGTGCACGAATAGCTAAACGTCATTTATATTCGGATGAATCCAAGTTCTGTTTAGAGCATCATGATGGTCGCATCTCTGTTTGGCGACATCGCGGTGAACGCACATTGGAATCGTGTATTCGTCATCGCCATACTGGCGTATCTCCCGGCGTGATGGTATGGGGTGCCATTGGTTACACGTCTCCGTCACCTCTTGTTCGCATTGACAGCACTTTGAATAGTGGACGTTACATTTCAGATGTGTTACGACCCGTGGCTCTACACTCCATCCTATCGCTGCGAAACCCTACATTTCAGCAGGATAATGCACGACTGCATGTTGCAGGTCCTGTACGGGCGTTATCGGATAGAGAAAATATTCGACTGCTGCCCTGGCCAGCACATTCTCCAAATCTCTCACCAATTGAAAATGACTGGTTATTTGTGGACGTACAACTGGCTCGTCACAATACGCCAGTCACTACTCTTGATGAACAGTTGAATCGTGTTGAAGCTGCATGAGCAGCTGTTCCTGTACACGCCATCCAAGGTCTGTTTCACTCAATGCCCAGACGTATCAAAGCGGTTATTATGGCCAGAGGTGGTTGTTCTGGGCACTGATGTCTCAGGATGTATGCCCAAAATGCGTGAAAATGTAATCCCATGTCAGTTCTAGTATAATATATCTGTCCAATGAATACCCGTTAATTATTTGCATTTCTTCTTGGTGTAGCAATTTTAATGGCCAGTCGTGTAACTTCTGTTTGCTCTTCTAAACGTCCAGGTGACATTGCCTATCCGACATGTTTCTGGTTTATTCCGCTTTCACAGATGTATTGACTCTCTGCATCCACCCGGATGCTGTCTGCGGAGCAGCCACTGCGTCCACAGCAAGTGTCTGGTGACACGGGCCGAGTCTGTAGGCTGCGACGCCCTTCGGCGGGGCAGCGGTGCGGCGTAAGTGAAAGGAGCGGGGGCCGGCGCCGCAGCCTCCTTGGCCCTGCCTCCTGAGCGCTCCACTGCTCCAAGTCGCCGACGACGCCTAAATCGATAAGCCGCCGACACGGGGTAATTAGCGGAACACGCGGGTCCGCGGCGGTAATTAGTGTTGTGCGCGCATAACACGACATTCCTTCCCCCCAGCAGCGGTATATAAATTAGCGCAGCGGAGCGCGTGCGACGGCCCGGGCGGAATAATCCCCCAGAGTCAGCCGCCACCCATGTCTTGCCTGCGCGCTGACAAGACCCTCTCTGTCAGCTACCGGCAGGCGCCCCAGATCTTCTCTCCCGTCGCGACACTGCACTTTCGACAGGCCGGTCGGAGTTGCCGAGCGGTTCTAGGAGCTACAGTCTGGAACCGCGCGGCCGCTAAGGTCACAGGTTCGAATCCTGCCTCGGTCATGGATGTGTGATGTCCTTAGGTTAGTTACGTTTAAGTAGTTCCAGGGGACTGATGACCTCAGAAGTCCCATAGTGCTCAGAGCCATTTTTGAACTTTCGACAGGGCACTTTCTACAGTCTTTGGAACAGTTGCTCGGGGATGCCACTGTACACGAAGTTGTAAAAAGATGACCACATTATACAGGGCAGTCAACCTATAGGAACACTCTGTTACAAACGGCATTCAGCTATCGTTCCTGTGCCCAACAAATTCAATTGGACAGGACGATGCTTCACAGGAGTTCCGTCAACGAAGCATGGAAACAGTTTTACAGGATTATTCATTAGTACATCTCGGATTACAGAAGACGACTACATATAACTGCAATACGTGTAGAAAAACGGTAAGGACATCACACACATCCATGCTCGAGGCACGATTCGAAGTTGCGACCGTAGCGGTCTCCCGGTTCCGGACTGTAGCGCCTAGAACCGCTCGGCCACCCCGTCCGGCTATCTCTTCAAATTTTGAACTGGTATACAAGCCATAAAGTAGTTAGGGAGTGCGCAGCTATGGACAGCCGTGTCTCGAGGTGTAGAGAAAGAACCTGCTCTGTTGCATCGAAATAGTTAGCCTCTGTAGTTAGGCAATCCAAAGAACAAATATTGAAAAGTAGAGTTCTCTTGCTGCGCCTACCCAGGCAGCAGTAGCGACTTACAAGGGAACATTCTCAAATGTTACTAAGCTATATAGATAAAACTTGACGACTGTGTAGAGGTGGCAAAATAATACAATATCTATTGTTTTATTTGTCCCCAGTTTCACTTTTAAGTAGTAAAGTACTTCCCGAAAGGTAATTCGGCATATTAGGTTTACAGGGAATATATTCGAGACGATGATGTATAAAAACACTGCTCTTATAAAACTCGATACGTAACTAACTGTGTAATTAACTTTCATAATAATTGAAATATTTTAAAAAACTCTGTCACCAATCAATTATTAATTTGAGAAAAGAAAACGTTTGCTACATTATGAAGGAAAGAAGCTTAAGCCACATACAACCACGTGTAATAAAGATGGTTTTCGAGAAATAAGCTGTACACTATGTGTTATCGGAGTATTTTCAACATACCTAAATGAAATACCAAAACATTCATTACTATTCTAATTATTTATTTTACTACAATTATTTTACGTTATAAATTTTTATTTTATGTTTTACAAGCACATTCTTAGATTAACATTATACATACGTCTATGTTGTTAATTGAAAATTATAGCTAATTCATTATTATGAAACAAAACCATTACAGTAATGATACTCTGTAAAAAAAGCTTAAAGGAAAAAAGTTTCTTCCACTATGCACATAACACGAGCTAAATTCCTTCAAATATTATACACGATGCAGGACGCAATAGAAAACAAATTTCATCAGAGTTTCAAACTGTCACAGGTGATTCTCTAAATATTCTCGTTTGTATCAGACACATATCAGTAAATTCGTAAGGTTCGGCTGAGAGAACTGATTATTTACTACTGACTGCAGCTTCATTATAGCGTTTCTCGAGTGGAGATTCACATCATAAACATTCAACAGAATTAAAGTTGCAAATCATCTCATAAAGTTGTTCTGGCATCAAGAGATGTATATAACACATGGGTGCACTTTTGCCGTGGAGCCATTTTGGATCACCAGATGAACAAGATTCTAAAAGCGGTTATTCCCCAGTAAGCACACGCTTTTTCATAGTTTTAAACGAAATTTGGGGAGTTTGGGCTGAAAATTCAAAATTTGTTTTTGAAGTCCCAAATGTTCTTGTGCCATCATCGAAATCTGGTAAACAAACATCTGAATATATCAAATGAAATTTGAAAGATGTGTTTCTTCCTACTGAAGACAAAAATCTGCGTTATTGTTAGATTCTTAGGGTGGTCAATGTGAAAGAAACCCTTAGAGCATTGTAAGTAATGAAAGGAAACTGATCAGTCTGGTGATCTCAAATTCTTCTACGGCACAGGTGTAGCTGTGGGGTGTATATGGCTGTTGATATGTGTAGGACTTGGAGCGAAGATTTTCATATCTTGTTCTCCTGAATGATTCTGATGTCAGTCTCCACTCAAGGAACAATATAATAAAGCTGCAGTCACTATTTCCTAATCAATTCTCTTCGCCAAGGCTTACCTGTGTACTGAAGTATGCCTGATGCGACATTTATAAGATCACCCTCGACAATTTTGAATCATTTTGAATTTGGTTTTATATTTTGTTCTACATCGTGTGTACTATGTGAAGAAATTTCTTTCATTTTATATACATGATGTAGAAAACCATTATGTTTTTAGATTTCTTCACTCAGTGTCGTCGTTGTAATGAGAAATGGTATTTTAGATACCAACTTCATTATACAAGAATGTATGTGACATGACGACTTTATTAATTTATGCTGTAGCAAAAGTTTTCATTTTCCTAAATTTATTGATCATGATGGGGCATTTTGAAAAATTTCAAATTATTACGGGAACTGATTACACAGTTCTGAAAAAATTTATTGTATATCAATTTGTATATTAAAACACTTTACATATCATTGTTTGAAAGATATTCCATCTAAATGTAATATGCCAAATTGGTTTTTTAGGTGTATTTCACCCCTTAAAATGAAAACTGTGCACAATTTAATGGTTGCAGTTGTTTTTAGTGGTGCATAATGAAGCTCATTATCAAAGAAAAATTACCCCTTCTGTCTGTTTATTATCGTCAGCTGCAAGTCCCTCTGCACTAAACGTCAATCTTCAACCGTCCTTCTGCAATTCACTAAGGTTTTGGTGTCTAGTGAGTATTCTTTATACAACAGCCCCACAGGGAACAGCCTCGTGTAGCTTTCGACGGGGACAGCCTCGTGTAGTTTCCGACATTATCCGTCAGATCTTTTCAACAAAAACCAATGGTACCAGCTCTGTAATTCTGCCGGCCGGAGTGGCCGTGCGGTTCTAGGCGCTACAGTCTGGACCGAGCGACCGCTACGGTCGCAGGTTCGAATCCTGCCTCGAGCATGGGTGTGTGTGATGTCCTTAGGTTAGTTAGGTTTAAGTAGTTCTAAGTTCTACGCTACTGATGACCTCAGAAGTTAAGTCGCATAGTGCTCAGAGGAATGTCTGTAACTCTCCTTTGGAATATGCCAGAAGGCTGCTTGACAACAGTTTCTCATCGTCTATAACCACGTGCCAAATTCTTTTTACTGTTCCAGTATTTCTATAGCTCATACAGTGCACACCAGGAGATGGTGTGGTAGGACATCCGAAACCTTCCGGAAGTCGAGATAGGCCACGTCACCATGAGCGCCTCTGTCTTCCGAAAGCTGTGGGTGAACAGATCTATGTGAGTTCCAGAAGACTGATGTTTGCGTAGCCGATGTTGATCGTCTCCGAAATGATTGCTGTACATAATCATAGAATGTGTTCCATAATTCTGCAACAGATCAACATTGGCCTACGAGCCTATGTTCAATATTATGTCTCCAAAAACTTTCGTAAAATTAAAACTGTATTCATCATTTTGAACATACGTGTTTTATTATTTTGCCTCCTACACAACTGCCAAGTTTCATTAGGTTTGTTTATTATATTTGCGAATGTTGCCTTGTAAGCGAGTTGCAAGCACATATCGACGTTTGTTGCGTCATAAACGGTGCCCATATTGACTAACTGTAATGTGGGATAAGAACTTGGACAGATGTTCTATCAACTCAGGTCTTTGTGTTAGATAATACAAACACCTGAGTAAACGTTACAGAACACGGTGACCTGAGAAACGCGACTCCCAGCGTTTAAATCATGCGGTTTTCTTACGGGTAACAGAAAACTTTCGAGACACATCGCCGGTCAGAATCTAAAGGAAAATATCTGACGGGTAGTGTAGAGGGTGCCAATGAAACCAACCCTTTCCTTGAGACGCTGGTTTCCACAAATTTCGCGATCAAAAACGACAGTTCACAGTATGTCTTATAGATTCTGTGCACTCCACTGCTGGAGCTTTTTATGAACAACTCGATACTTCGTTACTAAGGAAATTTACCACTATGTGATTAAGGACATACAACACTGTTGTTTACACAACATCAGGTTCCTTTCCTGAAATGACTCATATCATGATATGTGATTATCGTAGACCTGGCTTTGTAGCTGTAGCAACATGGGCTGATTGCTGATACACCGCCACCATTAATTAATTTCAGGAAAGGGAACTTTTGTTACCATATAAATTAACGAAGCTTTCAAGCCACATACAAACATTTGTAATAAATTTGGTTTTTGCGAAAACTTCCGTACACTGTGTGCTGTCGTAGTATCTTCAAAATACCTAACTGAAATACCTGAAAATTCATGATTATTCTAATTATTTATTTTATTTACAATTATTCTAAGTTATAAATTCTTATTTCACGTTTTACTTCTAGATCATTCAATCAGTCACTCAGACTTATCAATCGTTAATTCGATCGAGGTACTTCACCTACAATGTTAGCTATCTTCCACTGTCGCTCTTGTTGATTGGAAGTGCTCTCTTTTGAAACCCCGTACTTATCCCTCATACCAATGAATAAGTTTGAAATTATGCTTGAAAGTGTCTACAAACCTCCTCCGTAATGCTACAAAAGTGTGGGAACCTGAGCCCTGAGACGTCACCCTCAGACTTGATAACGCTTCAAACAGCACGGTACGGTCGCCTGAGTTCAGAAGCTCATGTGAAGTGTAAGGTGGGTTAATGATGTCACACTGGCACCAAATTTCACCACAATTCTGCCCAACGCCACCGTGGACGTGTCGCACGATGGGAAAGTCGTCACACCCCATCGTTACACACATTTCACCCCTTATTTTGACAGCTCTGCGATGGAGGTTAGAAACGCGACTCCCAGCGTTTAAATCACGCGGTTTTCTTACGGGTGGCAGAGGAAAACTTTCCAGAGACATTGCCGGTCAGAATCAAAAGAAAATACATGACGGCGTGGCGTAGAGGCTGTCAATGAAACCATCCCTTTCCTTGAGACGCCGATTTCGACAAATTTCGTGATCAAAAACGACAGTTCACGGTACGATAAGCAACAGGAACACGTTCATGACAGCGTTTGACACTATTGACGCATCCTGAGCGGTCAAACCTTTTCTGCAGACGTCACAGGGCTGCAGATTTATTGAACTTGGTCTCTCCCCTTGCGAGTGCAGTGCGAACACAGTTCTTGCTCTGATGCGCAGACTGGAACCACTAGGGACCGTTCAGAGCCATTCGACGAAACCTGAGCGTGACCAAAGCAGCAAAGGGTGTTATACTTTTCAAGCCCTCCTGTTTCGCACCCTTTCGTGACCTGATTCCGGATGGTTGCAATATTGATTCATGTATGGATAAAACGGCAAATAGTCACTCAAAGAAACCCCTCCCCACCCACAGTTCAGCAAAACCCTCCGTAGTACCCACCCACCTTCACCGAGGACTGTAAAAGTGTATCTTCAAAAAGAAAGTCTGCAAAGTAGCCTGAATCACCAGTAGGAGGGGATCCACGTGACACGCTCCCAAGACCACTTGCCTGCCTGCAGGCGCCTAGGAGTATTTTTCACGTTTTCTCTGTAAACGCACAGTATTGAAATACTCAATACATGTTGGCGAGATTCACCAAGGGTGTTGCCAAATTAAAAGACGGCAGAGGGATCCTTCACATTCTTATTCATGCAGGTGTCAATGTCGCACCTCTCCATGATCACACCACATAATGGTGAGAAACAGTAGCTTTGAAGAAGCATAAGGGCCCATTGCTGCTTGAGATCACGTTCAAATTTCAGAGAATGGTTTTGAGTGGTATGTATTGGTTCCAACCTGTACAGCAAAAGGGGGGAGATCACGGTCATTGTGGCTGCAGCCCAGTAATGTCCGTCGAGAAGTTCTGGATTACCAATGAGGTGTTCGTAGTGCCAGGGGTTGTTCAGAATGTATTCCTGTTGCTCAACGTACTACCAACTGCCCTTTTCAACCGAGAAGTGTGTGGGAATCAACGTCGCAATAAAGGGGTGGTTCCTTTCATGCTCTTTATGCCACCCTCTGAGGCATTTTCGTTTCGATTGTGATCGACGGTGTGTCTGAAATGTTTTCCTCGGCTACTCATAAGGAAACAGACTGATTTCAACACTAGACGCCGCTGATCTATCCTCCATTGCAGAGGTGTCAAAAGAAGGGGTGAAATGTGGGCAGGGGGCTGTCCATTATGCAACGTACACGTCACATGAACTTGGTGAGCTCAGGCCTTTTTTTCGCTTGTGTCAACACGTTGGTGTCTGAAGCGTCGACGAGCCAGAGGACGGCGTCCCAGGACTCCACGCTTTTGCGGCATCACAGAGGAGGTTGGCAGGCACTTCTGAGCTAAATCTCAAAACTAAGGGTATGAATGGTAAACGATTACAGCATTTTGAAAAAGTGATCCATTAGTTCTGCAGTACATTCTAGGAACACCTTAACATGTGAAGAAGAAACGAAACACAGATGCACGCTGGCGCACACACACACACACACACACACACACACACACACACACACACACACACACACAAATTTCCTTATTTCCTTTAATTCAATTCGGAACATCATTCTCTTTGACAATAAATTGGAAACAGGTTCAGATCACAAGTTGCGAGTAATTGTTTATCAGTCAAAGGCCGGAGCTAGAAATCCTCTCCGATATATTCGGCGCTGGGTACACTTCCATCCCACCACTGCAGCTGCCCATCAAATTTTCTTGCCTCTATGATATTCTGGCAAATATTCATGTCCATAATCCTGTAGGCTGATGTTGGTATGTTGCTGTATTATGGAACACTTTTTATGATTATATAAACGCCAATCATTTCGGAGTCTATCGGTATCAACATCGACTGCGAAAATATCAATCCTTTGGAACACAATTAGCTCCTTTGGACCACAGCTTTCAGAAGACAGATGCGCAAATTGTGATGTGACTTTCCTCGACTTCCGATTTCACATCACACTGTCTCTTAGTGTACACAGTATGAGCTGTCGGTATACTGGAACATGTTTGCATTATATTGATGGTTCGTTAGCAAACAGAACTTGGCGCGTCTTTATAGACCGGGTCCGGCCACTGCGTGCCAAATTTCTCGCGAGCGACGTGTGCTGCCGCGTACAGTCCACGGCTCGGTCTTTCTCGATTAGCTCGTACCTTCTTGCAAGTACTCAGGGACATTTCATTTAGTATTTCATTTCCACAGACTTGGATGTCAGCGCTATTTACCCTTTGCTAGTTATTCTTGTTTGAAGGACAGTCACAGGTTCAATGCTTGTTTGCATGAAAAGAGACTGTGTTGCGATATATCGTCACAAGACCTTAAAAATGAATGTGAAAGACAGAAGAAAGGGGTAGGAATTCTCAGTATCTATGATGCAGTCAAACAGACGATGGGTACTGCAGGTTTTCTATGAAACGCTATTACAATAGCATTCAGAAATAATTTAAAGATTTAGTTGACAACGGGAGAGTAAAAAAAATACAACGATCGACAGATGAGTTTCTTTGTTCAGTACATCAACAAGCACTTAGTATTTAATTTTCAGGCACGCAGAGTGTCAGGAAGCTGGAGGTATGTCCAGTAAAATTTATGGTGTCATGTATTATTCCACTCTCATCCACAACCGTTTCCGATGCAAATAAACGACGATTATGAAATCTTTATATTTTCTGAAAATACACTCCTGGAAATTGAAATAAGAACACCGTGAATTCATTGTCCCAGGAAGGGGAAACTTTATTGACACATTCCTGGGGTCAGATACATCACATGATCATACTGACAGAACCGCAGGCACATAGACACAGGCAACAGAGCATGCACAATGTCGGCACTAGTACAGTGTATATCCACCTTTCGCAGCACTGCAGGCTGCTATTCTCCCACGGAGACGATCGTAGAGATGCTGGATGTAGTCCTGTGGAACGGCTTTCCATGCCATTTCCACCTGGCGCCTCAGTTGGACCAGCGTTCGTGCTGGACGTGCAGACCGCGTGAGACGACGCTTCATCCAGTCCCAAACATGCTCAATGGGGGACGGATCCGGAGATCTTGCTGGCCAGGGTAGTTGACTTACACCTTCTAGAGCACGTTGGGTGGCACGGGATACATGCGGACGTGCATTGTTCTGTTGGAACAGCAAGTTCCCTTGCCGGTCTAGGAATGGTAGAACGATGGGTTCGATGACGGTTTGGATGTACCGTGCACTATTCAGTGTCCCCTCGACGATCACCAGAGGTGTACGGCCAGTGTAGGAGATCGCTCCCCACACCATGATGCCGGGCGTTGGCCCTGTGTGCCTCGGTCGTATGCAGTCTTGATTGTGGCGCTCACCTGCTCGGCGCCAAACACGCATACGACCATCATTGGCACCAAGGCAGAAGCGACTCTCATCGCTGAAGACGACACGTCTCCATTCGTCCCTCCATTCATGCCTGTCGCGACACCACTGGAGGTGGGCTGCACGATGTCGGGGCGTGAGCGGAAGACGGCCTAACGGTGTGCGGGACCGTAGCCTAGCTTCATGGAGACGGTTGCTAATGGTCCTCGCCGATACCCCAGGAGCAACAGTGTCCCTAATATGCTGGGAAGTGGCGGTGCGGTCCCCTACGGCACTGCGTAGGATCCTACGGTCTTGGCGTGCATCCGTGCGTCGCTGCGGTCCGGTCCCAGGTCGACGGGCACGTGCACCTTCCGCCGACCACTGGCGACAACATCGATGTACTGTGGAGACCTCACGTGCTGAGCAATTCGGCGGTACGTCCACCCGGCCTCCCGCATGCCCACTATACGCCCTCGCTCAAAGTCCGTCAACTGTACATACGGTTCACGTCCACACTGTCGCGGCATGCTACCAGTGTTAAAGACTGCGATGGAGCTCCGTATGCCACGGCAAACTGGCTGACACTGACGGCGGCGGTGCACAAATGCTGCGCAGCTAGCGCCATTCGACGGCCAACACCGCGGTTCCTGGTGTGTCCGCTGTGCCGTGCGTGTGATCATTGCTTGTACAGCCCTCTCGCAGTGTCCGGAGCAAGTATGGTGGGTCTGACACACCGGTGTCAATGTGTTCTTTTTTCCATTTCCAGGAGTGTACGTTGGTTAAATGTAGATGCATTTTTCGATTTAAAACTTGCTATTGTTAAATTTATCGAAGAAGTGAAGGAACGAAAATCACATCATCCGGAATGGATTTCAGAGTTCACATTTTAAGTGGATTTGACTGCACAAACACATACTGTAAGATGAGAAGTAACTTCTTTCTGATCTGATGGGAATGGGTTTAAAAAAATCACGTTATAGAACTGGTACATTCAGACAGCCGCAGTCCAGTTCCCTTAGCTCACTGACCTTAAAGAAAACGCGAGGTCTGAAGAATTCACTGAACCCTTGATATAATTATGAGGATAATTTTCTAAACGTTCCGATGACACCGCCAATTATACATCTGTTTTCTCACTGTTTTCAAACCGTTTGCCGTTTCAGGTGATGACGGCCCTAAGTGTGCGTGCAGATCTAACTGATTGACCTGCAAGGTAATTCCAGTTTTAATGACAATTTTTTTTTTTGTTAAGACTGTCCAGGGCATCTACACTGCATTCCTCAAGTAGAATTTCCACGCCTCCATAATGAGGTATCTAAATTGCTACAGTATTCCGATTGGCATACTTGTGTGAAAGACCTCTTTTGGTGATTATGAAACTAAATAAGTCAGATTACGTGGAAACTTGAGTGCGAAAATCTGTGAATATGCCTGCATCTGTCAATCTGCTGGAAGTTTGTATCAGATTAAAATTATATTTTGCCTTCAGCGCGTCAAAAATAATTAAATAATATTTAAAAATTTCTTTGTTTGTGATGTATGTTGCCCAGAAATGTGAAACATAAAACCAAGGCGTAAGCAGTGGGACTGCACAGCCGTTTCTGTGCGGCGTGTTCACAATGTTCCCCTCTTCCCTGTGCTCGCCCTCAGACAGCGTAGCGTGGTGGAGGCGGTAGAGTGCAGCAGGTCTGCACGCCTTGGAATTCGGGCCCGGGTATGGGCCTGCGAGCCGAAATCTTGGTTGCCGCTGTTATAGGCGATCAGAAATTGTCGTCAAAGAAATTTCTGGAGCACTCCAGTGGAGAGTTAAAAGGCTGTTACCATTCATTATATGTAGAAATTATGTGACGGATAATATAGGAAACACCACGAGGCTTTTCTTTGTGTGGCTATGGTACAAAGTAAACTCGCAGGGCCATATAAACGTATGTAAACTGTGGAAGGATGGATGTAGGTTGAAGTTTAGTGCACAGGGACTGGCAGTTAATTGTAGTCATTAACGAAACATAATGACACTGAATAAATATTGGAGAATGCATCGTTGATTAAAAGACTCCTTATCAGTTCCTGATAACAACTGCAACCATTAAATTTAATAAACACACTCATCTGGTCTACGTTAGTTGGGGTGGTAACACCCCAGTTTGCATCCTGTAATCTTGTCTCAAATGGTGGCTATTCTCATTACGCCCCTAATATTTTTGTTTATTGTGTTGGGAGACATAGTGATATAACAGGACAACATTATTTTAACATAAGATACCAAAGATTTGATTCTATGGAGGTGTAAAAGGATTCGGTGGCCTCCATACGGGCAGCAATAGTTCCAGGATGTGGGTAGACTGGCCAACGCTTCCACGTCTGTAACGGCACCTTATTGACAGAGCACCACGTGCGGGGAATTGAAAAGGCCAGTGATCTCAGTAACGCGTGTTAGGCACGAGGCTACAGCCAAAAGTTCAATTTATTCAGGTCGTAAACAAATACACATATACACAGCAAATTAAAAGGCAAATACGAGCTTAAATTATGGAGGAAAATAATTTTGTTAGCAAGACGTACCGTACAACAGCTTCCGATAAAACTGAAAGACCCGTAAATGAAAGTAAAGCAACATTTGTTTTTAGAGCTCAAAATATTTTTGGACACTGGGTTGATCATAACATCTCTCGAGGAATGTATAGACACTTTCAGTCCAGTATTTGTAAGATAAAATGTGATGATTACGGAAACGGTTATATTTGGTAGACAGGCCAAGTATTAAAGTTTGTTTTAATGAACTTAAGGACACAGGTAAAACTGCACTAGGTACACATTCACCAATATATAATCAAGAAATCACTAGTATTAACAACGCAGAAGAATGCGTTAGCTCAAGACAGTGTGCTCGCACAGTTGTTTATCATTTGCAAGTAACGATCAGCCATTGTCTGAAGGAACCTGTGGAATCACTGCCCAGGCCGACTGTTTTGAAAATGTGGAACAGACCTTGCCTAAAGCCCTGGGATAATTTACCACTTACTATAACGAAAATCACCTGAAGCTGAATCCTCCCAATACTCAGTCCAGAACTCACACATGTGTGTTGCTCCTCAGAAACTAACACGCAGCTACAACCATTCAAATCATCTGGGAAGGAACTGCTCTTGGAACTGTCTGACTCCGAATTATCTGGGAGTGACTCTGGACACTGCGCTAACGGCACTGCCTAAACGTGAAAGAGAAAGTGTCTGCGAGGAACGACACTGTAGGGAAACTGACACGTACTATGTGGGAAGTTTACCCGCGCACCGTGAGGGCTGGCGCTCTATCGCTATGTTACTCCCGTGCGGAATATGCATGTTCGGCATGGTACAAGTCCAGGCATGCCAAGAACATACATGTGGCACTTAATGAGAGCTACTGCATTATCACGAATTTTTGAAGATCTACACCCGTTTATAAACTCCACTGTCTTGCTGACATAGCTCATCCTTAAATTAAGCACGAGATAGCTGCTTGATGCGAGACGAACAGAGTTACGAGTACGGAAGCTCACCCTCCATTTGGCCTTCAGCCACCACATCCTCGGCCGAAATCAAGAAAGAGCTCCTTGGATACTACTAAATGCCGCGCGGAACTAGCCGAGCGGTCAAGGGCGCTGCAGTCATGGACTGTGCAGCTCGTCCTGGCGGAGGTTCGAGTCCTCCCTCGGGCATGGGTGTGTGTGTTTGTCCCTATGATAATTTGGGTTAAGTAGTGTGTAAGCTTAGAGACTGATGACCTTAGCAGTTAAGTCCCATAAGATTCCACACACCTTTTACCATTTGAACAAATCTGTTAAAGGAACATCGCAACAAGCAAGGATATGAAAGTGGCGGCAAAAATGTCTACAGTTGGAGAAATGAATGGTTCCGAAGGAAGAGCTTCCTCCTCGTTATCCAAAGAAGTGGACGACGTGGAAGGCTCTCAGCAGAAAATGGTTCTAATGACTCTGAGCACTGTGGGACGTAACATCTGAAGTCATCAGTACAACTACTTAAACCTAAGGACATCACACACATCCATGCCCGAGGCAGGATTCGAACCTGCGACCGTAGCGGTCGCGCGGTTCCAGACTGAAGCGCCTATAACCGCCGGCCACACCAGCCGGCGCTCTCAGCAGACTACGCTCTATTTACAACGAGACGCAAGACCAACTTGTGGAAGTGGAGCATTCCTGTGGAGTCAGTTCTTTGCAAAACTCATGCAGTGCAGACTGACAGTCACCCACTACACTGTTCCTCATCTCTAACCTCATGCGCCATGAAAGACCTGATGAAGACGACACCGAATGAACCTGACTTGACCAGTTTCTGTTCAACCAGCGCATAAATTGATTAGGATGATCGATTTCCAATAGTTGATTATATACTTTGTACTTCTAACACTATAATAATTTTGCATGGAACAAACAAGGGCGGTAGCTCGACGTGTGTGAAGAAGTTGAAATTTATGCTGCTAATAGGAAAGAACCTGACAATAATCTTAACGAACAGAACTAGTTTTCCAGTAACGCTTGAACAAATGTATACAACTAGCCACAGTGCCCGGCATTGCCCGGCATATTTAATGTCTGCCACGCGAAGTGATTGGTCCTTGGCCTTCTTTATACACTCCTGGAAATTGAAATAAGAACACCGTGATTTCATTGTCCCAGGAAGGGAAACTTTATTGACACATTCCTGGGGTCAGATACATCACATGATCACACTGACAGAACCACAGGCACATAGACACAGGCAACAGAGCATGCACAATGTCGGCACTAGTACAGTGTATATCCACCTTTCGCAGCAATGCAGACTCCTATTCTCCCATGGAGACGATCGTAGAGATGCTGGATGTAGTCCTGTGGAACGGCTTTCCATGCCATTTCCACCTGGCGCCTCAGTTGGACCAGCGTTCGTGCTGGACGTGCAGACCGCGTGAGAGGACGCTTCATCCAGTCCCAAACATGCTCAATGGGGGACAGATCCGGAGATCTTGCTGGCCAGGGTAGTTGACTTACACCTTCTAGAGCACGTTGGGTGGCACGGGATACATGCGGACGTGCATTGTCCTGTTGGAACAGCAAGTTCCCTTGCCGGTCTAGGAATGGTAGAACGATGGGTTCGATGACGGTTTGGATGTACCGTGCACTATTCAGTGTCCCCTCGACGATCACCAGAGGTGTACGGCCAGTGTAGGAGATCGCTCCCCACACCATGATGCCGGGTGTTGGCCCTGTGTGCCTCGGTCGTATGCAGTCCTGATTGTGGCGCTCACCTGCTCGGCGCCAAACACGCTTACGACCATCATTGGCACCAAGGCAGAAGCGAATCTCATCGCTGAAGACGACACGTCTTCATTCGTCCCTCAATTCACGCCTGTCGCGACACCACTGGAGAAGGGCTGCACGATGTTGGGGCGTGAGCGGAAGACGGCCTAACGGTGTGCGGGACCGTAGCCCAGCTTCATGGAGACGGTTGCGAATGGTCCTCGTCGATACCCCAGGAGCAACAGTGTCCCTAATTTGCTGGGAAGTGGCGGTGCGGTCCCCTACGGCACTGCGTAGGATCCTACGGTCTTGGCGTGCATCCGTGCGTCGCTGCGGTCCGGTCCCAGGTCGACGGGCACGTGCACCTTTCGCCGACCACTGGCGACAACATCGATGTACTGTGGAGACCTCACGCCCCACGTGTTGAGCAATTCGGCGGTACGTCCACCCGGCCTGCCGCATGCCCACTATACGCCCTCGCTCAAAGTCCGTCAACTGCACATAAGGTTCACGTCCACGCTGTCGCGGCATGCTACCAGTGTTAAAGACTGCGATGGAGCTCCGTATGCCACGGCAAACTGGCTGACACTGACGGCGGCGGTGCACAAATGCTGCGCAGCTAGCTCCATTCGACGGCCAACACCGCGGTTCCTGGTGTGTCCGCTGTGCCGTGCGTGTGATCATTGCTTGTACAGCCCTCTCGCAGTGTCCGGAGCAAGTATGGTGGGTCTGACACACCGGTGTCAATGTGTTCTTTTTTCCATTTCCAGGAGTGTATATAGCCACATATTATGTATAAAATATTTGTGTGATGTCCTGAGGTTCGTTAGGTTAAAGTAGTTCTAAGTTCTAGGGGACTGATGACCATAGATGTTTAGTCCCATAGCGCTCAGAGCCATTTTTTGAAAATATTTGTAGATAGATTCTATGTCTTCCCAATGTTCATTGGGAGATCCCGTAGAAACCTGAAGTAAATCGGCCAAGGACTTTTGGTTACAACTTCTCCCCTTTTGACTTTACGTACGTTTATGTTTCAAGGCAGATTACGAAATCTTATCTCAACAGTGATCCTCCTCTTGTCGTGAAGGTAAGGTGTGCAAAATTTCATCAAGATCGGAATAAAACTGTGAGTTTGTATGAATTAAAACCAAGCAAACGGTCACTCTCCTCTATATTGATAGATTGATAGATATAGCTCTCCATTAGGTGAAAAATATCTGATGTTCTTCGTTGTTCCGCGAGCAGGAGCTGTTTATCATGTTAGCCGACCATGATAGAAGATGGTTGGTGCAGACAACAGCCTGTGATTTGCGCAAACACAGCACAGCGTCGGTTGGCACTCGGCCTGCTACGGTAAGTGGTCTAGCCCCCACTCTGTTGTTTCCCACACTTTTGTCACCTAACACCTTTGTTAATTTGTAGTAACTGTCTGCTGAAAGTTATAGTTATTATTTTAACTATATCCCAAACTGTCTCCATTTACTACTTAGAGTAAGGGTTCTCAGTAAAGTTTTATCTTGTTTACTGGAATGAAGGCAATTTATTAACGGTATGTTTTAACAGCTTGACGACTCAAGCTTTGCTAATCATCTGTTTTAGTTAATTTTGCGCCGCCTTTTAAAATCCATACGCAAGAACGAAAATTTATTAAACAAAATGTAGAGTGAAGTTGTCTTTTGCATCTGTACGTTATTTTTTACTGTACGACTCTCCACACATGATGATACATGCTATATTGACGTGTCTTTTAATTTTTAATTTTCTGTTACATAAGCTGCGTCATGGCCACGATTACTGAATAAATTTTCTTTGCTTCACGACTACGGTCACAAATTTTTCTCACCAGACTACTGGTTTCGGTCTATAATGACCATCTTCAGCTCTGTTTTATAAAAACATATCCTTACATACTGGGCACTACGGCTCCAGTATATTAGGACACGTTTTTGTAAGACAGACGTCAAGATGGTCACTATAGACCTGGGACCTCTGCTGTTCCTGATCTATATAAATGACCTGTGCGACAATCTGAGCAGTTCTCTTAGGTTGTACGCAGATGATGCTGTAATTTACCGTCTAGTAAGGTCATCCGAAGACCAGTATCAGTTGCAAAGCGATTTAGAAAAGATTGCTATATGGTGTGGCAGGTGGCAGGTGGCAGTTGAGGCTAAATCCGTGTTACGGATGGGGCATGTCTGAGCTTGTGACGATATCGTAATAAACGTGGGGGAACTACCTTTATCGTGTACTTGACAATTCTCTCCCTTTCCCTGCGCCTACACCTCATTCTCACTGTTTACAGCGCCACATTTTCACCTGGTGGCAGGAAGTGGAACTATTATTTTTTCAGTATAAGAAGCGAGCGCCAGTTAATAAATATACCAACGACATATCAGCATCCTGCGATGTATACAAATCGCAATACAGCACTGCAACTCTCGGAACGCCATTAGTTTAACTATGACCACACAGTGTAACACGGCATGCTTTGTACAGCACAGTAAACAACCAAGTAAAAAATACCCTTTACATCACTTAACAATGTTGTACATAATAGCGCACCTTCATATATTTTGACTTTGGCTTTACTTTAGGCACAAATACCTGATTATGGTCGCACTGTTGGCTGGTTGTAAAATAATATTTTTCCATACGACTGGGTTATCGTTTTAAACAATAAATAGAGAAACTTTCTGTATTAGCTAATTTTCTGAATTACCTCAATATTTAAGCCTATGTAATGGGTATCAGCAGGCTCCCTAGTCCTTCATAGTTACGCATTCTTGTCTGTATTCCAAATCGGTTACCCTCCTTGAAGTACGCAACTGCAAATTTTCTGTGCACTTTGTAAATCAGAAAGCGATATGCAGAAGTGGAAGTAAAGTATACGGGTAGGTCTATGTACTCTGCCTTTTATATGAAGCCTTAAAGAACCTTTTTCACTTTTGCTGCAGTAGAAATAAATTAGCTTCGTCCAGAACAACGGCCGACGCACCCAGTGCAATGTGACCACGCCCTCACCTATCGCAACGCGTCCCTCGGGGGACAGAGTCCATGACCAACGATCACGAGTCACTCAGGGCCATGGGCGCCCCCCCCCCCCCCCCCCCGTGCTGCCCAACACTATTCCCTCCGGAGACAGTGCCGGAGCATTAAATGAACTGGCTCCCAGATTAGTGAAGCCGCTGATAGCTCCCAGTCACGGAAAATGCCAGTTTACATCTTGAAGTCCATTCAGACTATCTTTAGACTGAAATGTAGGCGGATTGCATGGCGCTCGTACTACTCTGCGGGCGCGGGTAATGGGCAATAATTCGGAGGCTTACTTTATTTGCTGGAGAGTTGTTTCCTCTGGGTTGAAACAGACCGGCTCCTCTTCGTCCAGCTGCATCTGCGGAAGAAAGAGAGGATCCAGTCCGTCGCTGCGAACAATTTAGCTTATGGATTACGTCTTCCATGAGTCATCTGCAGTATCTATAGTAATGGTGTTGCTCTACACCCTTTGCATAACTGATCAACTACAAATAAAAATCGTTTCTTTCGTGTAGCATGTAATTATTTTACATGGCACAACGCACTAATTTCTATGTAACGTTTTTGCTACGGTGTAGAGAGATCTCCAGAAAGAGTTGTTTCAGCTTACTGTCCAGTTTAAATTCGCTGTGCGCCAGAAATTTTACATTATTAAGCAAATTCGAGAGGTTTTGTAAGAGCACCATTCGCTACTTTCAGAGCTATAGTTTTCTCTTTATTTTAATTTTTGCACTCTGTTTATCAGTATCATTAATTCAGCTTAACTGTGATATTATTTACAATATTCTGGGCGAGAGAGTCTTTGTGGTGTTAGACTGTAAACCTCCACGGGCTCCTAAATTCAGTTGGTGGACACTCACTCCCGACGTGTAATGATGATCATATCTTTTGTGCTTGTACGTTGTTCTCCATGCCTGCCGAATGGTTACCTGCATTAAGTAACATTTAGTTTGCCTCGCATCTAACAGCAAATCCCCTTTGCTAAATTATAGTCCGGTATAATAAAGAATAGCTATTAGACTTCAGAAAGAATATAGTAATTCTAATCCCAAAGAAAGCAGGTGCTGAGGGGTGTGAAAATTACCGAACTATCAGTTTAATAAGTCATGCTGGCAAAATACTAACACGAATTCGTTACAAACGAATGGAAAAACTAATAGAAGCCGACCGCGGGAAAGATCAGTTTGGATTCCGCAGACATGTTGGAACACGCGAGGCAATACTGACCCACGACTCATCTTAGAGGATAGGTTAAGGAAAGGCAAACCTACGTTTCTACCATTTAAAGAGACAAAAATCTTTTGAGTTGACTGGTATACTCTCCCACATATTTTTAAGGTGACACGTATAAAATACAGGGAGCGAAAGACTATAATTTGCACGGAAACCAGATGGCAGTTATAAGAGTAGAGAGGCATGATAGGGAAGCTGTGATTGAGAAGGGAGTGAGACAGGGTTGTGGCCTGTTTCCGATTATATTCAATCTGTATTTGAGCAAGCAGTAAAGGAAACAATAGAAAACCTTGGAGGAGGAATTAAAAACCATGGAGAAGACATAACAACTCAGAGGTTTGCCGACGACATTGTAATTGTGATAGAGACAGCAAAGGACTTGGAAGAACAGTTGAACGGAATGAACGGTGTCTTGAAAGGAGGGGATAAAATGATCATAAAAAAACCAAAATGAGGATAATGAAATATAGCTGAATTACATTAGTTGATGCTGAGGGAATTAGTTTGGGAAATGAGACATGGTAGTAAATGAGTTTGACTATTTGGAGAGCAAAATAACTGATGATGGTAAAAGTAGAGAGGATATAAAATGTAGAACGGCTTTGGCAAAGAAATCATTTCTGAAGAAGAGAAATATAACATCGAGAATGGATTTATGTGTCAGGGACTCTTTTCTCAAAGTATTTGTATGAAATTCAGCCAAGTACTTAAGTGAAACGGACGATAAACAGTGTAAACAATAAGAGAATAGAAGCTTTCTAAATGTGGTGCTACAAAAGAATGCTGAAGATGAGATAGGTAGATCATGTAACTAATGAGGAAGAACTGAATAGAATTGAGAGAAGAGGCATTTGTGGCACAACTTGACTACAAGAGGGGATCGGTGGGTAGGATACGTTTTGAGGCATCAAGGGATCACCAGTTTAGTACTGGAGGGAAGCGAGGATGGTAAAAATCGTGGAGGGAGACCAAGAGATCAATACCCTATGTAAACTCAGAAGGCTGTAGGTTGAAGTAGTTATTCGGAGATGAAGTGGCTGCACAGGATAGAGTAACACGTATTAAAACAGGAAACCGGATTATTCTGAAATAACGTAAATCTGATGGTGCAAAAATTATCTAACTTATCTTTAAATGTAATGAACCATGAAGATAAGTAGTGTCTCAACACGGCCTTACATACTTGCACCATCGTAGCGTAATACCTTCACGGCCTGCGTCGTCCTACTGTAAAACCGACTGCCTAGAACTATATTTTATTTTTTTCCCCCGTATACTCTGTCGTCGGAGTGGGGTGTTTGTTATTCAGCCGACTGGACATCACGGTTCCTTCCAGCCAAGTTCCTGGCAAAGTGGTAGCATGATTGAAGCCATCTTAATTAGGAATCTTTAGGAAAGGATTTCCATTTCCGCATTTGCATTGTAATCAAAATAAATCTCCCTAGAGCCGTTCTTGGAACTTCGGGATTGCAGCTATTTCTATTATTGTCTCTGTGACGATACGGCCCAGTCGAAAATTTGAAGATTTAGTATAAGTACATGAAATGCAAAAAATTGTTCAAATGGCTCTAAGCACTATGGGACTTAGCATCTGAGGTCAACAGTCCCCTATACTTAGAACTACTTAAACCTAATTAACCGAAGGACATCACACACATCCATGCCCGAGGCAGGATTCGAACCTGCGACCGCAGCAGCCGCGTGGTTCCGGACTGAAGCGCCTAGAACCGCTCGGCCACCGGGGCCGGCACATGAAAGGCAGTAAGGCTGAGGACTTGCGCATTCGTTGCAGTGTGGAGGAGTTGACGAAAAATTTGGAAAAAAATGGCTCTGAGCACTATGGGACTTAACATCTGTGGTCATCAGTCCCCTAGAACTTAGAACTACTTAAACCTAACTAACCTACGGACATCACAAACATCCATGCCCGAGGCAGGATTCGAACCTGCGATCGTAGCAGTCGCGCGGTTCCGGACTGAACGCCTAGAACCACTAGACCACCGCGGCCGGCAGAAAAATGTGAAAACACAGCGATAAATGCATGCTTGAACATAAATGCAGATGCTAGCGAAGCGTGCATGTTGAGCTGTTGAGCACTGACGACGAACAGAAACTGTGCAATGCCCTCAGTGCGTTGCTTATCCCATTTGAGGTCAAAACAGTGTTTTGTGCTGTTGTGAGTGCATTATTTCGGAAATAATCTGACTCCATCGTCTGAGTTTTGTTGGTGCTCGGATGGTCATTGCTTCCGTAATCAAGATATGGTGTCCCAAGAGGCACCATATCGAAGATGTGTACCGCGTACAGAGAAAGCGGACGACCATCGTATGCACAGTGACATCACGTACGAAAGTGTGTGTTGAGTGATCGTGAGAGGCGGTCGTTGATGTGTCACGAAAAATGAGAGGAGAAAAGTCCTTGCAGAACTGAAAGTCACAAGCGCGATACCTATCGCGCTAAGAGATCACGAAGAGAGATCCATGAGCAGGGTAGTACAGGAGCACTCATCAGTACCGCCAAGGCCCACAACAGCAAAACGTGGAGCCAAAGCCATAAAATCTAGACTGCGGGACAATGGAAGAGAGTCATTTGGTAGGGTGACTCTTGTTGTACTCTGTTTCCAACTTCTAACTGAGTTTACGTCCAAACAGTGAAATTTGGCAGAGATTCCTTGACAGTTTGAAATGCTACATCGTGAAATTCCATGGTCGCCGTGGTTATTCTGCAATTATTATGTCACCATTTTGGCTGATGAGGTCCAACCCGTGCAACAATATCTGTTCCTTAACGGTGATTCTGTGATCAGGTCGCGAGAGCACCTGTTCACACATGTCTCATCGTCGACGACCGGATTTCTTAGAACGAGAATGAATTGTCGCAATTCCACTGACCTCCGAAGTCACCCGATCTTAATATTATTGAACCTTTGCCGTCTGCTTTGGAGAGAAACGTGCAAGATGGCTGTGCACCTCCATTATCGTTATCTGAACTTTCCAATATTTTGCAGGGAGATAGATCTAAAATTGAAACTTCCTGGCAGATCAAAACTATGTACCGGACCGAGACTCGAACTCGGGACCTTTCCCTTTCGCGGGAAAGTGCTCCACCATCTCTTCTCAATATTACAGGAGTGCTAGTTCTGCAGCATCGCAAGAGAGCTTCTGTGAAGGTTGGAAGATAGGAGACGAGGTACTGGTGGAAGCAAAGCGATGAGGACGCGGCGTTAGTCGTGCTTGGGTAGCTCAGATGGCAGAGAACTTGCACGCGAAAGGCAAAGGTCCCGAATTCGAGTCTCGGTCCGGCACACATTTTTGATCTGACAAGAAGTTTCATAGCAGCTCACACCCCGCTTCAGAGTAAAAATTTCATTCTGGGTGTAAAATTCCCTCGAAAACTAGACGCTACCTGTATTTATCCATTCCGAAATGATTGGTACCGGTTTTAATGCTGACGTGTTTTCGAAACCGTTTTAGGCATAGCAATGTGTGGTGTTTGGGTTGTTTCCATGTTTTCGATGACCCCCTGTATAGTAACGATTCCAAAAACACCGCAGAGGCCCGAATCCCACAAGTTCGGGAATATTTCGGAAATTTATTTTCAGGTACAATATCTGTTGTTACTTCATCATTATTCGAAGAGGAAACAATACAATTCCTCTTCCTTTCTGGCTGTTATGGTATTTAAAATATATTCGCAGTTACGAATATGGAAAAACGTCAGCTCTATAATAGAAAGACAAGAATGAAAATTTGTGCCTTACACGGACTTAAAACCGTAGATCCCACTTATTAAGAATAGTCGCCTTACCATAATGCTAGCCAATCACGACATAACGTCCAGACTCAACCTTCCATATGTCGTCAGCCATATATATACGTACATCCGCTATGTATATTCCAGTACAAACGAGACATCTTAATTGAAAGTGATTTGCCCCGTGTCGACGGATCAATAAGATCTGCAGTATCTGCATTATTCCTAATTATGACAGAGCGCTCCTTCGGACTTGCATGTATGTCCAAAGGAACGGGCACAGCAGTAACTACAACCGTTATGAAATGTATGAATTGTATTCGCCGTTGCCATTATGGACAATCATCACCTGTAAAAATGGAATGACGACAATGAAAATTTGTGCCGACCGGTAAGCAAACCGAGATTCCCCGCTCATTTCGAGGGGTCGTTTCACCATTAGGCTGTCCGAACATGACTCACAGCGAGACCCAAAGTTCCATATGTCGTCAAACATGTGTGGAGTTTCAAGTAAAATGTGTCCCCTAGACGGGAATACACATATTTGAAGTACGAGTACAGATTGTAGTCACCTGGCTGACGACATATGGAACTTTGGGTGTGGTCGTAAGACATGCTCGGATGGCCTAAGGGTATAAACACGTGCTCTGATACAGGATAACAAATTGCGTCGAATGGACATGCTCCAACGAATATGTGATGCCAACACTTATCTTGTCTCCAAACTAAAATATTTTGCCCACGTCCTTCCCTTGACGGTTACTTCGCAAGCATATGGACATTTTTCGTGAGCTCCGGTCTCGGCCGATACGCCACCCTGACACTGCCGCAGCGGGCGTAAGGTATCGGTTTAATTCATTATAACCGTATGCGAAGGGATCGGTTGGTAGGACATGTTCTGAGACATCGAGGGATCACCAATTTAGTATTGGAGGGCAGCGTGGAGGGTAAAAATCGTAGAGGGAGACCAAGAGATGAATACACTAAACAGATTCAGAAGGATGTATGCAGTAGATACTGGGAGATGAAGAAGCTTGCAAATGATATAGCATGGTGAGCTGCATCAAAACAGTCTCAGGACTGAAGACCACAACAACAACAACCGTGAGCGATAGCTTTATCGCAACACTATGCCTCACACATGGACCTCTGTCCACGCCAGTCTTACGGGCACCCTGATAGCTCACGTGGCACCACGCTCTCTGCATCCACCATTTTCTGTAGGACAAATTTCACCGGCACTCGGCCAGATCATAGTGTTCTTGATTGACCTCACCTGCTTACGATCAGACCTTCCGACAACACGGATGCCCGGCACGAAAGAGTATTATCGCCTTTACCAACAGCAGCAAGCTGTCAATACGGTCACCCATAGACCCCCAAAAATTGGCTGGAACACGGTGTGGCGAGCGGTGCACACACCATTTCTACCTACGACTGTGAGTTCATTGTGGTACGTGGTTGTGAACGGCAAGTTCGCTACTCGTCAATGGCTACATTCCTTTCACCTGACGGACGACCCCTTGTGTCGGACATGCTCAGTCGTTCACTCTGATGCACACAGCGTGACTTGGGGCGCGACCAGCGAATGCTGCCTGCACACCCAGCGCATGCTGACATTACTCTTGCGGTGATAGCCAGAGTATACGCCCCTGATGATATATTGCACCCCGACTGCGCATCCTGTCAACCAAGTGGGACAAATGCTGTTAACTGTCTAAAAGGCATGGCACTTTACTACGTATTTCTTCTTGCTCACAAAGGGTGTCTCGACTTTTGGTCTCTACTGATGATGACACACGCAGCTTTCAGCCGCCACCCGAAGTACAGGAACCACTTGCCTAGTTATTTAGGTTCATTATTTGCCGACCTTCCTCCTCACCTGATGAAGAATCCTGAAGAATATTGATCCACTACGGAGGGAATAGGGGGAGAAACCCCTACAAACAGACGAGAAGATGACTCGGACGCTCGGCTACGGCAGTTGTAGGATCTTCTTTTAGTCAATACATACCAAAAATAAAAATTAAATTAAATAAATAAACACAGACAACCCCGATAAATCCTCTCCCTCATCCTTTGATCCTAGAACACGTTGCGCGGTTGGGATGACCAGACCTCGAGTGTCGACCCCGGCCCTACCAGTCATCCTGCCGCTGCAGCGATTCCTTAGAATAAAAAAAAAAAATCTTTCCTGCGAAAGGCAAAGTTCCTGAGTTCGAGTCCCACTTCGTCACACAGTTTTAGTCTTCCAGGAAGTTTCATATTTAGATTTAGTTTCAAAGGTCTTCCCAAGAGCGAAGGAACGTCATCTAACGTATGAGAGGGACAGGAAAAGGGGGCGGTAGAGGGAGGGGAGCTATGGAATTTTTCAAAGCAGACCTGTATAATTCATTTGTTTTAATAGTAGGAGCCAATTCTGGGAGTGTATGTTTTGTAATTTTTTAATTGCGATATTTACTAAAGATATTTACCATTCATATTCTTTTTGAATAAATGAACCGAAAAAAATTTGAAAGAGAGGTAAGACGACTGCTCGCGACAAGTGTGATATCTAGGTTGGAGTCCCAATACGTCCCAAAATTTCACCGTCGTCATTCCATTATGCAGCTCGTGGTGGTCCCTATTTGCAAATGAGAATACATGTAAGGTATTTCGTAAAATCAGTAGTTACCAAACTGCTTGTTACTTCGGACATGTATCCATCCATTCATGCCCGAAGGAATATTGCATTTTAATTCGAAATAATACAAGTTGTGCAATATCGTGTTATGGTACCTTTTGTCTAGTTGCTTATATACATATAAGTCGAATTGTCCTAGCTAGCATAGTGGCATGGTCCAACCACATGGTCCAATCACATCTCCCATGAACAACAGATAATGTTGACCAGCCAAATGGTACAGATGGAGACAACATATCATTGAGGCGCACTGTACAGTTACAGTCTACAAACTGACAAGTAATGGGGATCAGTACAAAGAGAAGTAGACGGCACGTTACATGGCTGTTGGTGCAAGTAAAAACACTGTACGACCTGAAACAGTTTTAATTTCTTATCGTTGCCTTGTTGTGTGAATAACGTCAGTAAATATTTATACCCAGTTACTTGTGCCGCACAGAGTACGTCAAGGGGCAGCCTGGTGACTGGACACAGGTACCCTGGACAATGTGGCTCACGCATGCTTGCACTCCTGCTATTGTTGTATCGTATGGAGAAATATCATAGTGGCAACCGGCATGTGCTTCTTGCCTCTACATTTGTGGACAAGAATATAATGGAGATGTCTAAGCAAACTGAAAATTTGTGACTCATTTTATGATTTTGGATATTGCCGGAAAGTAAAGTATGAAAGGATATTCTTCGTGGATGTGTGTTTTATTTCAATGTGAGAACAGAGCGCATTACGCCACATTAACGAAAGTTTCTAACAAATAATTTAGTTAGTGGGACAGGAAATCGAAAAACGTGTCGAAAAAGACGTTACGATACACCCAAAGAAAAATTTCCTGAATTACAGCTTAGAGACCATCTAAGATGGGACACTTGGCTGCTACACCTGGTATGAGGTCACTGGACAATGGGGACAGACGGTGCTTTGAGGCTAAGTGTAATGACTGTCAGAGTTGTAGCCAGTAGAGGTCTGGCCCATTTCGAGCCTAGTGAAACTAATTGTCAAAAGTGCCTTGTTGCGCCAACAGTTCCTGTTGCACTCTGTAGTCGTTACATGTAATCAGTGCAAGTAAGAAAAATTACTTGTAAAGTCAACCTGTGAATGTTAGAACTGTCCCAAAGTAATAACTACATAGCAGCAAAGTTACCCTGCGATAATTATTGAATATAAGCATAATAAGATTTTGTTCGTTGGAGTATGAAATTTTTCGTCCGAGAAATGTATTAGGAGTAACTGAAATCAGGTAGCTGTGGTCCAAAACATAATATTTTGTGGAAATGAAAGTAGCTTTTGTGTACTTCTATTAAAATCCTACTACTCGCACATGAAATCCTTCAGGTTGTTATTAACTGCAAATGAAGCAATCACGTGGAACTACTTGTAAATAATAATGTCATGAACGCAATAAATAGATCACCACTGGTTTCATTTACAGAACAGACATAAAAATTGCAACAATGCATAACGAAGTTTCTCAGCAGGACAGCTGTTAACACGTACTACTAAACAGAAATAACGGTTCCGCAGTGAACTTTCTTTTACTTCAGGGACTGTCACAATCTATGACACACACACGTAACATGTTTCGGCTTACACTGGCCGACTTCAGATAGTGTTGACCACGAGTGTCATTTGTTGAAGCCGGCCGAAGTGGCAGTGCGGTTCTAGGCGCTGCTGTCTGGAACCGCGAGACCGCTGCGGTCGCAGGTTCGAATCCTGCCTCGGGCATGGATATGTGTGCTGCCCTTAGGTTAGTTAGGTTCAACTAGTTCTACGTTCTAGGGGACTAATGACCTCAGAAGTTGAGTCCCATAGTGCTCAGAGCCATTTTAACCATTTTTCATTTGGTGAACAGAATATTCATTACATCCGTTGTCAACGTACTTTCAAGGTTTTGCTGAAGCAACAGCATCAGTGTAAGCTGAACCTGGTTATGGTTGTTTCATATAATGTGATTATGTCTGCAAGACTTCGATGGAGTGGCGTTTCCTGTGTTTCCCAAGGCTGAGCTATCTAACTCAGTCAGAACATATGGGAAATCTTCAACTCCGCTTTCATTGCAAGAGAACGGTCGACGTGTCATCTTCCATCATTTGGATGCAGCTTGGAAGATCAGTGTGGAAGATACAGGAGACCCAGCATTACAGTCAAAGCTTAACACAGCTTTGGAATACCTGCCGTAAAATAAGACACAATGAACAAATAACGTTCCAAAAAACAGTTTGACATGATTTTAGTAGCAACCAACTGACTATTTAGCTTTCTGTATAAAATCTGTGAGTCTGGAGGCATACCATGAGGCTCTCGGAAAAATTGTCGTCGTCGGCTGACACTCATATCCGAGTTTTCATTTTCCTCCTGCATTTCCATTTTTCAATAGCTACTCATGAATGCAGATGCCTATGATGGCTTAACAGACCAAACCTAGCATGAAACATGCGGCCACATAACAGAGGATGGAGGGCGTGGCTGGGTCTGGCGAATTTCCATCTCTGATGCTTTTCATTTTCCTGCCTCCGACGATCCTGCTCAAAATATAAGACAGCAGCTGAAGTAGTTGTGTACCAGCGTTAGCGATCTTCTTCTGTGGCTCACCAATTACTTGGGTCAATGTTTACACTCTTTGGGTCTCTTGAATTGGTGCTTACAGCGCTTCAGAGGAGCATCAAGGATACCTGGACTCACTTCACTACATAAAGTTTGTCAAGGAAGTCCGTCGTTTCTCCTCCGCTGGACATGCCCAGTCCTTCTGAGTTGGTGACAAATATCGATGGCTTTTGTACTATATATATTTGCCTTCTCCACAACCCTTGTGTTGACGTTAACAATGTAGCTAAGCTTCTGTTGACTGAAGTGTTCTAACTTCTTAAGATCACAGCGACAGCGCTCAGGTTTTGCAACCACGGAGAAGAGTAGAAACAACAACTGCTCGATACGCCATCAGTTTGGTGCAAAGTGTTAGACTATTATTCAGCAAGACCCAGTGTAGGAGACGTCCAAAAGTGACGTGTGCAGCATGCATCCTGTTTCCATGTTGGTTTTTTTTTTTTTTTTTTTTTTTTACATTTTCATGCAGCGACAGCAACTGATATTGTTTATATATGTATATACAGCCTACAGTTGCAGGTTAACTTTATCGTTTACCTAGGTTTCGACGTTAGTAATAACGTCTGCTTCAGAACATAAAATATTGTTTAAATGTTTGCCTAAAACAGGCCATGTCCTAAGTCAACGTTGTAAAACGTGATGCATAACCATAAGGTTTTGTCAGTTCTATAAAACAAACTGTAGCAAATTCACTTTCAGCCCGTTGTATGGGCCTCGTCGTGTTTCCATGTCCTAGATAAAAGGCGTGATCTACTTGTGTCAAAGGTGTGCTGGAAGTAGAGCTACTGAGATCGGGAAAGGCAGTTCCAGGAGCTGACAGTGTTAGTACTCTGGCTTTTGGATTTTTTTTAGCCAGGCCAAACCCTTTATATGTAGTGATGAAAAAATTTACAGGCAGTTGTAGCTGTGCGGGTGTGAAAGCTGGAGAGGCATTGTCGTCAGCATGCTATAGTCAGTTATCTGAGAGAGAGAGATATCACACACACAATCCCGAAGACACCAAGGATAGTTACGTGCGAGAACAATTGCACAACCAGCTTGACATCTCTAGCACACAGGTTGTTTACACGAATAACATAAAGAAGAATAGAAAAGAAAATGAGAAACCGTTAGATGACGATCAATTTGGCTTAGGATAGATAAAGACACCAGAGAGACAGATTTGAAGTTGCGATTGATAATGAGAATACATTTTAAGAAAAGCAAGACACATCTATCGAACCGGGAAAACAGTTCGAAACTATAAAATTGTGCAAGGTGTACAAAAGCTGAAGTAACCTACAGGATAGACGAATAATGTACAATATGTGCAAGTATTTTTTTTTTTTTTTTTTTTTTTTTGTCATCAGTCTACTGACCGGTTTGATGCGGCCCGCCACGAATTCCTTTCCTGTGCTAACCTCTTCATCTCAGAGTAGCACTTGCAACCTACGTCCTCAATTATTTGCTTGACGTATTCCAGTCTCTGTTTTCCTCTACAGTTTTCGCCCTCTACAGCTCCCTCTAGTACCATGGAAGTCATTCCCTCATGTCTTAGCAGATGTCCTCATCTCAAATGCTTCGATTCTCTTCTGTTCCAGTTTTCCCACAGCCCATGTTTCACTACCATACAATGCTGTACTCCAGACGTACATCCTCAGAAATGTCTTCCTCAAATTAAGGCCGGTGTTTGATATTAGTAGACTTCTCTTGGCCAGAAATGCCTTTTGTGCCATAGCGAGTCTGCTGTTGATGTCCTCCTTGCTCCGTCCGTCATTGATTATTTTACTGCCTAGGTAGCTGAATTCCTTAACTTCATTGACTTCGTGACCATCAATCCTGATGTTAAGATTCTCGCTGTTCTCATTTCTACTACGTCACATTACCTTCGTCTTTCTCCGATTTACTCTCGAACCATACTGTGTACTCATTAGACTGTTCATTCTGTTCAGCAGATCATTAAATTCTTCTTCACTTTCACTCAGGACAGCAATGTCATCAGCGAATCGTATCATTGATATCCTTTCACCTTGTATTTTAATTCCACTCCTGAACCTTTCTTTTATTTCCATCATTGCTTCCTCGATGTACAGATTGAAGAGTAGGGGCGAAAGGCTACAGCCTTGTCTTTCACCCTTCTTAATACGAGCACTTCGTTCTTGATCGTCCACTCTTAATATTCCCTCTTTGTTGTTGTACATATTGTATATGACCCGTCTCTCCGTATAGCTTACCCCTACTTTTTTCAGTATCTCGAACAGCTTGCACCATTTTATATTGTCGAACGCTTTTTCCAGGTCGACAAAGCCTATGAACGTGATTTGATTTTTCTTTAGCCTTGCTCCCATTATTAGCCGTAGCATCAGAATTGCCTATCTCGTGCCTCTGCATTTAACAGTGGAATTCCCTTTGCACTCTTAATCTTAACCACCGTTGCTTTTAATGTCACCAAAGGTTGTTTTGACTTTCCTGTATGCTGAGTCTGCCCTTCCGACAATCATATCTTTTCGATGTCTTCACATTTTTCCTGCAGCCATTTCGTCTCAGCTACCCTGCACTTCCTATTTATTTCATTCCTCAGCGACTTGTATTTCTGTATTCCTGATTTACCCGGAACATGTTTGTACTTCTTCCTTTCATCAATCAACTGAAGTATTTGTTCTGTTACCCATGGTTTCTTCGCAGCTACCTTCTTTGTACGTATGTTTTCCTTCCCAACTTCTGTGATGGCACTTTTTAGAGATGTCCATTCCTCTTCAACTGTACTGCCTACTGCGCTATTCCTTATTTCTGTATCTAGAGAGTTAGAGGACTTCAAACGTATCTCGTCATTCCTTAGAAATTCCGTATCCCACTTGTTAGCGTATTGATTCTTCCTGACTAATGTCTAGAACTTCAGCCTACTCTTCATCACTACTATATTGTGATCTGAGTCTATATCTGCTCCTGAGTACGCCTTACAATCCAATATCTGATTTCGGAATCTCTGTCTGACCATGATGTAATCTAGTTGAAATCTTCCCGTATCTCCCGGCCTTTTCCAAGTATACCTCCTCCTCTTGTGATTCTTGAACAGGGTATTCGCTATTACTAGCTGAAACTTGTTACAGGACTCAATTAGTCTTTCTCCTCTTTCATTCCTTGTCCCAAGCCCATAATCTCCTGTAACCTTTTCTTCTACTCCTTCCCCTACAACTGCATTCCAGTCGCCCATGGCTATTAGAATTTCGTCCCCCTTTACATACTGCATTACTCTTTCAATATCCTCATACACTTTCTCAATCTGTTCATCTTCAGCTTGCCACGTCGGCATGTATACCTGAACTATCGTTGTCGGTGTTGGTCTGCTGTCGATTCTGATTAGAACAACCCGGTCACTGAACTGTTCACAGTAACACACCCTCTGCCCTACCTTCCTATCCATAACGAATACTACACCTGTTATACCATTTTCTGCTGCTGTTGATATTACGCGATACTCATCTGACCAGAAATCCTTGTCATCCTTCCACTTCACTTCACTGACCCCTATTATATCTAGATTGAGCCTTTGCATTTCCCTTTTGAGATTTTCTAGTTTCCCTACCACGTTCAGGCTTCTGACATTCCACGCCCCGACTCGTAGAACGTTATCCTTTCGTTGATTATTCAATCCTTTTCTCATGGTAACCTCCCCCTTGGGAGTCCTCTCCCGGAGATCCGAATGGGGGACTATTCCGGAATCTTTTGCCAATGGAGAGATCATCATGACACTTCTTCAATTACAGGCCACATGTCCTGTGGATACACGTTACGTGTCTTTAATGCAGGGGTTTTCATTGCCTTTTGCATCCTCATGTCGTTGATCATTGATGATTCTTCCGCCTTTAGGGGCGATTTCCCACCCCTAGGACAAGAGAGTGCCCTGAATCTCTATCCGATCCTCCGCCCTCTTTGACAAGGCCGTTGGCAGAATGAGTCTCACTTCTTATGCCGGAAGTCTTCGGCCGCCCATGCTGATTATTTATCAAAATTTAGGCAGTGGCGGGAATCGAACACGTGACCGAAGACGTTTTATTATGAATCAAAGACGCTACCCCTAGACCACGGGTACTAGAATTACCCCAGTTAAATAGAGTGTGAAACATAGCCATTTGCCCCTGGAGTTCATTGAAGAAACAATGACGGTAATGAAAGAAGAGTCCAAGGATACGATTAAAATTATTATAAGATTCACTCATAATTCAGCTGTTCTCTGTGAAAGCCAAGACGTATTACGTGGCCTGTCGAATGGAATGTACAGTTTAATGAGTAATGGACTGAAAGTAGACGGAAGAAACACGGAAGAAGTGAGATCTAGCAAGAATGATATTAGCGTCAAATTTAACGCTGAGACTGGGCCGGCCAGAGTGGTCGTGCTATTCTAGGCGCTACAGCCTCGAGCCCAGCGACCGCTACGGTCGCAGGTTCGAATCCTACCTCGGGCATGGATGTGTGTGACGTCCTTAGGTTAGTTAGGTTTAATTAGTTCTAAGTTCTAGGCGACTGGTGACCTCAGAAGTTAAGTCGCGTAGTGCTCAGAACCATTTGAACCATTTGAACGCTGAGACTGGGAACCACAAAGTAGGCCAAATTGAGGAATTGTTCTACCTAGGTAGGAAAGTGACACATAATGGGTGAAGCAAGGAACACATGAAAAGCAGACTGTAGCAGGTGAAGCAGATGCTCCTGACCAAGAGAAATTTCGGCTTTCATTTGAGGAAGAAATTTTTCAGAATTTACGTATGGGGTGTAGCATTGTACGGTAGTGAATCATGGTATGTGGAAAAGCTTGGGAACAACAGTAACGAAACGTTTCATATTTGGTACTATAGAAGGATACTGAAAATAAACAAAGAGATGCGTAATAAACTGGCATATCAGTTATAACGTTTAAATGTGTTACTTCTGTGTTGCTAGCTGTATTCGCAATACATTTCGCATGCAGTATACACATATTCCCCTAAATGTTCCTACAAAAGTGTATCATGGTGCCACACATAACTCAGGACATATGATGTCATAAACACTGAGACGCGTGAAAAACTGCTGCATTTTACATGACGTTTAAATTTATTACTTCTTTTCTGCCAACTCCTTTCGCAATATATTTTGTGGACAGTATCCACATGCGCTGCTGAATACACTTTCACAAATAAATCGCTGTACGAGACATAGATAAAGAGATATGACGTCATAAATACAGAGATATATGAAAAACTGCCGCATCTCTTATCACGTTTGCATACTAAGACACTCCTACAGTAGAGACAGCTTAAGGAAATCTCTGACACCTGGCCGCGCGTTTGACAGCTTTCAACTGCGAAGCGCAGTCGGCTGTAGGTGGAACGATAGCTGTCTATAGAGCTATGAAGAGAGTTGCTTAGAGAAGTTCACAAACTCGCGTCGTAGACAAACCAAGTAGCTGCACCCACTGTGTGGAAACTGTACGTTGTTAACAGAAATTGACAAGAAGAATCATCGTACAATGCCGGGTTTGTCAGTTACCTCATTTTCTGGATTATATGCTCTGTTTTTGTGGTCTGGCATCTGTACTGTCACAGCTACTCGCTTGCTACGTTAAATTAATACACTACTGGCCATTAAAATTGCAGCACCAAGAAGAAAAGCAGATGATGAACGGGTATTCATTGCACAAGTATATTATACTAAAACTAACATGTGATTACATTTTCACGCAATTTGGATGCATAGATCCTGAGAAATCAGTACCCAGAACAACCACCACTGGCCGTAATAAAGGCCTTGATACGCCTAGGCATTGAGTCAAACACAGCTTGGACGGCGTGTACAGGTACAGCTGCCCATGCAGCTTCGACACGATACCACAGTTCGTCAAGAGTAGTGAATGGCATATTGTGACGAGCCAGTTTCTCGGCCGCCATTGACCAGACGTTTTCAGTTGGTGAGAGGTCTGGAGAATGTGCTGGCCAGGGCAACAGTCCAACATTTTCTGTATCCAGAAAATTCCGTACAGGACCTGCAACAAGCGGTCGTGCATTATACTGCTGAAATGTAGGGTATTTCAGGGATCGAATGAAAGGTTAGATTGGTTCAAATGCCTCTGAGCACTATGCGACTTAACTTCTGAGGTCATCCGTCGCCTAGAACTAATTAAACCTAACTTACCTAAGGACATCACACACATCCATGCCCGAGGCAGGATTCGAAACTGCGACCGTAGCGGACGCTCGGCTCCAGACTGCAGCGCCTAGAACGGCACGGTTACTCCGGCCGGCCGAAGGGGTAGAGCCACGAGTGGTTAACACATCTGAAATGTAACGTCCACTGTTCAGAGTGCCGTCAGTGCGAACAAGAGGTGACCGAGACGTGTAACCCATGGTACCCTACACCATCACGCCGGGTGATACGCCATTAAGGCGATGACGAATGCACGCTTCCAATGTGGGTTCACCGCGAAGTCGCAAACACGGATGCGACTATCATGATACCGTAAACAGAACCTCAATTCATCCGAAAAAATGACATTTTGCCATTCGTACACCTAGGTTCGTCGTTGAGTACACCATCGCAGGCGCTCCTGTCTGTGATACATCGTCAAGGGTAGCCGCAGGTATGGTCTCTGAGCTGATAGTCCATGCTGCTGCAAATGTCGTCGAACTGTTCGTGCAGACGGATGTTGTCTTGCAAACGTCACCATCTGTTGACACAGGGATCGAGACGTGGCTCCACGATCCGTTACAGCCATGCGGATAAGATGCCTGTCATCTCGACTGCTAATGATACGAGGCCGTTGGGATCCAGCACGGCGTTCCGTATTACCCTCCTGAACCCACCGATTGCATATTATGCTAATAGTCATTGGATCTCGACCAACACGAGCAGCAATGTCGTGATACGATAATCCGCAATCGCGTTAGGCTACAATCCGACGTTTATCGAAGTCGTAAACGTGATGGTACGCATTTCTCCTCCTTCCACGAGGCATCACAACAACGTTTAACCAGGCAATGTTGGTCAACTGCTGTTTGTGTATGTGAAATCGGTTGGAAACTTTCCTCATGTCTGCACGTTGTAGGTGTCGCGACCGGCGCCAGCCTTGTGTGAATGCTCCGAAAAGCTAATCGTTTGCATATCACAGCATCTTCTTCGCGTCTGTAGCACGTCATCTTCGTGGTGTAGCAAGTTTAATGGCCAGTAGTGTACTTTTCTACAGTTTTGTACACAGCCGGTGTATAGCTTGGTTGGAGCTCTCTCCCATCTGGGAATGCCTGCATATCGCGGAGTGGTGGTGACCCGTGGTCCCAGCCTCTCGGCTGCACACGGCGGGCCAGAGGAGAGGTGCAGGCAGCGATCCGCCCTGCTGCTCCACCCTACCTCCACTGCACCACGGAGGGCCGCGGCTGTGCCGGCGACAGCCGTCTGTCTCGCGAAACAAGACGTCCTGTTCGCCGCGGCGCGCTGCGGGCTGCCTGCTGAATATTTATCAGGGGCCGCCGCCGCCTCCTCCGCAACCCCTCTGCGGAAGGCGGGCCGCGCTGCCGTAGCTCTGCAAACAAGCGCCCCACTGCACACCATACCGCGCTCTCTGACTGTTTCGTTTTCTTTCACATACTGTGATACTGAAACTGCACATAGGGATACAATAGCGCTTGGTTCGCACAGTCTCGTATGACAGATGAGCTCCTTTGCTGCTCTAGTCAGGTTATGTATCACTTAATTCGATATGGGGCGATATAATGGGTCTCGTAAGACTTTTTCTCCGCACCGTTCGTCTTATTGTCCATAAAGGAAGTAGATTTCCTGAATGCGTCTGCGGACGTATTATGAATAAATGCGTCTACATTGCTTAATATATTTATGTACTAGTAACGCCGTTTCTGATGCTGCCATCATTAAATAAAAACTTCAGATGCGTAAGACAAAGTTCAGACTCAGTATCAATAGAAGTTATACCTAAGTGGTTCGCTATCACCTCGTGCCTTCACACATGTATTGTAATCTTGTCCCTTTATTTAGGCATGTTTTCCGTATATTTATTTCCTTATTGTCCTGTGGAATGCTTCCACATTTCTGTTGTTATCAATCCACGTTGACACCTGTAACGTTATCTGGCATCACCCATCCAAAGTGATAGTTAGAAGAACATTTCGATGTATAATGCTCACAGTAACAAATACTTTATATGTATTTCTGATAATTGAATTTCAAAAGGACACTTAATTTTGTGAGGAAAACTATAATTATAAATTTTGCTATTATAAATGATTATTCGGAGAGTGTGAAATACTATCTGTGGCGGAGGATACGAAAACCGCCACAGAAGAAGCGATATGTAATGACAAAGACTGTACAAGAATTAGTTAAGATATAAATAGGCAATATATTGTAATAGAATAGATTGTCTTCTGCACGGACTGAATGGGAGAGGAATCGCTGACGTTGAATTAGGCTCTTAGGTAGTCTTCATTTGTAGTAAGTCAATGATCGACGCCATTTGTAGCTGGGATTGTAAAAGGTGTGTGAAGATGTTAGTTGTTTCTGTTAAAATATATTTATCTAGTAAAATCTGTTTGTCACAATTGCTGCGAAGTTCTCACCGGACATTAGCCATTTTATGTAAGAAATTTCAGCATTTTATTGGATATCGCTGGCGATGTGGAGCTGGGCCGCAAGTGAGCAATCTGCAGTAGTGGTAGATTTAAATACACGATCGCAATAACGACCACATACTAAAAAGGGTACAGGGACAGGTGAACGAAAATAATAGTGTGTTTCTTTTCACAGTATCCCAGACGCAGAATAAAAGGAGGTAGTATATTTTATCTTGTGCATTCACAGGTTGATACACGCTGCAGCTTTTGTAAATTTTTATTTAAAAAAATTTAAAAATTCTGAAGATATGGTAATGTTTTCAGAAGAGCTTAGCAATATAAAAGAAAACATTTTCATATAGTAATGATAGTCTTATGCTTCAAATCTAGGCGGGGTATATCCAGTTAAACAAAAATAACTGCAACGTGAAAATGATTGCTAACTGCGATGGACAATAATATTGTCATTCTTGCACAAACAGCTTTAGTACTTGTTTAAAAGTAAAGCTTGAATAATTGTTTTGGAATATTCAAAGAAATTCATTTTTATTATTCTACAACAGAATATTTCATACGTAAAGTAACAATCACAGATGAAAAATTTATTGCAACCTCTTATTTTCTCATGACTATCCATGTATATGTTAAGTTCAATCTCAACGGTTTACCAATCAAATTAAACGCAAAAAGCAAAGAAAGTTTAAGACCAGACGGTCAACTCCTGAATAATTAAAACAGACAGAATAGCATTAAACACCCCTCTTGTGCAGAGGTTCCTTCCGTTGTGATGCTGAACGTTGTTTTTTCCTGATGATGCCACTAACCGAAACGGTGTCACAAGTAAATACAATACAAAAAAAATCGCGACACGAAAAAGAAGTTGTGTGACGTACACGAAAGTTCGTAGGCGCGATTCCACATTTAAATGATGATGTCTACTCAAATTTCGCCCTAGTCGCATAAGTGGCAGTAGCAGCTTCTCTATGAGGATGCAGATCAGGTTCGCTTTAAACACACGCTGTAACGGTCGTGACGGTTTGTTATCTTTGATATTGGATGTGGTGAATTGATATTAATCAAGATTGCCATTATCAACGCCTCACTCATTTTGAACGAGGACATGTAAAAGGGCTACGAGATGCTGGATGTCCCTTCTACAAAACTGCGCTGTACGTGATTACTGGCAGCGGTGGTCACGAGAATATATAGCCGCAAGACGACCTGGCTCCAGGAGGTTACATGGCACTACCGAGAGGGAAAAACTGTCATATTTGGCGTGGGGCTCTGCCACATCAGCTGTAGCAGCAATCCGAGTGTCAGTTGGCTCCACAAAGACACAACAAACTGTTACAAATCGGTTACTCCAAAACAGCCGGACGCCCTATAGCGTGCCGCCCACCGACACCAAACCACCCCCACATTTGGGACTTCAGCGGTGCCAAGCGAGGGTTCATTGGATGACCCGGTAAAAGTCTTTTGTGTTTGCGGGTGAAAGCTGGTTATGCTTCTTTGCAACTGATGGCCATGGGTTGGTCTGCACCTGGGTTCATGGTCTGGGGCGCGAGTTCGTATCACAGCATGATCACGCTCGTGGTTATCCGACGCCTCCTGAATACAAATCTGTTCGTCATTCTGGTGATTCAACCTGCTTTGCTCTCATTCAAGAATTGCATTCGAGAGGAAGTTCTCCAACAGGACAGTTCTCGCCTACATACCGCTGTTGTACCCCAACATGCTCTACAGTGTATCGACATGTTACCTAGGCCTGCTCGATCACAAATGCGACATCATCGGTTTACAAGTCCATTGTCATCCGCATCCACATTAACCGTTCCTGTACTGAGAGACCAAATGCAACAGGGATGGAACTCCATCCCACAAAGTCATATCCGTAATCTGTACAACAGTATGCATGCATGTTTGCGTACTTGCTTTCAACAGTCTGGCGGTTACAAGGGTTATTTATTTACCAACATTTCACATTTGGAATGTCTTATCTCAGGCTTACAAGTCTTGCAATGTTAATTACTTAAATATATTACGTAGACAAATGAATTCCGAAAATATCATTATTCTACATTAATTACTATCAGACACTGCAATTTTTTCTGTCAGTACATATTAACCGATCTAGATGGCCTTGTTCATTAAACAAGTCATCTGACTGTTCGAAATTGAACTCCCAGTTCAACACTCTTCATCTCTGAACGTCACCTACACTCGAAGTCTTAATTTATTCCTTGTATATCCTTCATAGTACTTTTAAAAGAAACAATTTTGGTAACGTAGTAAAATGTCGCATGTGCAGCGTTTCCCCGCTACGAATCCATCCGAGTTCCGACTCTAGTGATGTTTAGAGACGGTGTTCAAACTACCTTGTGATAGATGCCGTGTTAGAGATGTGTCGTCCGTTTAAATTAATGCACCACTGAGATCTGTATTCTGATGACTTTCTAACACGTGGTAAACAATCACGTGAGTCACGAATAATGATTACAGCTCCAACTAGGTGGGTAACCACTTCTCCCGGAGAGCTTATCAGTGTCTTGAACACCAAACGCAAGGTTCATCTTCGACCACATGAACAATCTATAGAAGCGAGACAACCCTTATTTAACTTATATTCATTACACAACAGTCCGAAGGGCACATCTGAACATCTATAGAGCAATAACTTTGATGGACACGCAACAGAAGACGGGAACGCTTTTGACAGTTTAGTCCGACAATGTAGTGATAGTTCCATCTCCTCTAAAAACATGAATATTTTGTATTCCTGGTTTTTTTACTCAGTGTACACCGTTCTATTTTCCCTCAACTGTCATCGATGTTATTCCACCATGTCTTAGCTCATGTGATGTCATCCTCTCCCTTCCTCTAGAAAGTCTTACTTCTTTCTCGTGGCATTAACCATAATTTCACAGAGTCCTTACGTTAATCTGAATTTGGCAACATTAGCGTGTAAGGATATGATTTTATGCAGAAAATTATTATTTAGCTAATATTTCGGATGTCGCACGGAAAAGGAAAGCTTCATTAGCAACTGAGTAATAGGGGCAACATCTCTACCAAAAAAGGTTGCGCCGCGGGAGACTGTTAGTAGATCGTTGCTTGTGAGAAGAGGGAGTCTTGGACAGAGAGAGCAGGAACAGAGTGATATCTTTTGATGAAGTGAGATGCGTTTAGTCTATGCTTTGTGCCGGCAGTAAATCTCTGATACCATTTTGCTCTAATGGAGAGATAGTGTGTAACAGAAGACTTCAAAAGTTACTGTAATAGTGCATTTACCAAGACATCCAAGGGCAGTAATTAATTTTGTCAGGGATTTCAAATTGGAGATTTTTTAGATAACGTAACAATTTTTCTTCAAAGATGGATATCATACGTGTTAATAAGAAAGTAAACAGAATTTGTTCAGGTTTTTCCACTATTTATGTAAATTGAAGTTTTAATATTTCAAGAGTTAAGACATTTTATCTTAGTGATATAAACTTTTGTTAATACAGTTACTTTATTGCCTTTCCATCAATGAGCATTCATCTCTTTATTTCAGGTATGTAATTTTGCTTTCGTGAGTTCTTCAGCAACAGAACGTTAATTGTTGCAGTAATGAGATTTATTGGGACAGAAGTTTTGTGGATGCCTCTCTAGTTTAAAGCACGCACTGCACATTTTCAGCTAGCATAGCAGCAGCTGCAGTAGTTCTGAGGTTACAGCAGCAAAGCATTTATTCATTTCGCAAACAGGCAGACCCCTTATAATTTACGAGTGATACAATTAACATTTCAACAATGATGTACCTTTCACACAGGGCATTTTCAGTAGTTATTTATGTTTCATATTTTTCTCTCACTCATGTTGCTTGTATTGTTGCTAACAGGACGGTTTTCTTAAACTTCACAGAACAGACTCCACTCTCGCCACAAGCGTTGCAGTACACAGTTTAATGTTGCATTTCTGATTAAATTTTGCATTGGTGATCACTTTTCAAGAATCACGAGTTTACTTACGATCCTAGATACGAACTTAATTGTTTCCCTAATCACGTGTTCAACTTCACCTTTAACAGACATAAAATACCAGTAAACATAAGTACATATTACCATACAACACAAACTTATTAGCCATTTCACTTCGCGACAGCGCTGTACACTACGAACATTGAGTAATTTTCTGAGATTTTCTCGGCAAATAGTTTACATCCGCTGCTTTTCTGCAATATTGTAGTTTCCTTTTGTTTGCTGACACTGCCGCTGCGCATTTCATTTAGTAACAATTTGTGTATTTCTCTTTTAGCATTTCATTTGTGATTTTTGAAAAAAAATTCAAATTTTTTTCACAGCATATTAATTGTCGCAACAACTTTCGGCACAGAAATGGCAACTGGCGAAATAATACAATACAGCAACAGACAGCAAAATTTTCATCAGCACAGCAACAGTCAGTTTAATGGTAGGAAAAATAATGACGGACGACTTTATGATTATGACACTTACCAAAATTTCACCCTAAATCATCTGAATACTCATTTCCATTCACGACAACAATCTCCCAACGATTCCGAACCGCGAAGATCAGTGCAATCATTGAACTGCCAGCAAACAACTAGCCAAAACAGGCAGATGGTGCAAATCAACAATGAGTAGCTGACCAACTTGTGATTACAGAAGACTCCATACATTATCAGGTTATTAATGAAAATTTTATTTTCTTTCAAGACATTAGGGTCCTCTGTTACAGGAAAAAGAAGAGCCTCAGAGACATATTTTTAATTCAGTTGTTAGCATTAAGATAGCGAACAAGACGTTAAATGTAGAGACGGTGTGAGCGATCAGCGATTCCAGTTACAATAAATGTAATTCTGATGACAATTGTCCAACACTACCGTTATATGAAACAAAGATTTGAGGTGCAGTTTCCGGAAAAGATGTGGATGTCAAATTACAAACTCACTCGGAATTTTTGTTCAGGGACACAAATTTTTTGCCAACTTCCTAATGGTTCCCCTCCTTACTACCGAAATATTGGTAGGTATCGATTTCTTAAACTGCCATAAAGCAATCCTAGACTTCAACAGTTCCTGCATTTCCCTTCAGAACGATGACATTCCGATCACTTTGGATTTTGAACATAATGTGTCTACGTAGGAGCAGAATATCAATCGAAATGGTAGAGCACTTGCCCGCGAAAGGCAAAGGTCGCGAGGTCTAGTCTCGGTCCGGCACACGGTTTTAACCTGCCAGGAAGTTTCACATCAGCGCACACTCCGCTGCAGAGTGAAACTCTCATTATAGAATATCAATCGATTGCTTTTCTGAACGTCAAACAGAAATACAAACTGGTTCACATCCTACCTCATTTCAACAGCTCCTTCTTTTTATTCTTGAAACAACCACTCGCACTCTGGAATCTTACAAATAATGCAAGCCAAATTTGACTCCAGTGAGAAAGCCTCCAATGAAGACAAATCCGATTTTCAACAAATTTTCGCTAAAGACTGTCGTGTTTTTGTCAAAGTTGCTGGTGCAATTCGTTCATTCCTGTACGACTTTCCAGTTAAAATCCATGATACTTTTGTTGCCAGTCCTGGAGAGCAAGAACAACAAGAAATTGAGTCTATGTCACGGCAAGGCATTATTAAAGCAGCAACCAGTGGATATACCAGCCCACTTCATGTTGTACAAAAAATGAATGTATTCGACTTGTGCTTGACTCACGACACTTTAACAACATCGTTATTCTAGAAACAGATCGACCTCAGACGTTAGATGAATTACTGCAAAAATTTCAAGGCGTAACTGTCTTTTCAATACTAGACTTGACATGCGGTTTTTGGTAGGTTGAGTTGTTTCACAATTGCAGCAGATACCCGGCCTTCCTAAGTTTCGGTGTCTGTTACCAATTTTGCATATTACTATTCAGCTTAAAGATTTCTTCAGCAGCCTTCATTAGAGCTTTAAATGAGATTATATCAGACGACCTAAAGAGCAGAATTACACCATACGTTGACGACATTCTTACTGCAGAGAAAACCTGTCAACAACATAACAGCATTTTGGAATCACTTTTGCAGGCTTTTACAAACAGTGGCATTACCACCAACTTACAGAAATATGAGTTTGGCAGAACATCCATCAAAGTTTAATCCACATTATTTCCGCTTCTGGTACCTAACCAGAGTCACACAAACTCCAAGCCATTTATCACATTACAGTACTAACAAATTAACTTCTTTCGCTGTTTTACTGACAACAAAGCCTTGGACACTCCCACATTATGTGCATTAATCAGTAAAAATACAAACTGGAGTTGGAATGAGCACCCGAAAGGAATTCGAAACGCTTAAACAAGCCTTGTTAGATGCACGTTTGTCTTCCCACCCTAAACTTTACCGTGACTTTTGCATCGCCACAGACAGATTAAGAACAGCGACTGGTGTACAGCGTTTCCAGGAAGTTAAAGAAGACGGATAACTTGGCTCTAGTGGGAGGCGTTCTAGGGTAGTCCGTTCAGTTGCTATGACCACTGTGTCCCGGTAGCGCAATGGTCACTGCAACTGCCTAGTAAGTGGGCTATTCAGATTCTAATGTCGGTCTCGTACATATTTTGTACTTTCCCCATGGATTTAAATCAATGCTCACTGGCCACTAGTGCTTTTAATTCCCTCGTGTCTCGATTCAGAGAGGCTGCAGGATCTTAATTGTGTCTCTTCATTCGGACATGTTGGTTACAATATTTGTTTTATACATTGTCGGTTCGAATGGCTCTAAGCACTATGGGACTTAACATCAGAGGTCACCAGTCCCCTACACTTAGAAGTACTTAGACCTAACCAACCTAAGGACTTCACACACATCAATGACCGAGGCATGATTCGAACCTGCGACCGTAACAGCAGCGCGCTTCCGGAATGAAGGGCCTAGGACCGCTCGGCCACATCGGCAGGCTCATCGTCTGTATATTCAAACACAATGTCCTGACACTGTGGCTCACTATCACAGCAGTGATATCTGCGGCACCGGGGCCTGAATCCGCATTTCCTGCTTATTGCGAACGGTCACCTTAACCATTTCAGCGAGCCAAGCATTCTGGGAGAACCGATACAGACTTTCTTATGTCACTTAGGCAAGAAGTCTGAAGCATATTGTTTTCGAAGATACTGACACTGTATAAACAAGCTGCAGCAATGCCTTGGCGGGCTAATATGGCGACATAATTTCCTGTGTGCGAATACGAATTGCGCCAGTCTTGGATGCGTGGTGAGGTAACCGAAGTGGTTAGGCGATCGTCCGCTACAAGCGGGGTAACCGAATTCGAGTCCTTGTCGGGCAAAAATTTTCATGTGTTTCAAAACAACTGACATAAACACACGGTCTGAGAATGCGTATTTGTTTCATAATTTTATAAATATCTCAGAACGTGTCCTACCAACCTGTCCCTTCTGCTTGTCAAGTTGTGCCACAAACTCCTCTTCTACCCTATTCTATTCAATACGTCCTCATTAGTTACTTGATCTACCCATCTAATCTTCAGCATTCTTCTGTAGCACCTCATTTCGAAAGCTTCTATTCTCTTCTTGTCCGAACTATTTCTCGTCCACGTTTCACTTCCATACATGGCTACACACCACACAAATACTTTCAGAAACGGCTTCCTGACTCTTAAATCTATACTCGATGTTAACAAATTCCTCTTCTTCAGAACCACTTTCCTTGCCATTTCAGTCTACATTTTATATCCTCTCTACTTCGACCATCATCAATTATTTTGCTCCCCAAATAGCAAAACTCCTTTACTAGTTTAAATGTCTCATCTCCTAATCTAATTCCCTCAGCATCACCCGACTTAATTCGACTACATTCCATTATCCTCGTTTTACTTTTGTTGATGTTCACCTTATACCCTCCTTTCAAGACACTGTCCATTCCTTTCAACAGCTCTTCCAAGTCCTTTGCTGTGTCTGACAGAATTACAATGTCATCGGCGGACCTCAAAGTTTTTATTTCCTGTCCATGGATTTTAATACCTACTCCAAATTTTTCTTTTGTTTCCTTTACTGCTTGCTCAATATACAGATTGAATAACATCGGGGAGAGACTACAACCCTGTCTCACTCCCTTCCCAACCACTGCTTCCCTTTCATGTCCCTCGACTCTTATAACTGCCATGTGGTTTCAGTACAAATTGTAAATAGCCTTTCGCTCACTGTATTTTACCCCTGCCACCTTCAGAATTTGAAAGAGAGTAGTCCAGTCAACATTGTCAAAAACTTTCTCTAAGTCTACAAATGCTAGAAACGTAGGTTTGCGTTTCTTAATCTAGCTTCTAAGATTAGCCGTAGCGTCAGTATTGCCTCGCGTGTTCCAACATTTCTACGGAATCCAAACTGATCTTCCCCAGGGTCGGCTTCTTCCAGTTTTTCCATTCGTCTATAAAGAATTCGAGTTAGTATTTTGCAGCTGTGGCTTATTAAACTGATAGTTCGCAAATTTTCACATCTGTCAACACTTGCTTTCTTTGGGATTGGAATTATTATATTCTTCTTGAAGTCTGAGGGTATTTCACCTGTCTCATACATCTTGCTCACCAGATGGTAGAGTTTTGTTATGACTGGCTCTCCCAAGACCGTAGACCGTCAGTAGTTCTAATGGAATGTTGTCTACTCCCGGGGCCTTGTTTCGACTTAGGTCTTTCAGTGCTCTGTCACACTCTTCACACAGTATCGTATCTCCCATTTCATCTTCACCTACATCCTCTTCCATATTCATAATATTGCCCTCAAGTACGTCGCCCTTGTATAGACCCACCATATACTCCTTCCACCTTTCTGCTTTCCCTTCTTTGCTTAGAACCGGGTTTCCATCTGAGCTCTTGTTATTCATACAAGTGGTTCTCTTTTTTCCAAAGCTCTCTTTAATTTTCCTGTAGGCAGTATCTATCTCACCCCTAGTGAGATAAGCCTCTACATCCTTACATTTGTCCTCTAGCCATCCCTGCTTAGCAGTTTAGCACTGCCTGTTGATCTCATGTTGGAGACGTTTGTATTACTTTTTGCCTGCCTTATTTACTGCATTTTTATATTTTTACAAATGTCACGTCGTAAATATTGATTTGAGAAGTATGAATATCTTCAGGTAATATTGTCATTGGTCTTCTGCTCATGCGTAATTTTTGTTGGGTTTGAAAGGGGCTAAACGTCCTTGGAGCTGTGATAACACCGGTTCGCAAAATATCACAGTAGTTGAGAGCTGTCAGGCTTGCCTAGCACTTGGATGGGTTACCGTCTGGTCTGCCGAGTGTTGTTGGCAAGCGGGTTGCACTGAGCCCTTGTGAGGCCATTTGAGGAGTACGTGAGTGAGAAATAGCGGCACCGGTCACGAAACCTGACAACGGCTGGGACAGCGGCGTGCTGACCAGTTCCGTATCTGCATGAGGCCCAAGGACTGTGGATGAGATGTAGGCCGGTCGGTGCCATTCGGCCTTCAACGTCTGTTCGGACGGTGTTTGATTTTTTCAAAGAGGTCAATTTTAGATTAATTTATCTCTGCTCGTTGTGTTCTTTCAGTCTCGTTGCTCACATACACTACAGGCATTTAAAATTGCTACACCAAGAAGAAATGCAGTTCATAAGCGGATATTCATTGGACAAATATATTATACCACAATTGGCATGTGATTACATTTTCACGCAATTTGGGTACATAGATCCTGAGAAATCAGTACCCAGAACAACCACCTCTGGCCGTAACAACGGCCTTTATATGCCTCGGAATGGAGTCAGAGTTTTTATGGCGTGTAGAGATACAGCTGCCCATGCAGCTTCAAGACGATACCACAGTTCATCAAGAGTTGTGACTTTCGTATTGTGACGAACCAGTTGCTCGGCCACCATTGACCAGACGTTTACAATTGATTAGAGATCTGGAGAATGTACTGACTAGGGCAGCAGTCGAACATTTGCTGTATCCAGAAAGGCCCGTACAGGACCTGCAACTTGCGGTTGCGCATTATCCTGCTGAAATGTAGGGTTTCGCAGAGATCGAATGAAGGGTAGGGCCACGGGTCGTAACACATCTGAAATGTAACGTCCACTGTTCAAAGTGCCGTCAATGCGAACAAGAGCTGACCGAGACGTGTAACCAATGGCACCCCATACCATCACGCCGCGTGACACGGCAGTATGGCGATGACGAATACACACTTCCAATGTGCGTTCACCGCCATGTCGCCAAACACGGATGCGACCATCATGATGGTGTAAACAGAAACTGCATTCGTCCGAAAGAATGACGTTTTGCCATTCGTGCACCCAGGTTCGTCGTTGAGTACACCATCGCACACGCTCCTCTCTGTGATGCTGCTGCAAACGTCGTTGAACTATTCGTGCACATGGTTGTCGTCTTGCAAACGTCCCCATCTCTTGACTCAGGGATCGAGACGTGGCTGCACGATCCGTTACAGCCATGCGGATAAGATGCCTGTCATCTCGAGTGCTAGTGATACGAGGCCGTTGGGATCCAGCACGGCATTCCGTATTACCCTGCTGAACCCACCATTTCATATTCTGCTAACAGTCATTGGATATCGACCAACGCGAGCAGCAATGTCGCGATACGATAAGCCGCAATCGCGATAGGCTACAATCCGACCTTTATCAAAGTCAGAAACGTGATGGTACGCATTTCTCCTCCTGCACGAGGCATCACAACAACGTTCCACCAGCTAAAGCCGGTCAACTGCTGTTAGTGTATGAGAAATCCGTTGGAAACCTTCCTCATGTCAGCACGTTGTAGGTGTCACCACCAGCGCCAGCCTTGTGTGAATGCTCTGAAGAGCTAATCATTTGCATATCACAGCATCTTCTTCCTGTCTGTTAAATTTCACGTCTGTAGCGCGTCATCTTCGTGGTGTAGCAATTTTAATGGCCACTCGTGTAGCTTACACTCGGAGTTATGGTTTCCTCTACCATTCCTGTCACTTATTATATGGCAGGGTACTACTTTTAATAAGAAATGAATTTGTTGCAGATGTTAAGGAATGAGTTTCGTATGTCACAATGCCTTTTTTGAATTCTCGTCTCATCTACACCATTTAGTAAATTCAGTTTCTACGTCACCTCACCAAAGTGTAATTTTCTAATTGTGTGTTGCCGAATTACACCTAGCGGAAAACATTGTCCAAAACATAAAGCATGATGTATTTAGCCTAGTTGATATTCCTTGAATTGCACGTAGACAGGGCTTTTTCGTTTCTTTAACTGGTATGGTGCTGCACTACATTTTAAGACGCAGTTGGCACAAGGTGAGCGATCTAAATTTTCTAGGTCACAATTGGGACACAGTAAAATCATTCCCAGTGAATCTACGCTTTTCAAAATTATCGGCAGGACCTGTTTAGGTAGAGATCAAATCAAATCGCTTCTCCTTGTGCAGACATTGTTAATCTCACACTGCAGTGTTATGTATTTGCGTGCATAAATTCGCACGGCATTTTCACAGAAGCATTTTCGACATTTATTCATTGGAAGTTCGATTTATTATTTCTCGTTGAGTTTTTAATCTGTTAGTTCTGTGTGTTTTAACGGCAAGTCATGTACTGGAATGTCAGATATTGTACCAATGTCCACTGCACTTCACGATTCAGAATTCACATGACAGTTTCTTTAGACTGCAGATTTACATTTTATAATTACTTTAGGTAAACGTTAATTGCAATATAGCTGTACAGTTTCAGTTGGATTTGACAACTTATTTAATCAAATAGCGTTTACACAAGCATACCAGGTGCATTGTTCACATTTATATTACAACACAGAGAAAGACAAACGTTGAAAAATAGGTAACCTATTTACAGCAATAATTTACAGCAGTAATTAAAAACATAATAAACGAAACTGTTACAGTGTTTACCGCAGCTGTAATCGTCACTAACAGTGTTTGTTTATATAGACATTCAAGGATGTATGAAGAACATTGTCTCTGGAGATATAGACATTGTACAAACACATTGTAACCACCGATGAAGTTTCACAATAGTTAAGCTCATGAGCTAGCTTCGCCTTTACCAATCTTTTTTATAAAAACAGTAAAAAGCATGGGATAATAGGACAAGGAAATCGTTAAAAGCATTTCGGAGATTAAAGGAGACAGCTAAAAATATTTGTTCAGTAATCTGTCACGGTATATTTAATGTCTTGTGAGTAGTACAGCGGCTTTTCAGAGTGATTTAAGGAGCTCTTTGTTAATTAACTATAACCATGTCAGTGAACAATATTAGTAGATAACTTCTTAGAACCTATCTTTCTGATTATAATAAAATTCGTAATTCCTCCAAAAACTATATCATCTGTCCAAGTTACAGACACTCATGTGCTTAGTGACCATGGAAAACGATTGATGTAATCCATTGTTAATTATGGAATTGCCACGATCCTAGTAGCTTACGTGATGCAATTCGTAGACAGTATTCACATAATGTAAATTTGATTACAACAGTACGTCAGTCCATTAACAAAATTCTATTTTGACAGCTTTAACGCATATTTATGGGAAAGAGGTATGTGATTATAGTTGTGTAATAAATCTTTGTCAGTCAGTCCCACCACTGTTTAAAGTATACCTGTGTGCAAACTTCCAGAATTCTAATTGCCCAGCAGACCCTCTGCCTGAACACTCTGTCTGCGCCAACAATGAGAGGCTGTCAGCTTGCGAGACCCACAGTGGTAGCAGCTGTTAGTAGAGTGGGCTTGTTTATAGTGCGCAGCCTGTCTGCCGCCACGGAAGAACGAGATTTAATTAGAGCACAGCCACCTTCCGGAGGTGCGAAGAATACCTCATCGTGAGGAAGAAAGCTGGCGGCGCGATAAATATTTAATCCCGGGGAGCAGTTACGGCGGAGCGGGAGCGACAATGGCGCTCACCCGCGAAGGGGCCTCGTCTTAATTAGTGCGGCTACAGTCCGCTGGCGCCTCGCCACTCGCCACTGCATGCTCGTGTGAGCGGCAGGTCAGAAATGAGGTCCGTACACTCGCTTTAAACTCACCAGTGCTCCCTAGGACGTCATCTAGGAAGACGCCGTCTCCGGATACTTGGAGATGCGACTTACGAGTGCCCACCGTGCCTGTTTAACCGAAAACTCGTCAGTCGAATACGCTGCATCTATAAGTGGACCATACCAGAGTAGAAAGGAGTTCGAGATAGCGAGCTGACAACTATATCGAGAACTTGCGACATTGCCGAGAGATACACAACCATTGGGAAAGATGATTATTATGTATCAATATAATAACTAATCTAATCATTTTGTGGTGTCGCATTCTTCTGCTTGCTATGAAAATAGGACGAGGAATTCCGCCTTACGTAAGACACGTTTTCAGTTTCGTTTTACCCAGATATGTTTCAGCACTTTTTGTGCTGTCTTCATTGAGTTTTTTTTTATTTTCTTACTGTAGAACGTTTGTTATATGTTAACATTTAGAGAAAATTTTGGTACAAAATATTTACAACTGTGAATGAATAAATGTTGTAAAATATTATGCATCATTTGTTTACAGTTCAAAGTTGAGATATATATTGACGACTGGATGCCCTGTTGGTTGTTTATTGCATTATGTTCAAGGTTCTAGTTAATGAATGGCAAATGAGCGGATGTGTGCATTAGTTTACATAACTTCCATGAAGGTATTCGATATTTATGTTGATAGATAGTCTGCAACACCATCTACCACTTGTCATCTGCAAAAAGCAAATCTTAATTATTATTTTTCTGTTTATTGTGAATTTACGAACAGAAATGAGTTTATATCACGTTTTTTTGTTTGTTACTTACGGCTTTGTTTTTGTAGTATTTTCTCATGTGTTTTGGCGAAATGAATACGCTGATTTCTGTAACTTAGGGTCGTTTGACAACGCACTTTCTACGAATTTTCAAACATGGCCAGAGTTTCCACGGCCATTACGCGTTATTGAAGCTGTGTGGTATTCATTAGTTTCGTGACATGTTTGTCTGGGTGTCAATTTGAAGTGTATTTGGCGTTTGTGGTGTTTGGTTTGTGTTTGAGTGCATGATTGTAGGTGTTTGTGTGTTTGTGGGTGTGTGGGTGTGTTCAGAACTGGGGCAGAGAGAGAGAAAGAAAGAGAGACGCTAGGCGGTCCTGTTTTCTTTTTCTTTTTTGAAAAAATATGCAAATAATGCTCACACCAAACTTACACATCTCACCCAGACAAACCCACCACGAAATAAATGAATACTACACACTTACAACAGCACTTAACTGCAGTGAAAACGCTGCCCAAGTTTGACAATTCGTAAAAAGTGCATTGTCAAACGACCATGTCACAGAGTTTTCACCTCACCAAAACACACGAGAAAACACTGCAACATCAGAGCCGTAAGTAAAACACAAATAAACGTGATATATAGTCATTTCCGTTCGTAAATGCATAATAAATAGAAAAAAATATTACGTGTTGCTGTTTGCAGATGACAAGTTGTAGACTGTGTAGCAGACGTGCTACCAACATAAATACCCAATATCTTCATGTAAGGTACGTAAACTAATGCACACACACACTCATTTGCCAACTGAGCCATAAACAGATTTTAAGCGTAATGTAATAAACAGCATACAGTGCATCAGGTCGTCAATACATATCTCAACTGTGAACTGGAAAGCAAATGATATATTATATTTTACAACATTTATTCATTCACAATTGTAAATATTTTGCATCAAAATTTTCTCTAAATATTAATACGTAACAATAATTTTACAGTAAGAAAATAAAACAACCAACCGAAGAAAGCACAAGAAGTGCTGAAACGTGTCTGAGTAAAACGAAATTGAAAAGGTATCTTGCATAAGGCAGAATTATTAATAATTAGTCTGTTAGTAGTGAACACTCCTCTTTTCGTAGGACTATGGCTCGATGGAAGGAACCCGGTATAGCGCTGGCAGAAGGTAGCACCTAGGTTTGTAATATATGCAACCTGCAACATTAGACTCTCACTCGGTCCTATTCTGAACTGTTATGTGTAGCACACTTGGAGCTGTGCCAAGTAGACCGCATTCCGATTCTCCTGCAGCCGGCATTTCTGCTTCTTCAGTTACCAGTGCAGATCTTGGACAATGCGAAACACATGTATTGACAAGCAAAATACACTCATCATAAGATCATATTTTTCAAACCGAGAGTACTGTTCCTTCCTTTGGAAAAACATCATTGTACGTTAAATCATGATTACGTCTTGCGGCGGCGAATCTCACTCTTCTGCCTCCACCTTTGCCGTAATGAGTTCAAAGAGGCAACGACCGAGTTGTTAGGAGCGATTCCCTGTTTTTGGGGCATCCAAAACTCAAAATTTACGCTTTCATTAAATGAGACTATTAGCTGTAGGGTAACTGCTGACAATGTCCCTTTGCACTCAACAGTCAGCCCAATATCAATAAATCCATGATGACAACATGTTGTAATAACTACATTCTAATGTTAGTCTCTCACCAATTTCTTCCTCTTTGTCTCTCTATCTCTCTCTCTCTCTCTGCCTCCCTCTTTCACTCTCTCTCTCTCTCTCTCTCTCTCTCTCTCTCTCTCACACACACACACACACACACACATACGCACACATACACACAATACGATGCAGGCCGCAAATGGGAAAATCCACTGACGGAAACGACTTGGCAAAGGAGAAACTGTTATCGTCTGGTGTCCGGAGACAATTATCTCGGAAACAGCAAATCTGGTCCGCCATTGGTGTGATACTGTCTTAAGTATTAAGGGATGTAGATAAAGGACATTGGAATCACAAGTGGGCAAGAAATTGTTGGACGTCCACTCCTTATCAAGGAAAGTAGAGGTCGGAGGCTTGTCCTGTCTCTAAAGCAGGACAGGGTGGATCGGACGAGAGGGCGCAATTCTGGTGCAGGGACAAGTGTATTGGAGCACACCGTTCGGTGCACATTGTTTAACATGGGGTTGTAAGTCGGCAGACGGTTTGAGCGTCCTCCCAGCGTACTCAGCTATGAATGTAGTGGATAGGGACCCATCGAGATTGAATCGTAGATCAATGGAAACACGTCGCCTTGCTGGATGTCAAGTTTGTTGTTACTCCAGGTCAACGAATGTGTCGCAGTATGGCGTCAAGTAGGCATAGAGTTGCTCTAATTACTTATCGTATCATTGTACTGTGGTGGACATTCACCACAAAGTATATTCCAAACTCGATCAAGTTTCAAGTTTGTTGTACGAATAATCAAGACCAAAAAAGTGTACATTTTGTGCGTGTGTGTGTGTGTGTGTGTGTGTGTGTGTGTACGTCGTCTGGAGGGGCAGGGCGAAGACATAAATAAGGAAACAGAACCGTGCTGCTATGCACACCAAGTCAGGGTGGCTTGTTATTTTTTTTTTTTTTTCACTTCTGGATTTTGTGCATACAAAAACAAGAAGAATTATAGGTATTTACCGGAACATCGCCGAATTTCAATATCCCAAAATTCTCCCACATTACGCGACAAAAAAATTCTCCTTATCTGTAACAGCCAGCGCTGGAGGAATACCGAAGAAACTTATCGAACACTGATCAGCAGTCGTGGCATAACATGTGAACCAGATGTTACCGACATGGACAGAAAAGAGGGCTGCTACAACGCGACCAAGTTTTGTAGTCCATATTAGACAAATGAACCTCTTCGAACTTTACGTGAACCTATATTTATAGGAACATGACCAGTATCGTATATGGGACCACGTCCTTAGGTGTACATCTGAACAATATACAAAACATACAGTCGACATTATGATCCACAAGCGGACACCTATCCCAATAATCTAAGCCATATGTCAATCAATATTAAATACGCTTACGTCATTAAAACACTAAGCCTGTAATACGGGAAGAGTTTTCTCCCGGTTTATGTAGGCGCACAGGAACATTTGAAACCTCCCTTCACATTTCTAAGTAATTTTTAGATCATTATGGAATCCTGGCGACCGTACTTACAATTTGAATAAAAGCTGTCCAAATCGCAATAAATTACTTATTTTTGATTCCGATGGCCAGTTTCATTCTATAAGACCATCTTGAGAGAAGTGGCTCCAGATGGCGTGAGGAACAATATCACGGAGCCTCTGCTGGACATCTGTGTCTATTTATAAGCAATGGCGACAGGTACCAGTAGTTACTCTCAGCGGCTCGGTGAACTGGCTCTTCGCACCATCTGCAGCCCCTTGTCTGAAGATGGCCTTACACACCGAAACAGTTGACTCGAATTAAAAATAGATTATTTTATTTATTTATTAATCTCAAAAGCGCTGTATACAAGAGTAAGCAAAATATATAAAACTAACGCATTCAAATGAAATATACACTCCTGGAAATGGAAAAAAGAACACATTGACACCGGTGTGTCAGACCCACCATACTTGCTCCGGACACTGCGAGAGGGCTGTACAAGCAATGATCACACGCACGGCACAGAGGACACACCAGGAACCGCGGTGTTGGCCGTCGAATGGCGCTAGCTGCGCAGCATTTGTGCACCGCCGCCGTCAGTGTCAGCCAGTTTGCCGTGGCATACGGAGCTCCATCGCAGTCTTTAACACTGGTAGCATGCCGCGACAGCGTGGACGTGAACCGTATGTGCAGTTGACGGACTTTGAGCGAGGGCGTATAGTGGGCATGCGGAAGGCCGGGTGGACGTACCGCCGAATTGCTCAACACGTGCGGCGTGAGGTCTCCACAGTACATCGATGTTGTCGCCAGTGGTCGGCGGAAGGTGCACGTGCCCGTCGACCTGGGACCGGACCGCAGTGACGCACGGATGCACGCCAAGACCGTAGGATCCTACGCAGTGCCGTAGTGGACCGCACCGCCACTTCCCAGCAAATTAGGGACACTGTTGCTCCTGGGGTATCGGCGAGGACCATTCGCAACCGTTTCCATGAAGCTGGGCTACGGTCCCGCACACCGTTAGGCCGTCTTCCGCTCACGTCCCAACATCGTGCAGCCTGCCTCCAGTGGTGTCGCGACAGGCGTGAATGGAGGGACGAATAGAGACGTGTCGTCTTCAGCGATGAGAGTCGCTTCTGCCTTGGTGCCAATGATGGTCGTATGCGTGTTTGGCGCCGTGCAGGTGAGCGCCACAATCAGGACTGCATACGACCGAGGCACACAGGGCCAACACCCGACATCATGGTGTGGGGAGCGATCTCCTACACTGGCCGTACACCTCTGGTGATCGTCGAGGGGACACTGAATAGTGCACGGTACATCCAAAAAGTCTTCGAACCCATCGTTCTACCATTCCTAGACCGGAAAGGGAACTTGCTGTTCCAACAGGACAATGCACGTCCGCATGTATCCCGTGCCACCCAACGTGCTCTAGAAGCTGTAAGTCAACTACCCTGGCCAGCAAGATCTCCGGATCTGTCCCCCATTAAGCATGTTTGGGACTGGATGAAGCGTCGTCTCACGCGATCTGCACGTCCAGCACGAACGCTGGTCCGACTGAGGCGCCAGGTGGAAATGGCATGGCAAGCCGTTCCACAGGACTACATCCAGCATCTCCACGATCGTCTCCATGGCAGAATAGCAGCCTGCATTGCTGCGAAAGGTGGATATACACTGTACTAGTGCCGACATTGTGCATGCTCTGTTGCCTGTGTCTATGTGCCTGTGGTTCTGTCAGTGTGAGCATGTGATGTATCTGACCCCAGGAATGTGTCAATAAAGTTTCCCCTTCCTGGGACGATGAATTCACGGTGTTCTTATTTTAATTTCCAGGAGTGTAGATACAATTTGAGGCAAATAGAGCCAAATACCAGTAGTTATATTTAAACAGATTACAAACACTAAATACAATCTGGCCAAAAATAAGCTACGTCGACGGCAGTGTTCCTTGTCCATAACATGTACTCCAACGTCCAGCGAACGGAGAAACTGGGAACTAAGGAAAACTGTACTGTACAGGTGTTTAGGGGTTTGTGTGGCTCCACATTCACATAAAGTTGATGGGTGCCAAAGGTATGTTCCATTTGGTCATTTCTTAGACATATAATAGTCTGTTGAGGGACTACCACGTTTTCCATTGCAAGTTTTCGCAAGGGGAGAGGGTTTTATCATGATGTGATGTATGCGTGTCTGGTTGTTGACTGGTTTTGTCGGGCTATTTACGGTGATGTACTGCCTTGACGAAAATTTTTAGAAACCCTTTGTTTTCAGGTTTCAATATGATATCGACTCAGGAATCGCACACTCTAAAGTGCGCCACCTTCCAGAATACTGGTACATAAAATTACCAGAAATTCCAAATGTCATTCCAAACCTCGTTTCACACGACGTACTGGCTCAAGTGAAAACTACTGCTCAAAAAACTAAAAATAATTAATTTTACATAGTTTGTTTTCTTGAAGATGTAGCTACAGTGATATGCAGGTACTTTGAATTATTAATGGATGCAGGAAGATAAAAGATTCTTTGAGTATAGAATTTCTTAGACCAGTCCGGTTTGCCGTGCGTGTTAAACGACGCTTCCGAGACGGGAAGGTGCCTCGTCCCCTGATCGGTCACACTTGGTGGATTAACAACAAAGGTTGGTTTTCTGGCATCCATGGATGACACTACACGCAGACAGCTGAGGCAGACTTTTGTCGTTCCACAGAGTAACCGTGTGGCGACAATATGGGCACCCGCCTGTTCTTCACGCTAGCCATACAAAATCTGTGAATAAGGAGGCCGACTCTGCGCTGAGGCTGGAAAAAGGCACAAGAAAATGAAGGAGACTACTGAATTTCTTAATACCAGTAACAAACGTTGCAAGAGTATACTATCGCAAATATTTATTTCACGCTTTCAACTGATTGTCATTCAAATAAGGCAAATACAGACAACGCAGCAAGAGTGTATTGCAAAACCAAAATTCACGTAGCCCATTTCCTGCCACCTCGTACAACACCCACCTCACACAAACAGGTAACAAAGACAAAGATTACAAACCTATCAGGGTAATTCTTTTATATAACAAATGACCTACTTGTCGATATTACACTCCTGGAAATTGAAATAAGAACACCGTGAATTCATTGTCCCAGGAAGGGGAAACTTTATTGACACATTCCTGGGGTCAGATACATCACATGATCACACTGACAGAACCACAGGCACATAGACACAGGCAACAGAGCATGCACAATGTCCGCACTAGTACAGTGTATATCCACCTTTCGCAGCAATGCAGGCTGCTATTCTCCCATGGAGACGATCGTAGAGATGCTGGATGTAGTCCTGCGGAACGGCTTGCCATGCCATTTCCACCTGGCGCCTCAGTTGGACCAGCCTTCGTGCTGGACGTGCAGACCGCGTGAGACGGCGCTTCATCCAGTCCCAAACATGCTCAATGGGGGACAGTTCCGGAGGTCTTGCTGGCCAGTGTAGTTGACTTACGCATTCTAGGGAACGTTGGGTGGCACGGGATACATGCGGACGTGCATTTTCCATTGGAACAACAAGTTCCCTTGCCGGTCTAGGAATGGTAGAACGATGGGTTCGATGACGGTTTGGATGTACCGTGCACTATTCAGTGTCCCCTCGACGATCACCAGAGGTGTACGGCCAGTGTAGGAGATCGCTCCCCACACCATGATGCCGGGTGTTGGCCCTGTGTGCCTCGGTCGTATGCAGTCCAGATTGTAGCGCTCACCTGCACGGCGCCAAACACGCATACGACCATCATTGGCACCAAGGCAGAAGCGACTATCATCGCTGAAGACGACACGTCTCCATTCGTCCCTTCATTCACGCCTGTCGCGACACCACTGGAGGCGGGCTGCACGATGTTGGGGTGTGAGCGGGAGACGGCCTAACGGTGTGCGGTACCGTAGCCCAGCTTCATGGAGACGGTTGCGAATGGTCCTCGCCGATACCCCTGGAGCAACAGTGTCCCTAATTTGCTGGGAAGTGGTGGTGCGGTCCTCTACGGCACTGCGTAGGATCCTACGGTCTTGGCGTGCATCCGTGCGTCGCTGCGGTCCGGTCCCAGGTCGACGGGCACGTGCACCTTCCGCCGACCACTGGCGACAACATCGATGTACTGTGGAGACCTCACGCCGCACGTGTTGAGCAATTCGGCGGTACGTCCACCCGGCCTTCCCGCATGCCCACTATACGCCCTCGCTCAAAGTCCGTCAACTGCACATACGGTTCACGTCCACGCTGTCGCGGCATGCTACCAGTGGTAAAGACTGCGATGCAGCTCCGTATGCCACGGAAAACTGGCTGACACTGACGGCGGCGGTGCACAAATGCTGCGCAGCTAGCGCCATTCGACGGCCAACACCGCGGTTCCTGGTGTGTCCGCTGTGCCGTGCGTGTGATCATTGGTTGTACAGCCCTCTCGCAGTGTCCGGAGCAAGTATGGTGGGTCTGACACACCGGTTTCAATGTGTTCTTTTTTCCATTTCCAGGAGTGTATTTCCTTTGAAATCGTTTGAAGATTAATAAATAACAATATTAATCTCTATAACTTCATTTGGACTTTATGTATCGAAATTAAGACAATATATAATAAGTAACCAATCGTTCTAAAAATAACAAAATCATTATAATTTGTTCCCGAGTAGTGTTTGAATACATTTTTTGGATATGTATACAACACCATGCCATTAGTATCATTAAAAATATACAAAATGCAGGATCATAATTTTAACTCTATGGAATCGGCTCGTGAATTTATCACACATATCGAATACTCTAGTACGTCTGAAAAGAAAGGATATTGACCAAATCCATTACATGCTGAAGCAGCGTTCCACATTTCTGGACACGTTCCACATTTCTGGACATTTCAATCGCCACAGCAATAGGATTTTGTGCTTTGCAAACCCAAACAACACACGTGCACGGGGTACATACCCGTGATGGCCCGAAGCTCAGTGTTTGGTGCTGCCTGATGGCTGATATCGTGATTCGCCAAATTTTGTTCTCTGAGAAATGTTTATCTGTATTGATTCGAACAGTTATTCCCACCACTGTTCGAAGAGATGCAGCCGTCCATCATCTACCAGCATGATGGTGGAGCCCTACATTGTAGTGCGAAGGTGCAGGATGTAACAAATGAGTCTTTTGCTGCGAGGTTGCGACACATCGACTCGTGGTAACAAATCTCAAGGTAGTTTTTTTAATCTGTTGTGGTTGGACAGACTGGGATATAGAGCACTCACCATGAACTCAAACACGCAAGTGAACTTATCGCGCTGCTGATTGCAGATTAAGGAATAAATGGACTCTCGAATGAGAGTTATTTGTGCCGGTTCTCACAAAATCAATAACTGACTGAGGTAGGTTATTTATCTACTGAATTCATAATCTTCGTCCATATTAACCACAGTTTGTATTCACTCCTTGGGTGTTCACACATCAAATAGGAATCATATATTAAGGTGATAAGGTAAAAGGAAATGTAAATGGTAAACACTGAGATAGTTTCGGTGCATGGGCATTTTCCAGTGCTCTGTTCTAATGCCACAAAAATAAGCAAGCGTGCTTAATATCTGTTGATTCTAGTAATTTATATACTTATCGACCAATATCAAAGGAATGTGGGTGTCAGTCATTTAACGTGATACACTAACTGAACTCTCTAGTACGTATCAGTGATAAGTACGACAGCTATGTTGCATGTACAGAGGAGAATTTGACAATGAATTCTTTTTAAGAAGGAGAACAAATGGACACTTACTTCTCAAGTACACAAATATTTTAATATTTCATTATATTCAATACAGTCTCAGTAATAAGTATCATAAATTTGACAAAATGGTTTAATCTCAGGCCATACACTACAGTGGAAGAAAACTGCAACTGAAAACCGCAATAACTAAATTGGTTGTTATTAATGGGATCACTTAGCAAGACACAACAGTATCTCACCCTAGGTAATGGGTGTAATTACTATGCGCTGATTCGGCCACTTAATACTACCACTTAGGTAAAGTGCCGCATGAGCTGCATGGATCCACCTAGCCTGTCTGCTGCCACTCGGGGCGGTTGAAGACTCAAGGGAATCACATACGCTGCCCATGTCTCTCAACACAGACAGAAGATGCAGTCCTTGTCCTGTTGTCACATCAGGATAAATAACATGCGGATGGTAAGCTTAAAATGTGTTACATCATTGCCGAGTTCTATTAAACGCTCACAGCATCAAACGACTAGGAAAAACTTTCCTGGCACCTCTAATACGAATGAATGAAACAGTAATGTAATAAATAGTTGACATGGGGGGAAACGCGATAAGAAAAGATGGACTTTCTTTCGTGAGATGCGAAAGGTTTTTTTGCAGGTAATTCTTTATGTAGCGACAGTAATTTCTGTATCTTTATGTTCTTTTTCTGTCTGGCAGAACATTTTATTAAATATGTTTTCTCCGGTATTGTAAAGGGTGAAGCAGACTGCTTGAGATCCAGGCGACTGTACAGATCCGCTCTTTTCAGTCGAACTTCTGTGAGTTGTGAGTCAGCAAAGGCTCCTGAAACGGATATATTTTTTAATTACCATTTGCGCATTGATCAGTACATACAATCTCTTGCACATTATCAAACGTTATTGCGCAAATTATTCCGTATGTCGTTAATGTACGTGTTGGTACAGAGTATAGAACTATACTGTGTTCTTTTTGACTTGCATAAAAGTTTTTCAAGGGTGTAATGATTGCATGATCTGAAAAATTACTCTGTGTATAAGGCAATGCGATGGCACTGTTAGGTATATTTTTTCGTGGGTAAAATTTTGTTAGGACAGGGTAGGTTTTGTTACTGGGACCAGAGTATGGGAGTTACCGTGTTGGGAGGAGGACGGCTGCTACGTGGGTATTTTAGTATGTTTGTGAGACATTATGCTAACAGATTTTAGACTGGAATGACAACTTGCCTCAGTCAAGACGATGTGTAGAGTGTGGAAAAGCAATGTTGTATTCCACCATATTTATGCGTATCGACGTTACTGCTTTGTTAAACCAGAAGATTATTAATAGTGTGTTAGTGCATTTGATCTGCGTGGGAGGTGGAACTTTAATAAGCAAAAATTCATCATAATAATTTCTAACAATGTGAATTATATGGCGAAGAGTATCAAAATGAGATTTGTTCTTCACAGTAGTATTACGCAAGCTGACTGATCGTATGGGTCATTCTCGTAATTTAAAGGTGGTATATATATATATATATATATATATATATATATATATATATGTGTGTGTGTGTGTGTGTGTGTGTGTGTGTGTGTGTGATTGAGAGAGAGATAGAGAGAGAGAGAGCTAAAACTACGTGTATATACTGAACTTGAAACGGGCGTGTACTGTTGACTCTATCGTCCGAGTTTTGCACTAACTGGACATCAGATTCCGATACTAGAAGCAATACGTGATTGTTGAGATTACGTTTAGCAGGTCGCAAATTATCGAACGGTGAACTCCAAACGTAAAACTGTGAGGTTTCCCTTAATTTGGGTTTTCTAAGTTTTACATTTTATTGGGACGCTGCAGCTACCAGAAATAATCCTCTCATTTGCGAATGATTTCAGAGGACAACAGCAACGAGTGAGAAGATGTTTCCCACGCAGGCACCGGTAACCGATGAACCGCGTGGCGTGAAATTGAGCCATTGCAGTTGTAAGCGAGCCTTGGCTGGCGATCTGCACGTCAGGCAACAAACAAGACACAGGAGTGAAATCTAAAACATTTCTTCAATAAATATTTCTTAGACTCCATCCTTGGTTTGGTAGATGCTGGGGGAAGCTTACCTGTCGTTAAAGCTTTCCTACAACAATGTTGGTTACCGTGTTCTAAAACCGCAAAATCAGGACACCCTCTACCCTCAGCACGGTTTTAGAATACTCGTAGTCCGGGTCCCGATAAGGTAAACATTCATGATGTAAATTCGTATACAGCGGTGCTCTAATGTTTGGCATCTTACACCTACACTGGCTCACTTTCTCACCATGTGGTACATCCGTTCACGGTGCCTGCATGGGAAACGTCTTCTCACTCGTTGCTGTTGTCGTCGGCAGTAATCGGTGACAGCGCGGGATATTTCTTGGTATGAAATACGAAAATGCAATTACCGCAAAATAGTAACCCATGTTCCTAACCATGGAATAATCCCTCCAGGACTGCTGAATGAAACATTATTAGTTCAATTTTAGTTGTGAAATGGTTAAGTTAGACATTAAAAACACAAAATAAGAAATATTACACACACCACACATGTCAAATGTATTTTTCACTGCAATGACCCTTTTTTAAAAGTTCCTTTCCTTGAAATAATTTTTTTCCAGTTGATACATTTAAAATTAAACTTTACCACTGCAGTCGGTTTTACTGTTACATCTGTCAGTCTATTTTTCTTCCTTGTCCACAGTGTCCGCATTAAGGAGAATAGGTGTGGCCGAGCGCTTCTAGGCCCTTCAGTCTGGAACCGCGCGACCGCTACGACCGCAGGTTGGAATCCTGCCTCGGGCATGGATGTGTGTGAAGTCCTTAGGTTAGTTAGGTTTAAGTAGTTCTAAGTTGTAGGAGACTGATGACCTCCGATGTTAAGCCCCAAAGTGCTCAGAGCCATTTGAAAGCGAATAATCTCTCAGCGCAAGCGTTGTGGGCCGGCACGGCAACGAACAGCTGCGCGATTGTAATTAATTCATTAATTTTGTTTCTTTAGGACCTCTACACGGGTAGTATATTTTGAAATCTAGTTATCTGAAAAGAGACTGAACAGGCCTTGAAAGCCCAATGGTACCGACCGCCCGCAGTGTCGTCGTCACCCCTTAGGCGTCACTGCATGTGGGTACGGAGAGGCATGTGGTCAACACACCGCCTCCAGGCCGTTGTCAGTTTTCGTGACCGCTGCCGCTACTTCTCAGTAGCTCCTCTATTTGCTTCACAAGGGGTGTGTGCGCCCAGCTCATCAACAGCACTCGGCACTCCAGCACACCTTTGCATTATTAAACCTTGCAAGATAATTTCAAGGGGTCATTTCCATGCATTCACTTGGGGTTAGCAAACACATTATTACCATTATATCTTTTAATGCCACCGAATATTATGTTGTGATTATTATTACCAAATACTACACATTTACCCATAGTTTTCAACTTCCTAAGGGTATCAGTGATACAAGGTGAAATATCTGCAGTACTTCTATTCAGTCTATTTCCAGTATTAATAAGCTAAATTTGCACTCCATTCTTGTAGTCGAAGTAAAGAAATATAAAGGGATCATTATAAGTATTAGCATATGTCGATACACTAATGAAAAGACGACATGCCAGAATTGAATTTAAGGTCGCTTCTGTTTTGATACATTCACACTACATTTTCGATTATGTAGATGTCAGCCATCTTCCTCTCGGTAGTCCAAGGGGTACAATCCACGACTATGGTGTGACAGAAGTATAACCAAGAATGCCTTCACCTACGCTTACTTTAGTTTCAAGTTCAGTACTTGATTTTATAATAAAATTGATCACTTTACTTGATGAACATGCACCCTTAGCACACTTGATTGTTTTCTAGAGGAACTGAACGTCGTTGGCGCCATGATTTGGTATTGAAAAGTAAAGTCCTGGGGAGCCAGACCATATATCCACTACCTAGACAGCAGCTTGGATATTTTACTCGGATTTATCAATAGTCGGGTACTCAACGCGGCTGACTGCCATGCTGATGAGCCGGGTTCGATTCCTGGTACTGCCCGGGATTATTTTCTTGTCGGAAGGACTGGGCTGTGGTGCTCCTAGGCTCGTGATGCGAGCCGGTGAGCTACTTCACCGATCAATGGTGGTTCCAAGGTGAAGAAAACTGACAACGGCCGGGAGAGCGGTGTCCTGATTCCATACCCCTTATTATTTGCATTTAGTGACTACATTGGCGATGACGCGGTGGTCAGTCGGTACGACTGTGCCCTCCAGTGCGTGTCGGACGGAGCTTTTATAGTTCTTTTACGTATAAATGTGCATGTGTTCTTAGGCATGATGTGATATTATCTTCTTATCTTAAACAGCAAAACAAAGAATTATCAAAACTTACTGTTCGCCTATAAAAGAACCTTAACTTGCGATGTGCCCTGGTGGAGAAGAGTTTGTACCTCTTTAATTCAGACGAATTTTGCACGAGAACTGGACATACGCTCGACTCCCTCCTTACATACCACCTAATTGATTATGTGCGCAACGGTAACGGAAGAAAACGATGGTGGACCCGGCTAGTTGGTAAAATAAGCTGTGCACACACTATAATTGAATAAAAATCGTAATCTACTCAGAAAAAAGGGAACTTAATTATAATAAACAACTTTAAATGGGATTGTGCATATATTTACGTAATGATATGCAGATTAAATATTACAACGAGATTTATTATACGTCACAACATAAATGTACATGACTATCGACACAAACAATGGGTTAAAGGACGGGGAATACTGAAATATTATGAGAATAAGAGTTGGCTCGAGAACAAGGGGCTCCTACTCGATGTGATGCAAACGATAGTCGATAATGACTGGAGGTCCTAATTATTCAAACATTAATCTCCCGACTATATAGCAGTATCTCAATTAGTAGTGAGAGATCCAGTGCGATCACATGGAGAAACAAGCAAGGTGGACTTGTAGCAAAGCAAACTTGCGTGCTGCTGAGGGATTCAGTATAAAATTGATAAGGTCCTACAATGCCGGAGCGGCAAAATACTGTACCAGTACTGAAATCTGCAGCACGTCGTCAGTAGGCAGCTTCCTGATGATGTAGGCGCTAACTTGTGCCGTGCAGCAACTCTGTGTCAACCACTGGCCGCGAAGGCTGTCCAAGAATTCTAAGTTCTTCCGAAAACGAGAGACCAAGTCGCAAGACCGTTAGACTCCGAGGGAGATGAGATCCTGAGTCCCCTCTGTGATACGATGCAAGAACGAAGCCAGCATTGCTCAACTCCCTACTCTCCTCGAAAACCGCGAATCAGCATTCAGTTCTTATTCCAAAATTTCCCCACACTGTCTCAGAACATCATTTACGCCAATAGCGACCGTTCACTACAATTTCGAGCAGGGCTTTATGGCATCAACTAGCGTCAGTTTAAATTGACCAATCATGCCTGTTATTCAGCTGAGGGCACTGAACTTACCTGCAAATGACAGGAGACATGCGAAACAAGGCATGGAACCTCTCAAACTTATAATGTAACACAATGATTCTCTCTTGTACGCTACATTATGAAGATAGTGAAACTGTTGCTTCAGGTTATCTAATTAGATGATTTATCTGGCGAGGGAATATGTGATTTAAAGTGGATGCAACTGGTTCAGTACGCCAGTTCTCCAAAACATACGTGTATTTCAGAAAAATAAACTGTTAAGTGGAAGCCGAACGAAACAAGAACTCTCACAGCCAAGGAACGTAGACATGGCAGTTATATATAAGCTAAAACGAGGTAAACATCGATTGCAAGCAATAAAAGTCTATAACAAATGATGTAAATCAATGACAGAAATGAAGAGTGTGTAAATTGTTGATGGCACAAAACGAAAGCAAAAATTTAAAGATCTTAATTCCCAAAACTAAAAAATTTACGGAAATAGGAAAAACTTACGCGGATGCTGCAATAATTGCCGAAAATGCGGTCATGTCCGCATAAATGCAGACGTGTGGTAAACAAGACCGTAATACCTCTATGAACCAAATTTGTTAATTCTGAAAGCAAATAATTTTTTTTCATGTACCTATAGTATATGAACAGTTGCGAAGATGCACGAAATGTGCACGACATTTATTCTGCACGCCAATTTCGTCAGTGGGCGTTGGATTGTAATCCGAGTCGTCTTAACCATGCTCTAGACTTCCAGTAACGTTTTCGAAGAATTGTTTCAGCTGTATAATTGTAAACTATTTTATGGTGTTCGTTTATAAATGCTCCGTATTGGCATACCAGGATTTATTTCGAAGAGATTAGCTACCGCCTCCTCGAGATTGTAACCACACAAGTCGCCTGCCTGCAGCTTCAAGCGAATTTAATGTCTACAAGAAATGTCTACAAGAATTGCTTTAAGGCACTACAGTCAATTCCACAAGAAAGTGTACTTCGTTATCCGTATGAAATAAAAGACACTATTATAAATAATGTTTACGTGAAAGTACATGTTATTATCAACTGCATAATTTCGCAATAGTTAATGCAATAAACCCCATTATGAATTATAGCTTGTCACCCTTTTGGCACGCTTGTCACGACATTTTCTGCATATTCTCTCGGTAACGAAATCCATATCGTCCTTCTTTTATGTAACAGCTGCTTCAAAGTGTATACTGGCTTTTTTTAAGCTTCATCTTAGTATACGACCAGACATTTCCGATCTGATTTGCATAAGCAGACATCGCAGGCTAATCCGTCGTGGACACCCCATTAGCTTGTTTCCACGCTGTAAAGAAATGGCTCTTATGATTCGGATCATTATTCTCTTGAAGTACGTAATTTGCCTCGTTCGAATCAAATAGCTTCTTCACGGAACTCAGAAGACATTTTTGATAAATATTTCCATTTTTTTCAGCGTTTAAATTGGCTAGAAATAAGTGAAAATAGCCAAAACTTCAACCGATAGAACAAAGCATTAAATTCTTCCACTGTTTGCACTGTGTACAGATACGAGACCACTACCAGAGATGTCACTGCAAACGTTACATTGAAATATTATGGCGTATTCCTTCTTATGGAACTGGCTGTTCATCAACGAGAGGCCTACGGGGAACAGGAAGGAGGAAATCCTGCATTCCTATTCATAAATTCAACAAATGATTAACTTCAGCACTTTCGAGTGGGACGACACGACCAGTTGTACTGTACTTGGCCTATGCCGCTTTCTACGGACTCGAGATACCACGAGTGAATCTTGGAAACTCCATTTCCCTGAATTTTAGTCTGCTTCTCACGGATATTAGCCACTGCAGATATGCCAATGCGGTATAGTGGTGGTCTAAGATTTTTTTTACACAATCAGTGACGCTACGTCGTCCCAGGGTGTGCTTTGTGTGACATCTCTTTCGTCTTTGTCGAAATTCGAAGGTGACAATAAAAGGCGGTGCAGTTGCTGAGAACTTTGTATATCAGTGTTTATTTATGAGAACGAACTTTACAGATACTAAAGTCGAATCAGAATTAAAGCCTGTAAAACTGTAAAATCATTATAAGTCAATGTTTATTTAAAAGAATGAGCTTAACACCTACTTAAGACGAAAGCTCGTAAAAGGGAAAAGAGGTTACATGTTTTGTGAAAGAACTCATCGATAATCAAACATAAAAAGTAAACTCATCTACTCTCTATAGAAGGCAGGGAGTCTTAATGGAACTACTTTCCCACCGTCGCTATACCGTCCCGTTCTCGAAAAGCGCGCTCTGAAAACGAACACTTAAATTTACCGTTCGAGTTCTGATTTCTCTTATTTTGTTGCGATGATCATTTCTTCCAATGTAGCTGGGTGTCAATAAAATGTTTTTTCATTCAGGGAAGAAAGTTTGGGGACAGAAATTTCCTAAAGTAGATCGGCGAAATGAAAAACGCATTTGTCTCCTTGAATGCCACCCCAACATCTGTAACACTCTCACCCCTACTTCCCGATGAAACAAAACGAGCTACCCTTCTTTATGCTTTTTCGATGTCTTCTGTCAATACCGGCTGGTAAGGATCCCATATGGCAAAGCAGTTCTCTGGCAGTGGACAGTTAAGCGTATGTAAGAAGTCTCTCCAGTGCAATAATTGCATCTGCTTATTGTTCAGCCAATAAAACGTGGTTTTCGTTGTCCTGTCTCACATCCCAGTTTAATTGTTTCGTAATTGAAATTCCTAGGCATTTGTTCAACTGACAGCCTTTAGGTATGTGTGATTTATTGTCTAACCGAAATTTGACAGATTCCTTTTATTACTCATGTGGATCACCTCACATTTTTAATTATTCAGGGTCAAATGACACATTTCGTACCCTACAGGTATTTTGTCTAAATCATTTTGCAATTGGTTCTGAACTTTTGATGATTCTACTAGACGGTGAAAACGGTAAATGACAGCGTCATCTGCAAACAAACTAAGCTGGCCACTCAGCTTGTCTTCTAAATCATTTATTTGGAATATAAACGCTCCCTGCTGAAAGGCAGATACCAGTTCTATTTTACTCAATGACTTTTCGTTAATTACTACCAATTGTTACCTCTCTCACGTGAAATCACGAATCCAGTCGCAAAACTAAGACGATTCTCCATTGGCGTACAATTTAATTACAAGCTCGAACAGCAGAGTGATACTCCTAGTATTGAAATTTTGGCAAAGTGATTACCACTTTCGACATTAGCGCAACGTATGTAGAAGGAAAAGCTTCCGAAATCCAACGCCTCAACCAAGGTACTAAAAGTATTTTATCCTTTGTTTGAGACTAAACCTCCCATATGGTGAAAGTTAGTTAGCTACATGTTGCGTAGATCATATGAACTGTTCTTTTATCGAAATGGTGAGGAACGAGTCAGTTCACAGGACATGTATAAGTGAGTAGTGTGAACATTAATGAACACAGCATTACGAGAATCATTCAATAATTAGAGAGACAAATTCGTCTAGAGGAATTTCGTCTATTTCAAAACAACACTTTTTCTACTTTTCAACATAATCCCTTTGAACATTTATGCACTTGTTCCAATGGGCTGCAAACTTTTTTATTATGTCTGCAAACAACTCTTTATCTTGATGTTTGAACCGATTTCCCACAAAAGTTTTCACGCATTCGTTGTCAGGGAACCTCTTCCCACGTAATGTCTCCTTCAGACAATGGAAATTACTGGGTGCTAAATGAGGGCTATAAGGGGGATGAGGCAGCACTTCCCAGACCATTTTGTCCGTGGTTTCAAAGGTTGGTTGAGCAATATGAGGACGAGCATTGTCTTGCTGAAAAACATACCTTTCCTCTGAGATCCACGACGACTCTCTTTCATGGCTGGCTTCACCTTGTTTGAAAGCAAATCCGAGTGGTATTGGCTGTTCATTGTACGCTGTTGTTCGAGATAATCACAAAAAAAACTTGACCTTCAGCATCCCAAAACAGCGTGAACAAGACTTTTCTTGCTGATGCGTAGGTTTTGAATTTTTTCTTGAGAGGTCGAATGGTGTGCTTCCACTCCATGCTTTGTATTTTTGATTCTGGCCTATAATAGAGAACCGAAGTTTCATCAATAGTTAAAATTTTGTTGACGTGCTCACCTTCTCTTTCAAAACGATCCTTTAGCTCTGTGCACACTCTCAACTTTGTTTCCGTGTGTATTTTAGCCCTAGTCATGCATCTCCAGCTAAAAATAGGTTTTTTTTTTTTTACTAGCAAACAGTATTTAAACAGAAATTCTGTCAGTGCAGTAGCAACTATTGTCCAGTAGAAAGGTTTTTAAGTTATGGACAGAAGCTGAATTAATGAATTAAAGTTTGTGCTATATAAGGGATTTGAACCTGGATCTTCTGGTTTGTAGGTGGACATGCCAACCACTACACAACCCTAGCACTGCAGCTGTCACACATGCATGTAATACCCTAGCCCAGTGCCCTTCCTAACACAAACTGCAGTACACGCCTTGACCACGTTTTCACTTCTTAAATCACCAGTATTGCAGAGGTTCTCCGATCCTGAAATGGTACCCCAGCTATGTATCTAATCCTGTCTGTACCTCATGCACAGGTGATCTATTGATCTGATGGATTGGAGAGCCTCGGGAAAACTGACAATTTAAGAAGGGGAGAATGGGCTGAAGTCGTGAATTAAAGTTTGTGTTAGGGAGGACAAGGGACTAGTGTATTGTGGTAACGGCAATGACAGTGTGGCGAAGCGGTTAGTTCATCTTTCTATCAAGCAGGAGACCTAGGTTGGTTTCCTTGGTGTGGCACAAATTTCAATTGACAACTTTAGCGTCTATCCTTATTGAAGGTAAGGTTGAGACATATTTGTCTCCAGGAAAATATAAGTCTTTCAGATCAACACATTTTAAGTTAGATTTACAACTTGCTTTACTTGATCCAGGAATTCTTCTGTAGTAGAGGTGGGCCACTGTTAAGATTTGACACAAATTGTAACCAAGATTTCTAGACATTTTCTAAAGTAACAGAAAAATTGAATTTCGACCTTGAGCTATAAGTATAAATAGTTCAATAGTTCATAGACAGTCTGTTTTTGTGTAGCCCAGGAACGTGTCATTTAGTCGGTTGTTACTTCGCATGTTCCTCGGTTTTCCTTCAAGAGAAGGAGCCACCATTCATGCAAGTCATTTGATACTGTAGTGTCGCGTTAGATTTTTCCCCCATACGTTCATTTCACACTAATTAATAGTGCGAACATCATTGCATATCCCTAATGTAAATATCTGTCCCGTCATGTACGCTCAATGTAATTACAACCATCCACTGGACTATTTTATATTATCGGTCCTCCATCCACTCCTTCACTCTAGCTGTTACATGTGTAATTGGAGATAATTACAACCAATAGCACGATCATCATTTACATCATGACATACATAGTAATGTTCTCGCTATTCACTATATTACTTATGCAATGGCTTCAATTAGACACCTTATAATTTTGTCCCGATTATTGTGAACTTATTATAACTTGTACCTTTCACCATGCTTCATATGCTAATTATATTCCCATTTAACTGTTTTAATACACTATACATACAATCTGTATAGTTCTGATCTTTCTTTAGGTGAAAAAACCACAGACACTAGTCGGTTCTTCAACTTATAAACTGTTAGAGAATGAGTTGTTACCACAGTTTATACTAGCCTATTCATGTTGCAAAAAAACTGCAACATTTTACATTTTTTAAACAAAAGACCCCTAAATGCTGTTGCCTCATAGAGACCTACATATAATTACTCTCATCTTATACCTCATATAACATACTTTACCACATATGTTTTGTAGCTTCATGTATTATTTTACTTATTGTTGTAACAATTTCATTTATTATTTTGCTATAAGTTTATTCATTTGTTTCATGCATTGTTTTTCTTATTGTTGCCCAAACTCATGTTATGACATCTTGTGTATATTAATGCCACACATTTACTCTGCTCCTGTCACATTTTGATGAACATTTCATTGTCTTTTAATTTGTATGTGTGTCATTGTTATATCACAGTGAATATTTTATAGTCATTTAACTTTCATGTAACGATAGCATAAATTTCTTCTTTCTTAAAAACAGTTTCGTTGTTTTGCAGAGTGAAATGTTGTTGGTTACATCTTTGACAGTTTTTATGCTACATCCAATTTGACACGTGTATTCACTAAACTGAATTGTACTGACATAGACTGTCATTAGGTAATGGAAATTGTATTTCTATATACAGCACATATGCTCAGTTTGCTGAGCCAACAATAAGATCTACTTATAAGTAATGAAACAACTATGTATATAGTGGTTTTCATGATCATGTACTATGTTTGTCTGTGTTACTTACTTTTCAGTATTCTGTACATTGTCACACAGCTTATGTCTGCTGATGACTTTTTGAAATGCATTACATGTAATAAACAATTGTTCTATCAAAATATTTTGGGAGAATGTGTCACGAAGGATATTGGGCGATAATTGTTTCAGTCTTGTGTCCCTTCTTATTAATTGTAAATTTTAACCTCTCTAAAAATATTTCCTGTACGAGTGATATGCCAATAATGCAATTGCATAAATCACTCAGAACATTAATTATTAAATTGGACAATTTTTTTTGAATTCCACTTGGAATTCCACCAACAACACATGAGGTCCTTTTTTAGAATTTTTAGAATTCTATTAACTTCAGTGAAGAAGTTGACACTGCTCCTAGTTGCTTAATATTTTCTAAAATGAAACTTTTGATATATTCACTTGCTTCTTCAACTTACCCATTTGATCCTGCTTTTGCTATTACATTAGGAGCATGATTGTTAAATGCACTTTCAAGTTCTGAATTACCAGTCACACATTGTCATTTAGTTTAACTATTATGCCATATTGTACATTAACTGGCTGTCCTGTCTCCATCTGGTAATATCATGTATAAATTTAACATTTTATCTGCACTATTTAATCTGTCAGGATGTGGATACTTCTGGATATCTGAATGAGTTTCCTTTAAATTGTACAGTATATTTTGTGGAATAGAAGTAATGTCAACGACTTGACTTACTCTTGCCAGTATATAAATTTCCATCTTCCTCTTTCATGGGCTTTAATTCCCCTCATTACTTGCTTTTTTTAAAATGGATCTTCTGAATAAGTTTTCAGAAAAGTAGCTTTCAAAGACTGACACAAATTTATTATATAATAAATAGAATTTGAAGTTAGGATCTCTAACACCAATACCACCATCTGAAATTACCGGAAATTTGATCTGTTTCACTTTATTTTGGGATAATGTTATCCACTGTTCGAGCCAAAACTTAAAATTTTATTATACATGTGTGAGTGAGTGACAATGATCACCGTAGTTTTCTGTGTCTGAGAGGAGACTACCGCACACTCTGTTACTTTAGACTGTCGTACTTCAGACAATGTACTTTTAGACACAAGAACGTAGCTTCGTCCTGTGTTGATAAAATTATGGCAGCAAAGATGTGGTGGGTCTTCTCTACTACATTGTAAAATACAGTAGAACTGCTAGAAATCTTCAAGCCCGCAAGAAATTTCGTTTGTTACACCGTATGATCGTGCTTTCGGAATAAACTTTAGTGTGATACTGAATAAGATACCTTGTTGACATCAAGAAACACTGCATACGACTAACTGATTCACGCTGCTTCACATGGAACAAGTTATTTTGTTCGCGTACCTCATTACATATGAGCTCACAGCACGTTATAAGATTCTGAAATAGATGAATACTAGTGATATTGGACTGTAGGTTTATTTTATTATTTATTTATTTGTTTTCGTTGCAACTATCTATGAGCTACGTTTACACAACTTTCTTCCAACCACTACACGCTCGCTTTTCCTCGACAGATCTCCGATAACACGTTTCTTTGCGTGACCATCTATGTTATGGTTAAGAGAGATACTATGCCAGTAGCAAAATCCGTTTATATTATGGCAGTGATTCCGTCAGTTGAAGTGCCATTGTGAGACGACCAAAGTTAAGCGCTGTCGGGCTTGGCTAGCACATGGATGGGTTACATCCCGGGTCCGCCGAGCGCTGTTGGCAGGCGGAGTGTACTCAGTCCTTGTGAGGCGAACTGATGATCTACTTAATTTAGAAGTAGCGACCCGGACACTAAAACGGACAACATCAAAAATGTTCAAATGTGTGTGAAATCTTATGGGACTTAACTGCTAAGGTCATCAGTCCCTAAGCTTACACACTACTTAACCTAAATCATCCTAAGGAAAAACACACACACACATGCCCAAGGGAGGACTCGAACCTCCGCCGGGACCCGCCGCACAGTCCGTGACTGCAGCGCCTCAGACCGCTCGGCTAAACCCGCGCGCTGGGAGAGGGTGTACTGACTTGATGCCCCTCCATATCGGCAACCAGTGATGCTTACCGGCTGACCTTCTCAGAGCTGCTGTATCAGTCATCACTGAAGCAGTACGAGAATTAAACTAGGGCGATACACATGCATCTTCCTTAGTAGAAGAGCAATACAAAACGTTCAGTACTTCTGTGTTTGCTGTCTTCAGACGTCCTTGCAGTACTGCAGTGTTGAAGAGAGAGACTACCATTAGTCATCGCGCACCGTAGAAGCGGACAGATGTGCTACAATGTAGGAAGTAAGTCGCCAAACCAGTGTTTTGACCAACAATCGATGGACAGCAGGCACCACACCTCTCGTGAGGATAGACAGATATTCTTAGAGCATCGTTGGAAAATGTAAAATTATCACATAATGAATGACGATGCAAAACTGTACACGTTGATGGCTGGCTACGAGTACACAGAAAGGCACTTGAGGCAATGCATCCGGTCAGCATTGTCTCTCACTGACGAACGATAACGAAACCCACTGCCCGATCATCTGCATTCCAAAATCCAACAATAGGTTCCTACATGTCAACTCTGTCTTCAACTAGGTCATTAAAAATAACGTAGCACCAGCCTACTTCTGAATTATTTCAGGAAGGCGGGATGAATCTCCCATGGACATAGCTTATATGCGACCCCTAATCCTCCTTCTCTGTCGTTCTCTCTCTCTGCCAAAGAAGGCCTTCTGTGCAAAATAAGCTGCCGCAGGCAGTGGACACGTGTGCCAGTTGTGGTTGTAGGAATGAATTTAACCTTCTCCATCTCCGAAGTAGGACTTTTTGTGAAAGAAAGCTTAAATCTTCAGTAGTATTTTCATTGTACCTGTCTCTCACTCTGCGCCTCCTTTGTGTGGCGAGAGGCGATCTGTCCTTTTTATAATACTGTTGTTCCTCTCCAGAATTTCCACTGTTTGAAATAAGTAATTCGTTACGTACATACAGCCAAGAGCAGTATGAAGAACAGAAGTTCGAATTTAGAAAAATGAATAACAAAACGATTACCCGGCTGCCTAATTCCTTTCGGCAACTGAGATAGAAGAAACATTTGCGATAAAATGATTCAAGTCATAAAATTTTCCAAATGTAAACTTTTAAATCTAAATTTTGTTTGGTTTAACATTCATAGGAATCACACACACACACACACACACACACACACATATATATATATATATATATATATATATATATATATATATATATATATATATATATATATATATATATAAGCGAACTAGAATTCACTGTATGTAAGCTCGGAAAAAATACAACTGATCTGTATTTACCACTTAAAAAAAGAAGTATCTACTTCATGTTTCCCGTATCAGTTAGGAAAGCAAAACTACATGGCAGATCTTTCACACACTGAAGAATGGTGATGTTAGGCAATTACTGAGACAAACTGAACGCTATGTAGTCACTAACGAGAACTAACGTATATCCCAAAATAAAAGACATTAACATACAAGTCATTACACGGAAACAATGAACGAATGGTTTGTGACTTACTAAGTCCTCTAAAGAAACGGGACAGTAGAAAATTTATCAACTAAACCAAAGGAATAGCTACTATGCTGAAAAAAGCAGACGTCCTTATTGGAAAACGCTTTGCTTAACGCTTTAACAAAGTGACGTTCGGTCGAAAGACTAAATGTGATTTTAAGGAAAAATGTGTCTTCATCTCCACGATTCATCAGCTGGAATGGAAAAGTGCGGTACATAACAACAATTTCGTTACCTTAAATTTGCAACCCACCTCTCCTAAATTAGTGTGGTACTATCCAATGTAAAGCTTTGTTCAAATGAAGAAAAATACGCGACTCGTGCATCTTCTCGCAGTTTCTACTGTTCCATAATCGAATGCCGTCTTATATTCACCACATAATCATTAATGTACTTTACGTATGATTTTAACCTTTTGAAGGTGTTTGACGAAATAATTTGGATACTATTTATGGAATAGTCCATCGGTTCTTGGAGGAACATAAGACAAATATATAACATGAATGCTAAGTATTAATGGTCCACAACAATGTGCATTTAATAGTTCGTTATGAACCGGCTTTCGGCTTCTTATGGCACCATCAGATAATATTAAACAGACAATTCATACAACTTCAGTTAGAATTCGTAGCTGTACGAAGATTACTGTACAAAAACATTTGACATTTTATGACTATATCAATATAAAACACAAGCATAATGTGATACCTAAAGAGACTCTGAACACATATATTACAGTATATTCAAGTATCAAAATTATCTGGATGTATAAGCCAAAATGTTATCAAAGTGAGTAATGGCATAGGTTACTTTTTCATGTGACTAAATTAGTGAATGTGACGAACAGACAGAATAAAGTGATGGGAAGAAAGAAGTCGATAGAATATGGGTTTGGTGGTATTATAACAGGCTTACTATCTAATGGTGAGATAAATAATAACTCACTGTTTCCACACCCACATTCTTTCTCCCTTCGTCCGTATGACACAGCAGCCTCTGCCATGTGTCACTTGGACAACATTTTTGGGTTACCCATTCACATAGTTTTAATAACTGAATATACTGTAACATATCTGTTCAGAGACTCTTTAGGTATCACATTATGCTTGTGTTTTGTATCGACACAGTCATAAAATGTTCTTGGTTCAGCTGCGAATTCTCACTGAAGTTGTATGGAGTGTCTGTTTAGTATTAAGTTATCTGACGCTGACCTAAGAAGCCGAAAGCCGGTTCACAACGAACTATTAAATGAACATTATTGTAAAACATTCATACCCTGTACTCAAGTTATTAATTATTTAGATACACAAACTTCACAGTGTAAGGGTAGCTTTTGTGAATGTGCTCTTTGTTATTCACTTAAGATTGTTACGCGATCGTTTTCTCCTATATGCAGTCATCCAAAATTAATTTTATACATTGTAAAGTAGGCATTCTCATTTATGCACGGGTTCTCGATGGTGGTATGTCCTTGACTAAATGACAATTAGGGGAAAAAGTCTCAAGGTGTTTTATGGGAATGCGAATTCGTATTAGCGTACCACTTGTTCCAGGACTCGGACCTCGACAGCAGTGGAGGCAGTTACTGAACTGACCGGCGGACTTGCGTTCAGCCAAAGCCAACGCCTGCTCCTCGTGGCACAGAGTCATGAATAATGAATCGCCGGTGAGCGGTGAGCGGCCGCCCCTGAAACAAACCGCTCCTCCACAATAAATGCCCCGGCTGTCTGGGGACGAGTAAATCTCGAGTTCCCTCCCCCTCCACCCTCCCTCCCCCGCCCCCTCGCCCTCCCTCATGCATCCACCGCCCCTGCTCTAAAAGCACCAGTCTGCCCCTTTCTGGTGAATTGGCCCTCCAGCTCTGAAGCTGCAGTTGTGTGTATTATCGGTCACCTTGGGTACCAGACAACAAGTATAAAGGAGAGCCTCATACGTTACTTCCCAAAGTTACTACTGCAAGTAAATCCCTCTGTTATGATTTCGTGCCTCAGTCCAGGTGGAAGCAGGCTTGACATACACTGATGAGCCAAAACATTACAGCCACCTGGTTAATGGCTTGTTTGTCCGTCTTTGGAACTAAATATGTTGCATACCAGGAATCTGACAGTTTGTTGGTAGGTGAACCGTGAATTTACTTTCAAAACCTTTTCTTAAAGAATTTACTTCATTTACTAGCGATTCATCAAGAACATTAACACACTAACACTACCGAAAGTGCAATTTCTTTTTAAAATAACTGTTACAGTGGAAGGGTGGCAACTTTATAAAATGACTATTGAAATAAAACCCATGACATTCAGACATGCATAAAATGTAAAACATGCTCTACATTGCACATATCCCGCTTCACAAGATGATAGGCAAGATAAAAACATATTTCAGGAATTCGGCTTCTATATCTTAATTCTATAAATTCGTTAACACCAAATCCGACAAACACGACAGAGGCAACTATTAACGTATGGCAGATTGACAGGGCTATTACTGAACAACCCGAACTGCAGATTGCTCTAATCCATCCCAACTTCACAGGAGAAAACGGACCACCAAATTCATAAATAACCACCTTCACGTGGGTGGGCAAACGGAGAAGAATGGTGGGATAACCCCAAAAAGAGTGGTTGGTGATCTCACCAAGAAAAGAAGTAGAATTTACCAAGTAAATGAAACCACTTATCTCCAATCACTTAACTTCTAATAAACTACGATTTCTGGCGAAGACCTGACGCAGCACCCCCAAAATGCTCTCCAGAACCATCCGCTGCCAGCACCTTGAACGAACGTAGGAAGGCTCGCCAATCTCCCCTCTCACGGCGTCGCAGTTCGCCCCGGCCAGACCGACATCGTGGGTTGACTCCTGTTGCTCTCGTGTCGGCTGTGAAGCCACTACCTCGCGCTATACAGCGCGGCCACTGGTCTCACGTGGCGACCTCACATGCGCCGACGCTCAAGGTGGACAAGTCATCTAGTGTCCCAATGCGTGACCGACCGTTCCAACCGCCAATGACCGTTGCCTGAACAACTCGAGCAGACTGATGGCCTAACACATACGAGCACGCCGGACTACAGGCAGACACTGACTGCCTACACTGACCTGGCTGACCAACTGACCAGACTCGCTGACTCACTCACTGACCCCTGCCGAGTTTTGTTTTCTTTATTGTGATTTCATTCCCCTGCTCCATATGGGCAGGGGAGGGCTGTCAGTGGCACAATCCGCCGCTCTTCTGCCGAGTGACATGAACTTAATATAAGAAAAAAACGGTACATACATAAGGCGATAAAGGGGAACTTAAAACAGAAATAATGGGAGAAAATGGAAGTAAAAAATATAGACTAACACGGAGACGTTCTTGGAGGACAGTTAAAAAAAAGTCACCTGAAAGTTAAAAAAACGCAGTTGGCGATTCTTCAAAACTTAGAGAAGACACAGAATGGGCATGCACACGTGAAAAGTCGGCCACAGTAGTGAAAACACTCCGGAACAACGTACTTAAAACCCACTTGGAGCACACACGACGAAGAAGAAAACTTCCAGGCGGGACCTGCCGAGAGAAAGGGCAGAGAGGATGGAAAAGGTAGGGAGAGCAAGGGGCAGCAGGGGAAGCGGTGGGATGAAGAGAGGATGGGCGGCAGTGGGTACACTAAGAGGCAGGAGACACGTGGGGATGGAGGCGAAGAGGGAAGACAGGGCAGGAGGGAGTGCAGAGACACTGAAAGGAGGTACAAGAGATGGAGGGGGAGGAGAAGGGGGTAGTCGCCCAGGAGGAGGGAGGGGGAGGAGAGGGAGCCTTGAGGAGGAGGCAGGAAGATGGGGTTAGAGTTGGTAGGAAGGGCAGATGTCAGGGCAAAGCTCATCATCTGGGAGTGGTAGACAGTGAAAGTTGCGTTGGGAAAGGAGATGAAGGGTGTGGAGATGGAGAGAGGGTGGAACACAATGGTAAAGGCGCGGCAACTGGTTGGGGGTGGAGAGAAAGGGAGACACCAGGGGATGAGGGGGATCAAGACGGCGGACATTATATAGTGTGTGGATGGGTTCAAGGAAAAGGAGAAGGTGGGGGAAGGGGACGAGGTCGTAGAGGATGCGCATGGGGAATGGAAGGCGGATGTGGAAGGAGAGGCGGAACGCATGGAATTCGAGAATTTGGAGGGCATTATAGAATCCGGGAGGGGCGGAAATCCAAGTGACGCTGGCATAACAGAGGATAGGGCGGATCAAGGATTTGTAGGTGTGAAGGATGGTGGAAGGATGCAGACTCCACGTCTGCCCGGACAGGAGTTTCAGGAGTTGGAGGTGGTTGTGAGCTTTGTTTTGGATGGTAAGGAGATGGGGAGTCCAGGTGAGGTGGCGATCGAGTGTGAGGCCAAGGTATTTGAGGGTAGGAGTGAGGTGGATAGGATGGCCATAAATGGTGAGGTAGAAACCATGGAGGCAGAAGGAGCAGTTGGTGCGGCCTATGATGATCGCCTGGGTCTTGGAGGGATTAACATAGGAACCATTGGTTGCACCAAGCAGTGAATCGGTCAAGGTGGGTTTGAAGGGTACTTTGGGAGTGTTGAAGGGTAGGATAAAGGGCTAGGAAGGCGGTGTCATCAGCGAACTGGAGAAGGTGAACAAGAGGGGGAGGTTTGGGCATATCAGCAGTGTACAGGAGATAGAGGAGAGGGGAAAGGACAGGACCTTGGGGCAGGCCGGCGGAGGGATAGAAAGTACTGGAGTTGGAATTGTGGATAGTCATATAGGAGGGACGATGGAGAGGAAGGACGCAATGAGCCAGAGGAAATTGATGGGGAGAGCATAGGTCTGGAGTTTGAAGAGGAGCCCGGGATGCCAGACACGGTATCACGCGTTTTGGAGATCAAGGGAAACAAAGATAGTGGAACTCCGGGGTTAAGTTGGAAGGAAAGAAGATTGGTAAGGTTAAGGAGCTAGACGTCAGCAGAGAAGGAAGACCAGAAGCCACATTGGGTAAGAGGAAGGAGGTGGTGCTGGTTAAGGTGGCGGTGAATACGGCGAGAGAGGATGGCCTCGAAGACCTTACTGAACACAGAGGTGAGGCAGATTGGACGATAGGAAGAGGTATCAGAGGTGGGTTTGTTAGGTTTAGTGAACTGCAGGACATGAGAAGTCTTCCACAGGTTGGGGTAAAATCCAGTGGAGAGGAGGACAATGTACAGGGTAGCAAGGACAGACAGGAAGGATGGAGGGGATTCCTTGAGGTGATGGTAGGTGACGCCATCATGACATGGGGTGGTTTTGCGTTTGGAGCGGAGGACGAGCGTGATGTCTTGTGCGGTGACGGGAGTGTTGATGTCTGAGGGGGGTAACCGATACAAGTACTGGAAGTTAGGGGCGAGCAGGGCGACAGAGGTGTCATTGCAGTCAAGGACTGTGGGGAAGAGAGAGTAATCAAAATGGGGATCATCGGGATTGGAGAAGACCTAAGATAGGTGGGAAGCAAAATGGTTAGCCTTACAGACGTTGTCAGGAAAGGGTTGACCGTCATGGAGGATGGGGTAATGCAGGGTGGGATGGCTACCAGTAAGGCGGTGGAAGGCTGACCAGTACTTGTAGGAGTTGACAGGGAGGGTGTTGAGGTGTGTGCATGTCTGGCGCCAGTCCCAGCGTTTCTTCGCTGTAAGGAGGTTCCGAATATGTCACTGTAATTGCCGGTGGCAGGTGAGAGTATCCCGGTCACGAGTGTGAGGGAAAGAGAGGTAGAGCCTTGGGATTCATGCAGAAGAAGGACGGCCTGTGGAGGAACCTTAGAGTGGTGAGGGTGGATGAATTTGGTAGGGACATCAGCCTCCACAGCGTCAGCGATGGTCTTCTGAAGAAAGGAAGAGGCATGGGTGATGACATCAGGGTGGTGAAAGGTGAGGGAGTGGCTTTTGACCTGTAAGGCAATGGATTTCCAGTAGGGATCCCAATTGGCACTGTGGTAGTCATGGACAGACTTTGGAGAGGCAGCTGGGCTGCAGTGGCGGAGCGGGTAGAGGAGATGATGAGACCGACAGGGAGATGGTCACTACCGACGGGATCGAGGACATCAATGGCGATGCGACCAAGAAGGTTGCGGGAAGCGAGGATAACATCGGGGGTGGAGTTACTTTCAGGATGGGTGTGCTGTGGGAGAGGAACAAGGTAACTATGGAGGGTGGCAAGGAACTGATGCCACCGCCGAAGGGTGGCCCCTGCCGTGCTCGTAGCGCCCCTTAAATTCACGTGAACACATAAATGGTCGTTCAAATCTATATCTTGCACCATTCGACTTTATACTTTTGGAATTTGAAGAGTCGGCTCAGCTCTTCTAGCCGCCAGGGGAGGAATGTCCTGGTAGAGGCGGAATAAGGTACAATTTTGTCTTTAGGTATCGGACGAACAGCACTTTCTAAAGGTTGAAGCGCTTCTACCTGACTCACAATTACACTGATCCAGTGTGTGGCAGATGTATTGCACCTCCCTCTATGAGAAACACGTTATCGTCAAATGCCAAGAACCACAAATACACCTCCCCATGAGAAAGCGTATGAAGCACTGTCTCAGGTTAGAGACATCGTAGTACCTAAACTATGCGTACGTCACGTGGGAACAACACATAATGAGGCATGGGACGTTAGAAAGTACTAAATTTTAGAACGTAAACCGCAACTTATATTCCGTAGCATTTAAAATAACATATCCTGTGTAAATAATACCTGTTTCTATCGTACTGTAGAATATAATCAGCGCTTACCGTTACTGCAATGCTACGTAGTTGTATTGTCGTTTGTACCTTCAGTTTCCATACATCTCAACTGCACGCCCTACCTAAGTTTGCAAATACAGACAGAATGCTCAAGAAGAGTCTCCGTTATGCAACAAATCGTAAAATATCACTGGCCCTGACAGCAGTGGAATGTTGAGGGAGCTCTACTACTATTATCCATTACCAATAAACTTCGTTAAAGTTCACAGCGGTATACGAGAACAGTACTAAAACCAGCACTCCTGCCCATTACAGGCAAGTGTCTTCCGAAACAATTTTATGCGCCATTATATTCTCCAGACTATCCTATGACACAAGAAAACGCTGTTCACAGTTGCCCTACAAAACCTGAGAGGTTCTGCATATCTCTTCTTGAAAACATTTTCAATAATCTAGACAACTATTTCAATATCTGTCCCCTCATGGAGTAACAGAGTATTGAAACTGCATGGTAGGTCTCTTGATTTGAAGACTAATGGTATATTGAGCGCCCACCTCCGAACGGCGATTCGAGAAGAAATGTAATGTCGGAATTTGAATGTACCACAACAAGTTTGAAACTCTATGTAGGGGTACGCAAATGAATGAACATACACGCTTTGACGTTTCATTGAAAGTTTTGTTTCAACCGTCGGCTGAGGTGGCCAAGCAGTTCTAGGCCCTACAGTCTGGAACCGCCCGACCGCTACGGTCGCAGGTTCTAATCCTGCCTCGGGCATGGATATGTGTGATGTTCTTACGTTAGTTAGGTTTAAATAGTTCTACGTTCTAGGAGACTGATGACCTCAGAGGTTAAGTTCCATAGTGCTCAGTGCCATCTGAACCATTTATGTTCCAACCAACAAATGTACTGCCTGATTAAGTCTTATGTCCCAAATTGTGGATAAAATAAATATTCAGACTTTGGCCTTCGGGAAGGGCAGATTTTTGGGTAAGGGCCACCACAGTTCCCATAGCTCGAATCGAACGGCCAGTGAGATTTATGTGTGTACCACTGGACTCTCACTTTCCTCTAGTAAAGAACACCATAATACTTTTTTATGATGCCTCAGTCCTCTATGTAGTCTAATTGTCTGAATAACACAGTCCAGATAACGAATTTCATTATTTTTTAATAATGGTTTCTGTCGTTATAGGACACGTTCAGATCAACAGGTGAATGTGAAAGTTTTTTTTTTCTGTGAGGAAATTATATGTTCCACAGACATGTTAAGTCACAACGTTACCTATGACACTGAATACACTGAAGTGAGCAGCAGTCTTGGCTTAGAATACCAGCCTTGGTACAAATTTTAATTAATTTCTTTTAGCGTGATTCACTATCAAAAATTTTTTCTGTGATATTTAGACAAGCTACGAGATGGTTTTGGAAATATTTTCGCGTTACAGCTTTTTACATGCGGTAATAATGTCGCCGGGTGCAGGTATTTTGATTTGACGCCACTTCGGCGACTTGCGCGTCAATGGGTAAGAAATGATGATGATTAGGACAGCACAACCCCAGTCCCTGAGCGGAGAACATCTCCGACCCTGCCGAGAATCGAACCCGGGCCCTTAGGACTGACATTCTGTCGCACTGACCATTTAGCTACCGTGTGCGGACTTTACATGCTATGAAGTAGGGCGCTTGATACATGGTGTTTCAAAAATGACCGGTATATTTGAAACGGCAATAAAAACTAAACGAGCAGCGATAGATATACACCGTTTGTTGCAATATGCTTGGGACAACCGTACATTTTCAGGCGGACAAACTTTCGAAATTTCAGTAGTTACAATTTTCAACAACAGATGGCGCTGCAAGTGATGTGAAAGATATAGAAGACAACGCACTCTGTGGGTGCGCCATTCTGTACGTCGTCTTTCTGCTGTAAACGTGTGCTGTTCACAATGTGCAAGTGTGCTGTGGACAACATGGTTTATTCCTTAGAACAGAGGATTTTTCTGGTGTTGGAATTCCACCGCCTAGAACACAGTGTTGTTGCAACAAGACGAAGTTTTCAATGGAAGTTTAATGAAACCAAAGGACCGAAAAGCGATACAATAAAGGATCTGTTTCAAAAATTTCAACGGACTGGGAGCGTGACGGATGAACGTGCTGGAAAGGTAGGGCGACCGCGTATGGCAACCACAGAGGGCAACGCGCAGCTGGTGCAGCAGGTGATCCAACAGCGGCCTCGGATTTCCGTTCACCGTGTTGCAGCTGCGGTCCAAATGACGCCAACGTCCACGTATCGTCTCATGCGCCAGAGTTTACACCTCTATCCATACAAAATTCAAAAGCGGCAACCCCTCAGCGCCGCTACCATTGCTGCACGAGAGACATTCACTAACGATATAGTGCACAGGATTGATGACGGCGATATGCATGTGGGCAGCATTTGGTTTACTGACGAAGCTTATTTTTACCTGGACGGCTTCGTCAATAAACAGAACTGGCGCATATGGGGAACCGAAAAGCCCCATGTTGCAGTCCCATCGTCCCTGCATCCTCAAAAAGTACTGGTCTGGGACGCCATTTCTTCCAAAGGAATCATTGGCCCATTTTTCAGATCCGAAACGATTACTGCATCACGCTATCTGGACATTCTTCGTGAATTTGTGGCGGTAAAAACTGCCTTAGACGACACTGCGAACACCTCGTGGTTTATGCAAGATGGTGCCCGGCCACATCGTACGGCCGACGTCTTTAATTTTCTGAATGAATATTTCGATGATTGTGTGATTGCTTTGGGCTATCCGAAACACACAGGAGGCGGTGTGGATTGGCCTCCCTATTCGCCAGACATGAACCACTGTCACTTCTTTCTGTGGGGACACTTGAAAGACCAGGTGTACCGCCAGAATCCAGAAACAATTGAACAGCTGAAGCAGTACATCTCATGTGCATGTGAAGCCATTCCGCCAGACACGTTGTCAAAGGTTTCGGGTAATTTCATTCAGAGACTACGCCATATTATTGCTACGCATGGTGGATATGTGGAAAATATCGTACTATAGAGTTTCCCAGACCGCAGCACAATCTGTTGTTGACAATTGTAACTACTGTAATTTCGAAATTTTGTCTGCCTGAAAATGTACTGTTGTCCCAAGCATATTGCAACAAACGGTGTATTTCTATTGCTGCTCGTTTAGTTTGTATTGCCGTTTCAAATATACCGGTCATTTTTGAAATACCCTGTACGTATGCCATCCTGTCCGACCGGCGAACGATACACAAGCCTAAATTAAATGTCAATGAAAACCACCACAGCTGTATTTCGCGTACTTGTATTACGCCACAACCGTTTTCGTTCTAAATTATCTCTGACCGAAAGTTCACAAGATGTTTCCGCACTTAACTCTCGCAAATTAACTGCCGCTGTGGTGAGCCATAAACATGTAATCGCAATGCTAAACGGCGGATTCTGGAACAAGAGGAGCACACTGAAAAGCTTTGCCGACAGCCTGGCACAGGTACAGTCAGATGTACATACAGAGAACACGAAAATACACTCCGGGAAATGGAAAGAAGAACACATTGACACCGGTGTATCAGACCCACCATACTTGCTCCGGACACTGCGAGAGGGCTGTACAAGCAATGATCACACGCACGGCACAGCGGACACACCAGGAACCGCGAGGTTGGCCGTCGAATGGCGCTAGCTGCGCAGCATTTGTGCACCGCCGCCGTCAGTGTCAGCCAGTTTGCCGTGGCATACGGAGTTCCATCGCAGTCTTTAACACTGGTAGCATGCCGCGACAGCGTGGACGTGAACCGTATGTGCAGTTGACGGACTTTGAGCGAGGGCGTATAGTGGGCATGCGGGAGGCCGGGTGGACGTGCCGCCGAATTGCTCAACACGTGGGGCGTGAGGTCTCCACAGTACATCGATGTTGTCGCCAGTGGTCGGCGGAAGGTGCATGTGCCCGTCGACCTGGGACCGGACCGCAGCGACGCACGGATGCACGCCAAGACCATAGGATCCTACGCAGTGCCGTAGGGGACCGCACCGCCACTTCCCAGCAAATTAGGGACACTGTTGCTCCTGGGGTATCAGCGAGGACAATTCGCAACCGTCTCCATGAAGCTGGGCTACGGTCCCGCACACCGTTAGGACGTCTTCCGCTCACGCCCCAACATCGTGCAGCCCGCCTCCAGTGGTGTCGCGACAGGCGTGAATGGAGGGACGAATAGAGACGTGTCGTCTTCAGCGATGAGAGTCGCTTCTGCCTTGGTGCCAATGATGGTCGTATGTGTGTTTGGCGCCGTGCAGGTGAGCGCCAAAATCAGGACTGCATACGACCGAGGCACACAGGGCCAACACCCGGCATCATGGTGTGGGGAGCCATCTCCTACACTGGCCGTACACCTCTGGTGATCGTCGAGGGGACACTGAATAGTGCACGGTACATCCAAACCGTCATCGAACCCATCGTTCTACCATTCCTAGACCGGCAAGGGAACTTGCTACTCCAACAGGACAATGCACGTCCGCATGTATCCCGTGCCACCCAACGTGCTCTAGAAGGTGTAAGTCAACTACCCTGGCCAGCAAGATCTCCGGATCTGTCCCCCATTGAGCATGTTTGGGACTGGATGAAGCGTCGTCTCACGCAGTCTGCACGTCCAGCACGAAAGCTGGTCCAACTGAGGCGCCAGGTGGAAATGGCATGGCAAGCCGTTCCACAGGACTACATCCAGCATCTCTACGATCGTCTCCATGGGAGAATAGCAGCCTGCATTGCTGCGAAAGGTGGATATACACTGTACTAGTGCCGACATTGTGCATGCTCTGTTGTCTGTGTCTATGTGCCTGTGGTTCTGTCAGTGTGATCATGTGATGTATCTGACCCCAGGAATGTGTCAATAAAGTTTCCCCTTCCTGGGACAATGAATTCACGGTCTTCTTATTTCAATTTCCAGGAGTGTATGTTGGGCATTCCTGTGAAACGCAGACAACATGTCTCCCTTTACAAATATATCTTTTCGAAGTATTCTTTACAAGGTTCTTGTAACATTTCTGGTTCTTGCAGCATTCATTACTTTATTGTCATCTTATGTGTTTTAGTAACATGAAAGCACCCGCTCGTGTATGTAACTAACTTAAAACTTAAAAAGAAAACAATATAACTGTCTAGACCGCGTGCTGTACAAAAGATGAAAAGGTTCACTGTCAACAGGGTTCAGTTGACAAATTAACCATCTACTGATCGCTCATGAGAAAATAGATGTTGACACACAGCTTATTGACAAACCCCGCATAGTTTATTTAGCTTATACTATGTCCACACTTTTAGTACAAAACCGAATAACCACCAAAGTAAAACCAGCTATTTCTAAATCATGTTCAGTGAGATTTCACCCAATTATAAAACGTAAGGATCTCATTTAGTAAGGTTTTGAAATCGTTTTAAGTTTCTGATTTTTGTATTCAACGTGCCGCTTCTGCGGACAAGCTTGGAGCTTCATAGACGATGCAGGACTTTTCAATAAACTGTACAGTGACATTTTCTTTATCATGAGCGAAGCGAAGATGACTGTTTTGTCAGATGAAACTAGTCGTCACATATTAAAGTTTTGTAACTTAGTACTGAATGAGGAGGTATTGAATAGATTTGGGGAGAAAAGGAGTTTGTGGCACAGCTTGACAAGAAGAAGGGATTAGTTGGTAGGACATGTTCTGAGGCATCAATGGATCACAAGTTTAGCATTTGAGGGCAGCGTGGAGGTTAAAAATCGTAGAGGGAGACCAAGAGATTAATACAGTAAGCAGATTCAGAACGATATAGGTTGTAGTAAGTACTGGGAGATGAAGAAGCTTGAACAGGATAGAGTAGCATGGAGAGCTGCATCAAACCAGTCTCAGGACTGAAGACAACAACAACAACTGAATCTACACAATGATTAAAAACTTCATTTCATTCCAGTAGATACACATTTGACTAATTGATTGGTTCTGTCCTTTGACTGTTCCTCATTCGTTATGATATAAATGGTATGCATTTGTAGGTTGCAGGTTCGCAGGGGTAGAATTTGGGCGACTCTGCGCTTCTGTTGGTACTATGCAACACCTACCTTACAGGTTGTGCTTCCTGTGGTTACGAGTTACAAATAATGTTCCATACACCATCTTCCTATCTGGTCTAATATGTACTCTATTGGCATGATGCTATTTTGTGCCTCTCCCCCCCCCTCCCTCCTCAGTAGGAGGTTCGAGTCCTGCCTCGGGCATGGAACTCTGTGTTGTTCTTAGCGTAAGATACTTTAAGTAGTGTGTAAGCCTAGCGACTGATGACATCAGCAGTTTTGTCTCATAGGAACTTACCATCACCACCACCTCCACTTTGTGCAGCTAGTACCTCACCTAGGGAAGCGAGCAGAGTCGGGTCTGAAGTGTTATACATGTAGGTTAGTTTTTCAGAGGGTAGCGTCTGAAAAGGTAGGCCAGGTAGGTAAATTAAACTGCTGATGATATTTATGGTGGTGATTCCAGAGATGGTGGCTTCCGAATTATCGCAACGGGTCTTGTTCTTGCAGCACTACACACTGTTCAGTACTAATATCCTACCTCATAAAAAATTGAAATGATTACCACTGGCCCTACCATGGAAATAACTAATGCAGTCCTATCAGTTTTGTCCATATTATCTGCTTCAGACATCCTGACGTAGATTCCTGATATTGCACACTTGGGACCTTGGGGCAGTAAGTACTTATTGTGTAAGCAGAAGGTTACTGGCCTGGTTCAGCTGTACAGTCTCCTGTGTGAAGAGCAGGCCGTAGGACTGACTCCGCGTTCACTGGTAGTGCTTCGTGTACTGCCCGACGTACATACTTTTGTAAGACTCTGCAGGCTACTGGCTAAGTATGGAGAGCATAACTCTCAAATTTTCCGTACCTGTACGTGCTATTTGTATTTTTTTTCCATCTGGGAACCCTCTTGTGTACTAGTGACGGTGGCCATATGATAGTACAGCTAGAAAAATTCCTCCCCTTCTGCAGCTAGTAATTTATCCTCATGATGGAAATAATTCTGTGCGCAAATTATGTCGCTCTTGTAGGAACTGGTCCAGGGATTGGAGTATCAGGGTTACATCACTTCATACAGCGTGTAACAGTGATACCAGCAGTTCAGTGATTTCTATATAAGCATTTCTAATACTATCATTGACGGTGAGAAGGGGCCTTGGACTCATTAGCTGAGTGCCTCCGTTACCTAAAGGGTCATAGAGTATGACTAAGTCGTTACTGGTGATTTCTGCCAGTGCCCAAACGTGGCACGTAAGCATTGCAGATAAGTCATTGGTGTTACTACATCCTTTTCAAGGCTGATACCCTGTGCCATGCGCAGGTCTATTGTTCGTTAGTTGACTGTTGTAACGTCTTTTTCTTGTTCTGAGGCGTTATTCCATCAGAATTTCTAAAATAATTGGGGGGGGGGGAGGAGGAGGCAACAAAACAACTATTCACGTTGGTGTGTAGCATGAATGAGTCTAGTGACATACCATCTGACTTTCGGAAAAGCATCATCCACGCAATTCTGAAGACGGCAAGAGCTGACAAATGTGAGAATTATCGCACAATCAGCTGAACAGCTGATGCATCCAAGTTGCTTACAAGAATAATATAAACAAGAATGGAAAAGAAAATTGAGGATGCACTAGATGACGATCAGTTTGGCTTTAGGAAAGGTAACGGCACGAGAAGTTGCGGTTAATAATGGAAGCTAGACTAAAGAAATATCAAGACACCTTTAGAGGATTTGTCGACCTGGGAAAAGCCTTCGACAATGTAAAATGGTGTGAAATGTTCAAAATTCTGAAAAAAACGTTGGGGTAAGCTATAGGGAGAGACGGGTTATTTACAATGCGTGCAACAGACAAGAGGGAATAATAAGAGTTTACGATCAAGAACGAAGTGCTCGTACCAAAAATGGTGTAAGACAAGGCTGTAGCCTTTCGCCCCTACTCTTCAATCTGTACATCGAGGAAGCAATGATTGAAATAAAAGAAAGGTTCAGGAATGGAATTAAAAGTCAAGGTGAAAGGATATCAATGATACAATTCGCTGATGACATTGCTTTTCTGAGTAAAAGTGAAGAAGAATTACATGATCTACTGAATGGGTTGAACAGTCTAATGACAGTAAGTCGAAGAAAGACGGAGGTAATCAGAAGTAGTAGAAATGAGAACACCGAGAAACTTAATATCAGAATTGATGGTCACGAAGTAGATGAAGTTATGGAATTGTGCCATCTAAGCATAAAATAACCAATGACGGACGGAGCAAGGACAACATCAAAAGCAGACTAGTACTTTCGAAAAGTGCAATTGGCCAAGAGAAGTCTACTAATATCAAATATCGGCCTCAATTTGATGAATAAATTTTTGAGAGTCTATGTCTGGAGTAAAGCATTGTGTGGTAGTGAAACATTGACTGTGGGAAAACCGGAACAGAACAGAATCTAAGCATTTGAGATGTTGTAAATTAGGTGGGCTGTTAAGGTAAGGTATGAGGAGATTCGGGGCACAATCTTAGAGGAAAGGAATATGTGGAAAATACTGATAAGGAGAAGGGACATCTGTTAAGACATGAGGGAATGACTTCCACAGTACTAGAGGAAGATAGACATTGGAATACATCCAGCAAATAACTGAAGGCGTAGGTTGCAAATGCTACTCTGAGATGAAGAGGTTAGCAGAGGAGAGGAATTTGTGGTGGGCTGCATCAAACCAGTCAGAAGACTGATGACAAAAAAGGTGCTATTGATTTTGTCTAAATGATTGGTACCAGTAGCACTGAATACTGTCTTTAGTATTCAACCACCCACATCTAGTCAATCCCTTGCCAACCACTTTTCTGTGGCTCTCTGCAGTTCAGTATGGCTGCCTCTAAAACGTTTAATAGCTGAATGTAAGTTAGTTAGTTAGTTGGTTGCGTGTTCCATTGATCAATCACGTGGTATGCTAGCCGTTATGATGTGGAACGTGCACAAGAAATGCACATGTGAAACCAAAAATTTTATTATATATATATATTACAATACAGAGTTAAAGATTAATATTTCTACTCTTTACCCCATTTCCTTAAATGGCACAAAATGTATATACTACGTTTATAGATTTATTTATTCCTCTTCAAGAATTCATCTATGGTATAGAAGAAGTTGTCAAGGAGATATGATTTCAATATATTTTAGAAGCTATTACTGCTGTCTGTCAGACACCTCATTTCATCTGGTAAATCGAAAATTTTAATAGCAGCACATTTTACCCCGTTCTATGACAAATACAGGTTGAGCAAAGCATAGTGGAATTCTTTTTTTTTCTGGTATTATAATCATGAATATCACTGTTGTTTTTAAACTGGTCCATGTTGTTGAGAACCAAATTTCATTAGTGAGTAGATGTAGTGTGAGGCTGTAGTAAGAATCTTTTAAAAAGATGCCTACAAGATGTGTGACTATGAACCCCACACATTATTCTAACCACTTTCTTTTGAGCAGTGAATACTTTTTGTCCAAATGTTGAGTTACCACACAATATTATTCCGTATGACATCAGAGAGTGAAAGTATACAAACTATGTTAGCTTAATGATTTATATACCCTCAAAATTGGCAGTTATTCTGATCGCAAAAGTTGCTGAACCTAGTCGCCTTAGGAGATCCAAAATATAAATTTTTCAATTAAGATTCTCATCTATATGTACACCCATAAACTTAGTATGCTCTACCAGTCTACTGACTTCTGTTGATGTGGTATATTTATTGTATGAATTGTACTTTTTGCAGCAGAAAATTAGATGTACTGTGTTTTTTCAAAGTTTAGAGCAAGCCCATTTGCAGAAAACGAATTAATGACTTTTTAGAGACCTTATTTGTGTCATTTCCAATTAGACTTTCTTTTACTGGATTAATAGTGATGTTTGTATCATCAGCAAAGAGTGTTAGTTCAGCTTCCTGTTTCAGACAGGAAGGGAGGTCGTTCACATATATCAAGAACAGAAGAGGACCCATGATTGAACCCTGTGGAACACCTAATGTAATTTCACCCCAGTTAGATGAAGTGGCAAACTCATTTAAATCACTTGGCCCACATAAGGAATCTTTTTGCTTCCTGTTTTGTAGGTATGACTTAAACCACTCATATGCTATTCCTTTCATGCCATAGAATTGTAATTTCTGTAACATCATGTAATGTTCACACGATCAAATGCTTGGAACAAGTCACAGAAAATTCCTGTTGGTGACATTTTACTATTTAAAGACTCTATTATGTGGACAGTGAAATTGTGTATTGCTCTCTCAGTGGAACAGCATTTTTGAAATCCGAACTGTGGTTTACTAAGTTTCCCTCTACTGTTGAGATGGATAACCACTCTTGAGTACATTACTTTCTCGAAGATTTTTGAGATTGCTGTAAGCACAGATACTGACCAATAATTATTGACATCTGTGGTGTCCCCCTTTTTGTAGAGAGGCCTGACAATGGCATATTTTAACCTGTCTCGCAAAATATCTTGAGTTAGTGATGCATTACATATGTGGCTTAGACTGTCAGCTGTAAGTGATCCACATTGTTTTAATATCTTATTAGAGATGTCATCTAGTCCAACAGAACATTCATTTTTCAGAGATTTAATAACTTTACTTATTTCACAAGAGGTTGTTAGGTGAAACATAATCTGATAATTTATTTTCAAAACAGACTCTTCCATGTACTGCCCAACTTTCTGTTTTGAACTGTTCTCACCAATTTTCTCTCCTACACTTAAGAAATGATTGTTAAATACATTAGATACTTGTGTGCTGTTGGCTAGGATAGTCTCGTTCTCTTTAACAGTAATACTACCTACCCCAGTGGTTACTTTTCCTGTCTTCCTTCTAACAACACTCCATATTGATTTGATATTATTCCCAGAGTTGTTAATTTCTTCTCTACTATACATATATCTTGATTTCCTTACAACTTTTTTCAGGATGTTAGAGTAATTTCTGTAGTGTAAAACTACTTCTTGAGCTTTACTAGTTATTGCTGTCTCATACAGTTTTCTTTTTCTTTCTGCAGACATTTTAATGTCTGTAGTCATTCACAGTTTCTTTGAAAAGTGTATGGTGTTACACTTAGTAATTTTCTCTGGGAAACAATGTTAGAAGAGGAATATAAATTTATCAAGAAATATTTTGCACTTATCATTAGCATTTGGCTCATTATATACATCTCCCCAATTAACATTTCTTAAGCCTTCTCTGAAGTGCTGTATAGTTTCTGAACTGCACACCCTATTAGGTTTTTAAGTTAATCAGTTGTGCATCATTGTCTGACAATCCATTTACCACAGGGAAAGCACATGTTTTTTTTTACATCCTCTTTCTGTACAAATACATTAGCTATTCGTGTGCTACTGTCCTGAGCTAGACGTGTAGGAAATTGATCACTGACTCCAAGTTATATGTTGTTAATAACACTTCTAGTTAACTTTTCCTATCAGAATTACATAGAAAGATTACATTTAAATCACCACAAATTAATAACTTCTTCTTTTTGTCTGACAGACAACATAATAGGGAGTCAAACTCTTTATGAACAGCTCCCAGTCTCCTAATGGGGACCTGCTGACTGTTGCTAATATTAGTAGTACATTATCTAGCTGAAGTTCACATGCACAAACCTCAAAGCGCTGATCAACACAAAATTTGCTTACTTCTACAGTTTTGCATTTATACCATTGTTGTATGAAAATGGAAACTCCTTCTTTATCCATCCTAGATCTACAAGTGTAAGATGCTAAATTATACCCACTTATACTGAACTGTCCATGCCAGCAGCTACATGGCGTACAGACAGACAGATTATATCAATCTCATTCTTATTTTTGAGATCATCCAAACACAATGATAGCTTATCTTCTTTATTTTTTACTCCTCTGATATTTTGATGAAGTATGTTGATACTGCCCTAGCTTTACACCCAATTAACTGTATGTGAAGTTCCTTTTATTCTATTTATCTCGATTGTCATCTGTGTGGACTTCAGCTTTAACCTAAAGAATCCTCTCTGCCTATAAACCACATGGATCACCCCTTGTGTGACTATGGACCCCCTTACGGTTTCTGCTAATAGAGAAGGTATCTTACTTTTCCCCATTCTATTCAGGTGCAGCCCATGCATAGTGTATCCTCACCTACCAATAGCACTTACTGGAACAACACTTATGTCAGATTTTGCTGGTGTCTGGAGCATCCGGTTCAGCTCAGTGTTAACATTCTTCACAGAAGTGTTTACCCAGGGCTGATCATGGCACTGAAAGACTTCCACAAACCCCACATTTGTGTACTCAGTTTCTACTTCTATTTTATCCAGGTCACTCTTAATATAGTATCTTGGATTCATAGACAGGTTGTTTCCTGCTCCCCCAACTATAATCAACTGGTTACATATTGCTGAATGTTGTCCAGTTTTTCATCATAAGTGGCAGTTTTGCAGAAGTAACTTGTAACTGGTGTATTTCGTTTTCCATCACCCATAAGCGCCAATCCTTTCTTGGGGGTTACTATGATCTGGCATTATTACCTCTGGCTGTTGTGTGATCAATACGACACTTCTTGCAGGATGTACCTTGAGGCCTTCTGCCCCCCACAACAGCACAGCAGACTTCCTATAACAAGGATTCACCTTTTCTCCTTCATCCTGAGCTCGGTGCCTCAGTCCAGAATTGCTACTTCTCGCCCTGGGTTGGAACTGAATTGCGGTCTCTTGTTAGCTTAACATTCCCTCCTACCAATGTGTCAGAATAACTGTCATGGTGTCTTTCTCTTTAACCTTCTTTTCCATTTTCCCAAACACTCCCCTTCCTCCTTGTGTAGATTCTGTCAGAAGTGAAAGCAGTGCCTCTACAGACACTTTAAGTTGGCAAACAAAGCTCTGGCCTATGGGTTTATTGTGTGTACCTTCCTGGTTCCAAGGCCTTAGGGTTAATTTTTTTTAAGTTGGCGCCCAGTGTTTTTCAGTCTTCTCAAGAAATTATAAATTGATAACATACCTTTTCCTCGATGAGGGCTTACATAGCTTAAAAGGAGATACATCTCTTGACAGAAACCAAGCTCTTATTGGGATAAGTGTGTACTCTCCTGGATTTTTGAGTTATATGCCACTACTGCATAAGGGAGTAGGGCAATTCAGTCATTATGGCAACTTTTAGTGTAATAAAGCAACACTACCCTTTTGCTCTGTGAACTCTTTTAGTTGCCTATTTATATGCAGGTGGATTGCACTATTCTTGAGCTTCTAAATTCGGTCTATGGACTGTTACCACTGCCATAGATATTTCAAAATTCAGTACACATTGCCTGCTGGTTAAGTATGGCTATCACGCACATGGAACTTGAAAAATGGTCACTTGTCACTAAAGCATAACACTTCCGTGCTGGTGTTTGAGGAAACGGTCCAAGTATGTCCATACTAATAACTGGAAATGATTTATCCTAGTGTGATAGACTCTGTAATGAACTCTTCTGAAAAGTGAAATTCACTCTTTATCTGAATGGGACATAATAGTTGAGATAGCAGTAGACATCTTGTCTGTGAGTCATCCACCAGTATTATCATGCAACACTGTGTTCGATAGTTTGCAGCTAAAACTGTGTCATGAACCTGCTTAAAACCTTATTTTGTAATTTTTCTGGTACCACTAAGCAGAGACCACATCATGTCTTCCAGTACAGTGCTCCAACTTCCTCGCTAAATTCAGTGGCGTTGCCTAACGAACTGCAGATATACTGTATCAGCAGACTGTGCTTCTTATCATTCTTCTTTATCTACCTTGGTACATTCCACATTGCATACTTAGCGAATATGTCTGTCTGCATACCCATGTAGATTACTCCCTCTCTTTATTCCTTCAGAATCGAATTTGTTCATTTGTAATGCACATAAAATCAATCAACTTTTGGATTACATTAGTACTTGTTCCATAGATCATGACTACGTCACTTCGTAATGATGTGGAATGTTTCAGGGTAATAAAACCTGTGTACACAAAATATTACATCACATAAAATATTACTTGACACTTCATATTTTACATTCTTTGTGGGGGTTGGGGAAATTACCCGCTTACTATATTCAAAAATTCATCTAATGAGTAGAAGGAGTTGCTATTAAGAAACTCTTTTAATTTCATTTTAAATGCTGTATGGCTATCTGTGAGACTTTTGACGCTCTAAGGTAAGTGACCAAAGACTTTTGTGGCTGCATAATTTACCCTCTTCTGAACCAAAGTTAGATTTAACCTTGAGTAGTGAAGATCATCCATTCTCCTAGTGTTGTAGCCAAGTACACTGCTATTATTTTTGAATTCGTTCAGATTGTTAATAACAAATTTCATAAGAGAATATATATATTGTGAGATTAGAGAGAAGACCTCTAGCTCTTTAAATAAGTGTCTGCAGGATGCTCTTGGATGAACTCCAACAACTATTCTGATTACGCGTTTTTTTTTTTTTTTTTTTGCAATGAACACTCTTTTACTCAGTGATGAGTTACCCCAGAATATGACGCCATAGGAAAGCAGAGAATGAAAACAGGCGTGATAAGCTGATTTACTGAGATGTATATCGCCAAAATTTGCAATGATCCTAAAAGCATAACTACCTGAACTCAAACGTTTCAGCAGATCTTCAGTGTGTTTTTCCAGTTCAACCCCTCATCAATGCAAACACCCAGAAATTTTAATATTCTGCCTTAACTACAGATTTCTGATCGAAGTCTATATTTATTAATTGTGTTATTCTGTTTACTGTGTGAAATTGTATGTACTGTGTTTTGTCATAGTTTAATGAGAACCCATTTACAAAGAACCACTTAATGATTTTCTGAAAAACATCGTTTACAATTCAACCAGTTATTTCTTGTCTGTTTGGTGTGATAGCTATACTTGTATCATCGGATTTTTAGTGTCTGGGAAAAATGGTAGCATCACACGACAGTATCTACTGCTTCTGGTACTCTGGGTTCATTTTGGTACATTACACAACAATCTAACTTTAAGGGACCACGAATGCAGTTTTGGTGGCTATCTCTAGCGTAGGGTTGATCTGTGTGACAGAGATGGTTCTCCAACTGTAAAAGTGAGATAAAAAGGTATTACATCGAATTCAGCAATGTGTTGTTTTAAGTCAACTTAGGCATGATAGCCGGCCGCGGTGGTCTAGCGGGTCTAGGCGCTCAGTCCGGAACCGCGCGACTGCTACAGTCGCAGGTTCGAATCCGGCCTCGGGCATGGATGCGTGTGATGTCCTTAGGTTAGTTAGGTTTAAGTAGTTCTAAGTTCTAGGGGACTGATGACCACAGATGTTAAGTCCCATAGTGCTCAGAGCCATTTGAACCATTTGGCATGATACACAACCAGGGAATCACTTTAGATTTTGTAGCTCCTGCCCACAATATGGGGAATGTCTATACTAAACTGGAAGTTACTTTCCCACCACTCATGACCCCAGAATTTCTGAACACAGTGGATTAATATTACCTGTACCAATGCCACAAGACATACAGCGTGGTGGATTCGGTTCTACTTCACCAAGTATGTTCTTACTTGCCATCGACGCTGCAGACTCAGTATGTAAAAAAAATTGCACAACTTTACTTCCACAAAACTAGTTGGAGAAAGGTCTGCCGATGGTGTCACACAGGTTCAACCTGTGTCAGCCTTCACCAGAAGCATTTTACAGCGGACACACTACTCTCTGTGCTGTTTTATGGAGAGTACTACGCTTATCCTGTGACCATCTCCCTCGTTTCTGTGAATCTTTAAATGAATAATTCCGTTCGGAGTGTATAAGCAAATTACATGCTTGACACTGTTTTTCCCTACAATTACGATTAATATGACTTGGAAGAACACATTTAAAACATTTGAGATCTGTATTAGACATCGCTTTCTTTTGCCATGTTTCAGCACCCACTGCAGTGTCTGCCACCTCATCCAAAGAATTTTGGAGTGCCGTCCGAGCTCCACATAACATTTCTGGGGGCAAACTATGCACAGTTGCGTCAAATGCTCTTTGCTCGGCTCTCTGTCATACAGCCTTATTAACGTTACCATCCTCAGTCACCTCATAATTGCTAATATTTGTTTTCTAATTGCGCCTTACAAAACTCTCTTAGATTCCAAGCGTTTCTACAGTAGCCTGTTGAGTTGCTCATGGCAGCACCTTGAAGTATTTTTTCTGTCTCTTTTCATTAACAGTTATCTCAAGTCAACAAACGAATTTGCATCCCTTAATTTTTCGTGACACATCACATACGCAATAGTATCAACGGCTAATTTCAGACGGACTACATTTTACAACGGCTCACTATTACAGTTTCCCGAAATTGGCAGCTGCATCCAAATTATCAAAAAACTGAATGTCACTTTTGCCTGATTTACGGGAAAATGGCGTTATCAACGAAGCGGTGTTAGCATTAAGGATAGTTGCGCTAAGATGGGATTGTTCACTACTTTATTCCCTTCTTAGTTTACCTATTTCTGCCTGTAACTGAGCTTTGTGATCTATCAGATGCAGGACCCATCCCGAGCTGGTACCTACTTAGACATATTGCTTATTTACTACCACCACAATTACGTAGTATATCCAAAAATGAGGAAGAACAAACGACAGCAAAAACAGTCACAAATGCACATATACTCATATCACTGCATTTGATGCTGCTGCTGCAGAAACACAGAAGCAGCTGCTGTCTTCCGCTGGTTCTCCATCTAGATCTTCAGTAGTTCTTCTGACACCAAATACAAAAAGGTGGCTTGTATGGCTGGTCTGTTTGGTGATTCTCTGCCAGAGATGGGTAGACGAGACAACTCTTTACTACTGTTTATTTACAGTCATCATCTTTGACGCTGCTAGTATTGATCCCTGTCTAAGGGCAGAGAATGCATCTCCCAATTCGTTGAGCTGCCAGCACTGGCCTGCCAGTGATAATTGGCAGCTACAGTGCCTCACCACGCAGCATCAAAGGAGGTCTCGAGTTTCCCTCCGTGGCAGGCTGGCTGCAACCTCAGCCGTTGTCACCGAAAATACAACAGACTGCGTCTCGGCCTCTAGCGACACAGGGTAGAAGAGTCTCTGTTAAGAACTCGACAGATGCACGGATGACTGGAGCCCAATGTCATAGTCCTGTAGAGGCGGCAGACTGCTGAACTGCCCACACACCATAGTGGTGAGGCGACAGGGATTTGAGGCCTGAGCCCTGTATCAGAGTCCTGTGAAGGCGGCAAACTGCTGAGTTGCCCACATACCCTAGTGGTGAGGCGACAGAGGTTTGAGGTTTGGCGATATTGATAGTGGCAGCTAGTGATGGAGGCGTCATCGGTACGACACTAACCTGCACAGACCGAATGTCACGAAACTGCCCAGCTGTCGAATAATATAACAGGTTGGCCTGCAGAGACTAAATAGTGCTGTCCAACGCTGACAGCGTGCTACGGGGTTCCGTTCCTCTGTCACATGGAAATGGCTGGAAAAGGGGAAAGTAGCAAAGGTCCAGATATTGCCTCACAGTAGTAGATCGATCTGCGGAAACTTCCTGAAAGATAGTTAGTTATCATTCCATCTCGTGGTGGCTTGGTGACACAGAAGACCTGAGTCCTGCCGTGTCGGCAGGCTTCGGCCGTGAGAGGCAGGTGTGAACGTCCTGGGTGCGGTACTTTGTTGTTCCTGTGCCTCACACCATTGCAACAGAAATAATGTAGCGTGTTTGAAGTGACAACAGAATGGTAACAACTTTATTAGACAAATATCAATCTACGTTTTACAAATTATTTGACAATATAGAATAAAGATACACCTTATTCAGTCAAGTCAAAGAAATTTGTTACTCAAGGTCAGCTTCAATTTTCATCTTTATATAAAGTACGTATGGTTTCCACTAACGTAGCGTTTTTAAATAACAGATTCCGATATTGACTCTGTCACAATACTTCGCATGCTCAGAATGCCACAAACTCTTATTAACTTGTAATGAATGATTCCCAGAAACCATGTGCTGCATGTGGACATGTCGTTCGATTCTACCAAAGGAAATAAACTGATTTCATGGTGTATTCTATTGATACCACCCCACGGGTGTCACAGCATCGAAACTGCCAGTTTACACCTGACGCCGGCATCAGTCGTGCGGGATCTGGCGGACCCAGTGGTGTTAGCCCGCTGAGCCATACCTGTGGCAGCTCCGTACAATGAGCGCCCTCTGCTGCCGCTATAGAGGATGGCCGGCAACAGCGACAACCCACTCGCACATGGCGTCACATCACTACAGGAAGCAATGTGGCCGCTGCCTAGTTCCTGCTACGTCAGCATTCTTGTTGCTGTTGTAATAGCTGGACTCAATTTCTTGCTGCACTCTTTATATTGAGTCTTCGTATGTTTGGAGAAATACAAGTTGCTGTGATACTTGCTCACTAACATTTCTGCATCTGTCCAGCTTTCCTACAACGACACTTACCACACCACGCAATAGCTCCCCTCTCTTAATCATTGTGTATCGTGTCATATACTAAAGATGTGAATTCCACCAACTGTTGTCCGAACTCTGTTGACGTTGTTTGCATTGCATCCACCCATTCCACATCTACATCTACGTCTCAATCTCCATAAATACTCCCAAGTCATCGTAAGTTTCGTGACGGAGGGAACCGTGTACCATAACTACTCATTTCCCCTCCTGCAGGACTCGCAATTAGAACGAGGGGAAAACGACTGTCTATATGCCTCCGTTCGAGCCCTTAATTCTCGTACGTTATCTTCAAGGTTCTTACGCACGATGTATGTTGACAAGAGCAAAATCGTTCGGCAGTCAGCTTCAAATGCCGGTTCTCTAAATTTTCTCAATAATGTTTCCCGAAAGGAGCGCCATCATCTCTCCAAAATGTCTCTGAGCACTATACGACTTAACATCTGTGGTCATCAGTCCCTTAGAACTTAGAACTAGTTAAACCTAACTGACCTAAGGACATCACACACAGCCATGCCCAAGGCACGATTCGAACCTGCGACTGTAGCGGTCACGCGGTTCCAGACTGAAGCGCCTAGAACCGCACGGCCACACCGGTCGGCTCATCCCTCCAGAGATTCCCATTTGAGCCTACGAAGCATCTCTGTAACACTTACGTGTTGTTCGAACCTATCGGTAACAAATATAGCAGCCTGCGTCTGAATCGATTCGATGTCTTCCTTCGCCGGCCGCGGCGGTCTCGCGGTTCTAGGAGCGCAGTCTGGAACCGCGCGACTGCTACGGTAGCAGGTTCGAATCCTGCCTCGGGCATGTATGTGTGTGATGTCCTTAGGTTAGTTAGGTTTCAGTAGTTCTAAGTTCTAGGGGACTGATGACCACAGCAGTTTAGTCCCATAGTGCTCAGAGCCATTTGAACCATTTTTGATGTCTTCCTTCAATCCGACCTGGCACTGATCCAAAATACTCGATCAGTATTCACGAACAGTTGGCACCAGCATCCTATATGCAATCTCCTTTACAGGTGAACCACTCTTTCCTAAAATTCTCTCAATAAACCGAAGTCGACCATTTTCCATCCCTGTCAAAATTTGCACATGCTCGTTCCCTCTCATGTCGCTTTGCAACATTACAGGCAGATATTTAAACAATTTGACTGTGTCAAACTGACGTTAGTAATACTGTATTCGAACATGATACGGAAAGATTTAGTTTGCACCAGACTTAACTTTCACCAACTGGAAAAGTGAGGCCTACGTCGCAGTGCTGGGTCGTTTTTTCCAAGGCCGATTTTGATGACAGTCGTTGTCTGTAGTTGTTCTTATTGCTTGTTTTCTGCTGTGCTAAGCCTAATACACGACTTCACAATGTTAATTCCTTCTTGCCTAGCACGCCCAGGAATGTGTTTGCAGCCATGCGCTGCTATGTGATTCTCCAACATCTAGATGTACTATAGCTGTCCTGAAAGTTTGTAACCGCTGTAACACTGGGCTCCAGCCATCCCTGCATCTGCCGAGGTCTTAACAGAGACTCTTCTACCCTGTGTCGCTGGAGGCCGAGACGCAGTCTGCTGTGCTTTCGGTGACAACAGGTGAGGCTGCAGCCAGCCTGCTACGGAGGGAAACTCGAGACTTCCTCTGATGCTGGGTGGTAAGGCACTGTAGCTGCCAATTATCACTGGCAGGCCAGTGCTGGGAGCTCATCAAACTGGGAGATGCATTTTCTGCCCTTAGACAGGGATCAATACTAGCAGCATCGAAGATGATGACTGTAAATAAACAGTAGTAAAATTTTTAGTACCCATAAGTTGTCTCGTCTACCCATCTCTGGCAGAGAATCACCAAACACACCAAGCCATACAAGCCACCTCTTTATATTTGTTGTCAGAAGAACTACTGAAGATGTAGATGGAGAAACAGCGGAAGACGGCAGCTGCTTCTGTGTTTCTGCAGCGGGATCATCAATTGCAGTGTGATATGAGTATGTGTCGCTGTGCTGAAACACCTTGTGGTGGTGCATCCTGTGTGCCCAGTTAGTGCGGAAAGAAATGCAGGATTTATAGGCTACTGTCGTTATATGTTATTCTCTTTCGTCCCCTCTAGTCACAAGTGAATGACAATCAACACTGGCGAATTGTCTGCGAACGGTCATTCGCTTGCGTTCACTTACATTAGCTCGAGTGTAAATTAATCTTAAGATTCCTGAACGCGATCAAGACACCAAGGGCCTACACTAGCGTAAGAGAACGTCACAAACAGCACTACTCCATTAGAAACTCAGGATCGGATAAAACATGTCATAGGGCTTTATCCAGAACCACATTACAATTTCTCGCCTTCTACCTGCGAAGATTACAGCCGTGGTTTCCGCAGAGAGCCTTGAGCTGCGGCCACGTGCTGTGGAGAGACCGGAGAACCGACCAGTGGCAGTGGTGGTGGTGGGCAACCCCTCCAGATGTGGCGATAGCGGTCGGCAGCGGCGGCTGCAGAGGCGAGTTTATGCCGGAAGGCGGGGGGCGGCGCCCGGCTAGGCTCTGCGTCACGAGACAGGCGGGGTTAACTACCGATTGCGCATTAGTTTGATTACTAATTAGTCTAATGCAGCGGCGCCGGCCAGATTATCTGCGGCGCGTGGCCGGAGCGCACACCTGCTCTTTGCTCGCCTCAGCCCCGCCTCCCCTGCCCATAACCCAGTCCCGGTCTGGCGTATGAAACGCTGGAGAGCGCTATCGTGTTCTGTGACCTTTGTCTCTCATTCCCTTACCTCGGAATATCTGCCTAGTAGCGGGTGCAGCTTTCATAGATCTCGGTACTGCGTATAACACTGTGAATCACAAAAGGTTCATCCAAAGAGCTGTACGAGATAACGACAACTTTCAGGTTGACAGACGTGATCAGATGTACGCTCAGTGTAGCGTTGCAAGCCTCTGCAGAAACAAAAAGAACGCATTACCTCAAGCCAGTGTCTTGTCAATGAGTCTTCACAACACCTATAGGCGTGATTAGTCTGATTATCGAGACGTAAGGTGATTTATCTATGCAGATGCCTCAGCTGTGTAGTGACAATGGAGGCTCTTTGAGGAAGTTGATACCAAAATAAACAACGTAGCTGCAAGATTGAGATCTGAACCTTCTGAACCCCATTCCAAAAATGGCTCATGTAAATGAATTCCAGTTAAGACAGAAATACGCTAAAAGAAAGTGTTAAGTGGAAGGTATATCAAATTCAGCGCTATGAAACCCCAACGTTGGCCGAGCGGTTCTAGGTTCTACAGTCTGTAACCACGAGACCGCTACGGTCGCAGATTTGATTCCTGGCTCAGGCATGGCTGTGTTTAATGTCCTTAGGTTAGTTAGGTTTAAGTAGTTCTAAGTTCTAAGGGACTGATGACCTTAGCAGTTAAGTCCCATAGGGCTCAGAGACATTTGAACCATTTTGAACACCCCAAAGTGTCTGGCAATTACTCTGGATTTTATCCTATGTTTCGAACCGCAGGATGCTATTTATCAGCAGCAGAATCAATATCTTGAACAAGCTGACAAACTCTACATAGGGAGTAAATCCCCCGGTTCTCCAGTTCGTTTCGTTCCGAGTGTGTGTGGGAGATTTTGGAACATTAGTCTGGGTAGTGTCAGTCCACACCAGGCATTTGGGCGTGACCTTAAATGAGTCAGTCAGTCTGAATAGTTATAACGCTCCTAAGGCGAACCCCACTCCCAAACATATACCCAATGAGCGGCAGTGCACCATCACCCGCAGTATTCAGTCACCTAAATGTGACCACCTGTCAGAAGCCCGAATACTCACCTTTTGTATCGTTGACTGCTGCCTGACATGCAGGGACCGAGTCAATGAGGTTCTGGAAGAAGTATGATGCGAACATTCCGATCGAGATGGTCTCACAGATTCTCGACTGGGCTTAAATATGGGGAGTCTGGTGGCCAGGGGAGTACGGTAAACTTATCCTGGTGCTCTTCGAAGCACATACGTTCACTGCGAACTGTGAGACACGTTGCACTGTGGTGCTCATAGATGCTACCGGGTGTGGGAGCGGACTTGGTTCCCAAGGGTAAATGCATACCTATAATGATCTATTGTGCCTTTTACAATGACGAGATGCTACGAAAACATTCTCGAGACTGTAACACTCCCTTCTTTGGCCTGAACCCTTTTTTTCAAATGTTTCACACCGTACTCGTCAACGGCCGAATGTCTGATGGAGCACAAAACGGCCACTCAGTAGATATCCAGCTGTGCTGCTCACTGATGATCAGCAGGCATCAAGCAATGCATGAACGAGTCGACTGCGACAGATACCCATGTGCAGCCACGTTTGCTGAATGGTCTCTGAGGAGACAGAGTTGGTGTTTCCTTGGTTCATAGCCGGCCGGTGTGGCGCTTCAGTCTGGAACCGCGTGGCCGCAGCGGTCGCAGGTTCGAATCCTGCCTCGGGCATGGATGTGTGTGATGTCCTTAGGTTGGTTTGGTATAAGTAGTTCTAAGTTCTAGGGGACTGATGACCTCAGATGTTAAGTCCCATTGTGCTAAGATCCATTTTTGAACCTTGGTTCATATGGGTGGTCAGATGCTCAATAGTTGCCCGTCTATTCGCCTCTACACTTCTCCTGAGCCATCGTTCAACACAGTCATTTATTGTCGATTGTACATCATAGTTGCCTCAGCGTCGTTTGGACGTCAGATAAATAGTTCGTTTCCGCATTACGACAGACAATCGCTGCACTGCTCCACTATATTTCCCGTCTCCCTCCCCCCTCGCGCCCCCCCCCCCCCCCATCCTACAGGCTTCATATTCTCACCACTTATCATGCTGCGATTGGTCGTCTGTGAGTGGTTATTCCACATTGACGTCATATACATGTGACTGAATCATGTATAATGGCAGGAGAAATATTATGGAAGAAGCAGACTGAAAATCAAGAACGCTTCATGTACAGATATACAGCTGTAGCACATCCTTTTAAGTGCAGGAAAAGTTTTATGCAGCTAACGGTACCATTAGAAGTCAAACCAAATGACAGACTTTCTTCCCTGTGGCAAGATTGTGTTCGTAAGGAAAAGGTATTCACTCTAGGGGTAGAAACCAGCTGTGGTTGACATCCGTCCTACACTACATGGAGATACCTTAGTAGCTTAAGAACAGCAGGGTCAAGGTGCTGACTGTGATTATGAAACGGACATTATAGCAGCGGTGGAGTTCAGATACTTAATATCCTTCTGATAAGCCAAAACATAAAATCCTTTACTCAGGGTGATATTTTAAACGGCATCGTAAACTACAGAGAGGAAAAGTTCAATGTCTTCCCTCGGACACAAAAAATTAAAGTAAGTATCACAAATAACAAATAACACAAGCAACTTGAACTCGGGAGGGGGGGGGGGGGGAGGCTCAACGAACCACTGTAAGGAGTACGGCAGAGAGTAAGTTGTGAATCAGGGTCGTTTGGACCCCATTCGCGAATGGATCGGGGCAAAAACGATTGCCATTATCCACCGGCAGGGGACAGAACGACTCTCGATATTCTATTGCATAAACTTCAAATTTATCTGACTGTATGCAGCTGGCGTTTTGCGAGACGTAATTTGGAGAGAGTAATATATGTTTGATTCGTACTACATTGAGGTCTTTCAATGAGGTCTTACACAATTTTGTCAAGCATTGCACCTTCCACGGTCTCTGATATCTGATGACCCTTTTGAGAGACTCTGCCGGCCGATGTGGCCGAGCGGTTCTAGGCGCTTCAGTCCGGCACCGCGCGACCGCTAGGTCGCAGGTTCGAATCCTCCTTCGGGCATGGATGTGTGTGATGTCCTTAGGTTAGTTAGGTTTAAGTAGTTCTACGTTCTAGGGGACTGATGACCTCATAATTTATGTCCCATTGTGCTAAGAGCCATTTGAATCATTCTGAGAGACTCTCATGCTGCGAGACGAACCAGGCAGTTGTCCTTCGTAACTTCTTTATGCGTTCCGTTAACCCACATTAGCAAGGATCCCTCATCATAGGTTGATGTCAATTATGATACAAAGTTTTATCATCTGTTCTACTCTGATTGTTCCCTGAGTGTTACCATAAAATTGCTATAATCTCTTTGTCTGTTGTAACTTATGGGTACACACGTCAGTGTGATAATTATTTTTTCTCTGAATCGAACAGTCTACCTACAAATACATCACTATCTTTACGACTTGATTTTTTCTGTATGGCTGTACCTGTGCCATGAAGTGAACGACGCCTGTCACTGTAGAGTGGCCGTTTGACAGCCACTTCAACATCTGACCTGCTGCCTGGGGGAAAATAGACATTAATGGTTTCCTCTTGCCATATCTACGCAAAGTTACTACCCCATCTAGAAATGTATATCTTGTAATAAGTGTAATTATTAGTCTGCAACTCGCGTGAATACTGATGTAAATTTGTTCACTGCATCTTCCTGAGTCATCAATAGAAATATCTGCATTAATACGTCTTGTGGTTGGCAGGAGAGCCAACCCTATGGTTAAAGGAGGCCGAAATGCACGCGTCTTAGCTCACGCAGGCTGGCGTGAGGTCTGGAACATGACAAGGGAATTAGAATTGAGAAAAACGGACTTAGCTGGTGGAATACTTAACTTAAATCCATTCATGGAGAACGTCGCTCTTTATGGTACATGATTCACAATATCAATAGTACGAATACAGGCGCCTTGCTAGGTCGTAGCAAATGACGTAGCTGAAGGCTATGCTAACTATCGTCTCGGCAAATGAGAGCGTAGAAGTCAGTGAACCATCGCTAGCAAAGTCGGCTGTACAACTGGGGCCAGTGCTAGGAAGTCTCTCTCGACCTGTCCAGACCGCGACCGATTGAAAGGCTACCACCTAGCAAGTGTGGTGTCTGGCGGTGACACCACAATACGAATTATACCGTACACACTGTTTACAAAATACCGAAGGGGTGTAGGGGAAGGCGAGACGACGAATCTGACACAGGACACTCCTGGCCCCTCACGAGGCAACGCCCAGTACCGAGAAACAATCTGAAAAAGGCGTACAGTACGTACTTAGCCCATAACACAAGCATAATGTGCTAGATATTGAACATTTTTTGGCTCTCGTACACCACCGGCTTCCTCCGCTATTTCATGAACATTACTAATTTAAACTCGTATGGGTAATGAAAGCAAAATGACATTTTTAAAGGTTATGAAAAAACTAATTACGATCGCAAATTTAATGTAAACTTCACTGTTACAAGCACAGTAAGAAGGACAGATACACAAAACATTTAAGTGTCAATTGCGGTTTTTAAAATTCACAATATTTTTAGGTAAAATTTACACTTTTTAAAAGGTGTATAGTTTAACTGCCGTCATTAGTAACTGTAGTAATAGTGCTACTATGACCTTCACGGAAAACAGCATGTATGCACACACACACACACACACACACACACACACACACACAAACGCACACGCACACACACGCAATACAAATATAGAAACAAACAAATATAATCAACCCCACTTCCAAATAAAAATAAATAAATAAAATAAAGTTAAGGTAATTCCTCTCTCTCTCTCTCTCTCTCTCTCTCTCTCTCTCTCTCTCTCTCTCTCTCTCTGCCTCCTCGGAAACTCTGAACAGTCAGAAAGCAATAAAAGGCTCTTAAGCTATGGTCAAAAGAAACAAAAAACTCATCCGGCAATTGCAAAACAAAACATGCCAAATGTCGTGGAGACAGTGATACCTTACAACAAGGAAGGGTCAATGTGTTAAGTGCAGTGAAAGTGCCGTGTGCGAAAACTCAACACATTCACTTAGAAAACGAAGAGAGAAAAAACGAACAACAAAAAACCTCGAGTAACGATAAGAATAAAAATTGTTTATAGTAATAAGCAAAGCATGCGAACTATTAATTATCGTAACAAACAAAACTGTAAGAGAAAAATACCATAGTGTTACTGTGAAGATGCTTTAAAACAAAGCAAAACGCATGTGGTACTAATCAGACTTTTATTATAGTTACTAAAGACGGCAGTTAACCTATACAATTGGTGCAATTACTGAAAAAAGAGGCCGAAATAAAGAAGACGACGTGCATAAATTTTGTACTTTGTAAGTGCAAAACATGGGTATTTTATTATTCAAGGACGAGTTTAACCATAATCGCCCACAGTATACACTCTGTGTTGCTTAAGTGGCTTTTGTAGGCACGTCTAGCCGGCCGCGGTGGTCTAGCGGTTAAGGCGCTCAGTCCGGAACCGCGCGACTGCTGCGGTCGCCGGTTCGAATCCTGCCTCGGGCATGGATGTGTGTGATGTCCTTAGGTTAGTTAGGGTTAAGTAGTTCTAAGTTCTAGGGGACTGATGACCACAGCAGTTAAGTCCCATAGTGCACAGAGCCATTTGAACCATTTGTAGGCACGTCTAAATCTGATTCCTGGTATAATTAACCTCAAGTGTCGTATATTAATTTGTTCATTTTGACTTTAACTACACTGCTGTGGCATGTTTTAAACAGTTATAGTGGAAAAAATCGCAACACAAAAAAAATTTACGCAGAGTAATTAAATTTCGGGAATACATTTGTCACTTTTAAGTGATTAACATTGCAAGGTTACGGGTTAATGCAAACGCAAGATTAGCCAATAGAAATGTTAAATTCTTGTCCATTATTAACCGGTGCAACTGCCAGAACGTTGAATGCAATCCCGACTAACACCAACTCACCACGTACAATGTCAGAGGTAACTAACGCTCAGTATTTACTTAAAGCAAACCTCATCTGCTTCCTCATAATGGTGCTAGCGTTACTATTACGTGACGTTTGTCATTAAAAAAAGCATAAATATAAGTTTACTTAAGATTAATGTAAGAGACGACAATAATGTCAGTAAGGAAAATATATGCTTGTCATTTTCTGGCAAGCATCAGAGACGTATTCCGTTAATTGTAAAATACTAAATGCTGATTTATCAACATAAGTTGCTGTGCTCGTTACTAAGTGCCGTGAGCCCATGAAACAAGAGTAACCATCCCAGCTTCCCGTAGAACCTGCTACAGAAGTAGGCCGAACATCATCTTGATTTGATCTAATCACTTCTCCTCACAAAATGGACAAAGAAATGGGTAATTTTTTCGTTGTTACTAAAAGAAAGCTGCCTAGAGATATTGGATTGCTCAATAATGGACACATTTGTTCTTCTTCTGGTCCATTTCATGCGCAGACTGCTTGACCAGAACCAAAGTTGAAATGCATCAATAGGCTTCTAGTCTCTGCCATAAAGGTTCCATTTCTCACTACCTTAAGAGAAGGCGTAAAACACTAGTGTTTCAACAAGCCAGATCTTTGTACTGTTCGTTATTGCGCTGTTCTACCATTTCTTAGTAGTTCTTCTTCATAGCCACTCGCCCTAGCGTGATCCGCCTTCTCATCTCATCTTCGGTGCTTCCCATGTAGCGGAGTTGACCCAAGACAGATGCATCCCTTTATGCTCCTATGAGTTTAACCTGTGCTCCTCATCAGTTATCATCTGCTTGGACTTGCTGAGGCTGAGGTCCAAGCCATATGAGAGGGTAATGTCTTTTACGTTTGATAGCTGCTCGGCAGGTTCAGCATCGCTGTTAGCTAAAAGCACGGTGGCATTGCCAAATCACAGGTTGTTAATAGCTATCCGCCAGTTGACCACTTGAGCTGCCTTTAGTCCAAGCATAAACAGAATTAATAATAAAATGTTCCTCGTACATGTTTTACAGTTGGCACCTCACGAGATACTGATGAAATCAGACTTTGCCAGCACTTGTCTTCAAGCTGCGAGGTGTTTATTGTACAGATTTCTGATCAGTGCTGTCGAGTGGTGGTATATCGAACTCTGCAAGCATGTGCCAGAACTTTTCCCGGACGACACAGTCAAAGGCTTTCCTAAAATCGAGGAAGCAGATGAAACAGGAACACAGAAACATCGCAGTTTTTGATTATTTGTAGTACTTGAGAACCTGCCCAGGATTTCATTTTCCTTCAGCAAATCCTGTTTCTTCTGCGGATATGTGAGACGAAAAATCTTGATAGATATCGTCTTTCAGATGCAGAAACACGATTACTATATATACAGCGTGTGTGAGAGAGAGACATGGCCATAAAAAGAATCATACATATAAGTTTACTTAAGATAAAAGTAAGAGACGACAATAATGTCACTAAGGAAAATATATCCTTGTTATTCGGCTTACAAGCTGGCTGAAGATGTAGAGCTAAATTTTGCTTGCGTGGGATATGAGAAAAATAGCTCGAGAGCTACCACAATTTTCACTGAGAAAGTGTACTTGCCGTCCGTGGATCATGAAACTAAATAATATACAGTAGTTTATCCTTTTTGGTTACTTCATTACGCAGTAACCTTGTTAGCGCCATTGGCCCAAGGGCGTCGTTATTAACAGGAAACTGTAGAGCTCAAAACACTCTAGTGTGCTTTAGCATTTCATGATATGTAAATATTAGGCAAAACCTACTTTTCTGATTTACTTCTGTTGTATTAGTTTTGTGAACTTGTGCTCCTGTAAAAGAAAAACTAATACCCTCATCCTAAACAGTGATATTTAAAGCACTGTTTTCGTATTCAAGCAGCAATCACGTGCTAAGCGTGCGTGAAACAATGAAAGGTGTTGCATTGATATCAAAATTACTTTAAACTGGAGAAGTGTACATTTACTGAACAGGGATAGCGTTTATTAGCATTATTAGCAGATGTGAACAAATCTACAAATGTCTAAACCAAAAAAAGCGATTAATTTCACACATTTTTAAATGTGATAGTAAATAAATAGTAGTATGTGTTACAGTGTGAAATGTCATCCTTTTGATCTTTGAATAATAAGGACAATTAAACTGTTAATTCAGCTTAATTCCAACCACATATTTCTATAAATTTTGCTGCCTAGGTAGCAGAATTCCTTCACTTCATCTACTTCGTGACCACCAATTCCGATCTTAAGTTTCTCACTGTTCTCATTGTTCTCACTTTTGCTGCTTCTCATTAATTTCATCCTTCTTTGATTTAGTCTAAATCCAGATCCTGGACTCATTGGACTTATCGTTCGTTATACAGATTCCTAAGATTGGTGTGAAAACTCTGCTAAATTTCACGAACGTCCACGTCTCTCGCTAAGCTCTTCGAAACCTGCAGAATGGTGTGCCACCAGTAGGTCCAACGGGCCCGTGATTAACTTGGAATGTGGGGTGAATATATATTCTGAGAAGTGAAAGAAATGAATACCACTGTTACTTCTTACTGGAGGGCAATAAACTGTAAACCTTGACGATCTGAATTTGGGGGAGTTAAATAACATCAAAATGTATACTTCAGAGTATTAGAAGTATGGTTATGAAATGAAGACAAAGTGAAAGTAAGATTAGGTAGATGTTTTCTTGGAAACAGAAGTAAATTCAGCTGCAGCCTTTACAGTAGCAAAGAAAGTTTTGGTTTGGGCTGAGTGATTATGTGTCAGTGAGTCAGGCAGGCCCTATTTCATTCTCTTAATCCCCAAAACTGTGAAACTGTTTTTTTGCATCTCACTGAGAAGCCAAACTACAATACTCATAGATACATTCATAAAGAAACGTTTTCATGAAACTTTTCCACTCCTATTTCAGCCCATTAGGGGTTGAATTTCCAAAAACAATTAACTATGTATTTATTATTTCTAACCATGGAGCCAAACACAAATTTTCATTCGCTTAACTAAAAACATTCTTTCATACTGAAATATTTCAATAAAAAGTTTCATTCCTCAGTTCAACCTCTGAGGGGTTCTGAGGGATTTAATTTACAAAAACAATGAAACACTTTTTTTCTGATTTCTAACAGAGAAGTCAAATACTAATTTTCAGTGATATAGTTTTTAAACTACTTTACTAACATTTTCATAACGATTTATTTAAAAAAAGGTCACCCACTATTTCACCCTGCAACTGGATGAATATACATAAACGCTGAAATGCATATTTCTTTATTTCGGACTGAGGACCCAAATACCAATTTTCATTATTCTAGCTTGAAAAGTGCCATAATAATGACATTTTTCAAAAGAAAATGTTTTCATCTCATACTTCACTCACGTACGGATGTAGTTTCGAACAATCCCTTAGTCAAGGGTGTCTGCAGTATAAGATCAATAGCCTCTCCATATTTCAAGATTCTATTGTTAGCAGTTTGGGCTGGTCGATAATGAGTCGGTCAATGAGTCAGTAGGTTAGTCTGGACTTTTCTTTATATATATGTATATAGAAATTACGAAGAGATGTATAGCAGGTATATAGCTTTACGTACCACCTGTCTAGTGAGGTTGAACGATAATAGCATATTGCCAATTTTAGACAATTATCGTTCTTTGGAGACATTATGTAAATAATGTTGAAATTTTCTTTTTTAACAACTTTTCCCTGTCTTTGGCAATTTCTTTTGAAACACCAGCATTTCCCGACACGATTTCTTTTCTTAGTAGCTGTTTTATAACGTCATCTGTCATTATTTTGAAGTAAATAGTTGTTTTTACTACCAGTTATCTGTGTTTTAATTCATCTCTTCGTATATACCAACACTTAAAGAAATTTTCAGATGGTTGTATAAATTGATGCGTTGTTAGTTACTATACCTTCTGCCACCTTAAATGGAGAGACGTGATGATCATCCAGTAAAAGATACTGTTCTGTTTTCTTCATACTATTATGGGGTTAAATTTTTTCCAGTTATCAGAACATTATCTTTTACTTTCCATATAGACGAGAGAATCTTTCCTAACGACTGTATTTTTCTTTTGACGTCCGTCTGATGAATTTTTTTAAGGACTTAGAGTATTTTAATTCTGCACATTGTCTCATGTTTCTATAATCATTTGCTTAAAAATTCACCCTTGCCAGTAGTATATGCTTGTTACACTCGAGTTCATGTTTTCTATACTTGTGTACTTATTAGCGAATCTTTCACTTCTGTAAAATAATTCTGTATTCCTCCTGTATCAAATTCAGTTTCCAAGATTCTGAACTTGTTGAATAATTTCATCTGAAGAAACTGATTCTGGCCAGAAGATATTTGCCAGCTTTCCTGATGGATCTAACTTTGTATCTGTTTACACTCCTCGTTTTACGATTCATGTTCTATAATTTATTTGTGTATTGAATAAATATAGTCAAATGAATTTTAGCTCAATTTGGTGCTTACCAGATTTAATTTTATGTCGTTTCTTCGGGATAACGACAATTTCCTCTTCTTTCTCTATTCTGCTAACGTAACGCCTCTGTCATTTCTGAAACCACGTACAATGTCTTTCGCTGAAGAATCATTCGTTAGCTTTCATTGTATTTACACACAAAAAAACTGTAGAGTCACTTATCAGTTTCAATAATTATTCGTAGAGGTCTTCAAGCTCCGCAGTAGAATGAGGATTGAAAAGTTTGGGCAACTACGAAACGAGTCTTGATTTCAACCTGAGATTGCTCCACATGCATAACAGGCTATTAAGGTAATTTTGAAGGTAGAACTGCGAAACTTACTGTTTAGTTCAACAGTCAGAAATAAAAAAATATGTGTTTGAGTGTTTTTGGAAATTCTATCACTAAGAGAGTGAAATAAGGGATGACAATTTTTAAGGAAGGATTTCGCTACATCAAAATGATTTTAAAATAAAACTTATGAAAATCGGTATTTCATTTCTTGGTTAAAGAAATATGTTAGGGGCTTATTATTCAACGGTGTACGTTCAGAAAAGCACATGTTCCTATAGTCTTAATAACCATAGGTAGTTTAGAAGGTGTTGCAGTTTGTGGACAACATAAAAATTCCATTAAGGGAAAACAAAAACAAAAAATATGTGCTGACTATACAGTCCACGCAAGGAAACCAGCGGGCGCTGATTTAATATACAATATATTCAAAAACATATTCGTCAACCATATAGATAATGTAACTACATTTCACCCAAAAAAAGGGAAAAGAACCTGTAGAGGTGTATGCCACGCAAACGACGCCTTGCAAGTCGTGAGTGAAATTAGAACAGGGAAAAATCTGCTAAAAAGTTTGAGGAAAATGGCATTGTTTTTGTTTATGTCAGGATATGGTGAACATATGCATCATTAGTAAAGCATCCTTTACACGATGGGCTATGATGGAACTTTCAGAAATGAAAGAGCTGCTAGGAAAGGAGATTCTGTATTGGCAAAACTATTTATAGTCAGTGCAACTAATGGGAAGTTTACAGTTAGTCTACGAAAACAAAAAAGTAATACATGTCAATGGAATATTCTATATGACTTTCGTTTTTATGTCGCCATTGAAGTGTCTGTCTCTCGTACTTTCATTAAAGTTAAAAACGGTGTACACCTCTTGAGGCAGTGTAACTCCAAGCGCTCAAATTATCCAGGTTGTATTCATCGAGTATTTGAGAAGGAATGCACTTAGCGACTTTGTAACACTATTATCGATACTATTTATAATCATATTATCTAACTTATTTGTGTGTTTACACGTAATGTAATTTTTGTACAACTATGGTCGTTGATATAAGACCCATGTAATTGTTTTATTGACTGTTTATCATAATTTATATAATTGTAATTAATCTATGGATGTAACTTCAAAAGTAATGTGTTGTAAAAGAATGAAAATGTTATCTTTTACTGGTTCTCGCATAGGGAAAATAGGTTCTTAATGATGTAAACCTTGAAGAGAAGTTCCTCCACAATGGAACTGGCTAGGTGGGAATAGAAACAGTGGATCTGGTGGTCGAATTCCATTGCCCCTTTGTGGAGAGAGCAAGTCAGTGGCTGGCAGGCAAGGAATGTGCATCTTGTAAACTGAACGAGATGGGAAGAACTGCAAGATTATATACTATAGCCTCGGATGCGAAAATAATACAGCTCATTATTCATGACATACTTTGGCTAGCTCTCTACTATGAAACTCCGACGCCAAGAAGAGAATTTTCAGAGCTTATTGCACAGGGAGAGCCATGGATACTTTTGCCACCTTTTTCGAATAGCACTGAAGATCGATCACCTTCAGCTCAGATTATCAGTAGAGTAATGTATCTCTGTAATGTATCTCTGCATGGACCATTTTTTTGCCTTCGTTTTCAATAATAATTTTGTGTTCTGTAAACTTTATATTGAGGCTCAGTCAATTACCCAGACAGCGTCCTATGCCAAGTGCTAAGATGAATCTGAGTATCCTCTTTTACTGAACTGAAAAGTAAATAAAAATGTCAACAGAGTTTGTGTCGTTGTAAAGTACATAATTATTTAGTGAGTATAAGTGTTGAAATACTCCACTACTTTCGATAAATGGAGAGTTGAAACATTCAGTTCAAAGATTCTTTTTATTGAAATAATATTGTTTGAAATTTCATGTGTTATGAAGTTAACAGTGTTTCCCATTCTGTGTTATGACTTAAGTGTTCAGCAACACAACCTGTTTGAGCTAAATAATATAAGGTAGTCAACATTCCTTGAGAATACAAATAAGAATCAGTACAAAAGTATAACTACTTAATAACTATTTCAATAGTAGGAACTGCCTAGAATGAAACTGATAAAATTTTGATTCGATTCCTGTTAGTATTGCTACCGCTTTCTGTCAGTAGATATCTGTAGGGCAACAAAATTAATCTCTTACCTTTCAATTGCATACAGTCACCAAAATCATTTCTCAGGAATAACATTATCCACATAGTACTAACATAATAGCAGCCCGTACTGTTCCAACAAATTTTACACGTCATTCCAACCATTTTCGAAACTTTTTCTTGCTGAATAATGCCACAAACTAGTGAAAGGAAAAAGTTGATAGCTTACTTCATTTTCGCTGTTCATGCAATAAAACTGCAGCATCACGTCTGACGTTTCAATGTATTACTTCATTATCACTAAATCTGTTTGTAGCATATTTTGCAGACAGTATCCACATATATTACTGAATGTATCTGTAATATTATAGCACTGCACGACATTTATTTCAGCGAATATTATGTTATAAATACTGAAGTGCTTGAAAAACTTACTTTTCTTAAAACGGAGCGCAAATTACAGAAATTATAAAATTCCAGTCTATGAAATGAAAACCTGTAATTGACTTACAACAAGTTTTAAATAAAATTTGAATTTTTTCTAAGCTTTGTCTTGCTTGTAGCCACAAAATAATGAAAGGAAAACAGTTTATCGCTTACTAAAAGTTGGTTGTTAATGAGATAAAAGTTCAGGATCAGGTGGGGGTTTAATTTACTATGTTCATTCTAAGAATTCTAATCACTACTCATTTTGCAGATTGTAGAAACAGTTAAGATGAAACATACATACAAAACTATATTAATGTATGATGTATACTTTAGACGAAAAACTAGCTTTTTAGGAAAGTAATCAGACGTTTCAAGCTGTTTTATGCATGGGAGCTCGATTCTTTATAGAATATGGGCTGTGGGGTTCCAGATAATTTTCTAAGCAAACACTAAAATACGAAATAGTGTTTCCCATATTCGGAAACGTGATTGATTTGATAACAGTGACTACTCTTCATAAGGTATAAACTACAGAAGAGACAAGCAGTTTTAAGCAGAAAGAAATATCGACAAAAACGCAGAAAGTCATGCCATATTTGTCAACGATTGCGGTTATACTTTTTATCAGTTTTTCCTGGTGTGGCATTTGATATACATTCGCAATAAGAGGAATAAAGTGGCAACGTCATAAAATTTGTGCTTGCGGCCGCATATAATAAAGCAATATACAATATTATTTGGAAAATAAATGCAGGCAGTGGCCTGACAGCTTTAATGAACAATATATTAATTTGGTTTGGGAATGAGAATTTCCACGGCTGAATGGCAAACAAATAAGGACTGATACGAGCGAGGATGAATCACTGTGGCTCTAAGCGTTAGTCTAGAACGAGGGGATTAACGGCCACCACGAAACGATGAAACAGAGCAAGGTGAAAATTAAAAATCAATTTATGTTTATGTGATTCTTTTATGGTGTACTATTAGAAAGATTGAACCTAATCGCCTTAGAAAATCATATAGTTTTGAAAAATGTGTTTTTCTTAGCTCTTCATACATAAAACTCGTCAACAACATTTGCTAAGTTAACATCGAAATAATATCATGTTTTTTTGCTATCCAGTTCAGTTTCCTTGTGACAGTACCCCTCTAGCTATCCAAAAATTCGCAGATGTTATTTTCGCGTGGGTGAATCTAAAATATTCCACAGCTGTAATTCTTGAAAAATAATCGAAACGTACATAACCATGAGTTCGAAAATCTCCCTCCAGGAAATGAGGGTTATTCATCCGCACTACCGAAGAATCACACTTCAATGCTTATCCAGCGGACATACAAGGACAGACAATCATCTTATCTCAGGTTCACTGGTAAGGACTATCACTGTCAGGTTACAGCTGAGGCAATTGGAAGAAGTACAGGGGAACCATGCCCTACCCACGTATTTGTGTGTGGTGCTTTATAGGTCATTGCTTAACCCCACTACCAGTCAAAGGTCCTCGGGCACTAGTGTGAGTTACATTCGAGATCAGTATGAAGCCTGATACCCTGCCAACACATCTTCGGCTACATAAAATAAAATTGGAGGGAAAATGAAAGTCATCCCCTTTCTCTTGGGACCAATAAGATTCAAGATCTCCTTCCCCCTCCCAAAATTTTACTAGCCAAAATGCGTGGGCGACGTCATTATTGTACTGTGCACCACAGGGAGAGTATAAGGTTGGTTATTAGCAAATTATTATAATCAGTAACGTTTTTATCTCTCTTTTGTAGTAATAGCGTCAGGAAATAACAACAAAGATGGAACAATTTTATTTATGGTTTATTAGCAACAGTTGTCTTTTCTTTAGCAATAAATGTTGTTGTTTATTTACTTTTTTACTCTTTTTGTTGTACTTTAGTTACAAATATATTTGACAATAAATAAAATTTCTTCTGTTTGCTTTACTAATACTATCAGATACATATATACTCTCAAAACTAGTAGAAAAAGAATTTTAGTATATGTTTCCCACCTTTTTTCAGTCTTTCTACACACTTGTCACATTTCTAAAACAATATTTACAAATTTAATCGTTCTTGCTATATACAGTTTTCATTTCTACGTACAATATATATCACATAGGGAAAATGGGACCGCTACGAGAAGGTGAATAAATATTACACATATATACACACATACAAAAACTTATATTCAATACTCACACACACACACACACACACACACACGCGCGCGCGCGCACACACATATGCACGCACGCACACACACACACACACACACACACACACACACACACACACACACACACACACACATGTGTAGTTGCACACACAGTACACACAAAATATAGAATTTACATGCACACATAGTGTGCTGATAAGCATGCATACTCACATGCACACCTTTGAAAAGATGTTCATCCACCTGTTCTGCATACATTAGCACTCATACTCACTATTTACAAATACATAAGTAGCCCTACATTCAATCACTCTCAAGTGAATAGTATAAGCAAGAGAGTGTCCAATCCTGTCGCCAAAGATGAGTCGTTTGTCGTATGATACGACAGGCCTACTTTCAGCTATAGTATAATATGTACCACATGACTAGTGATCAACAATCTATTTGGTGTACCAGGTACAGAGCCCTTGAGTAGGCATCTCTTGTAATCTTCATTCGAAAGAGCCTTTGAGACTGCAAGATGCACACCCTAAGCCGAACTCTGGATGGCACCTGCATCTATGCTGTACGCATACATTTTCAAAACCCACAATCTGGGAAACATTCGCCTCTTCTTTCGTAAAGCCGATAACCTTCTTGTTTTGTTACTCTATAATGATTATCAGCCGCATATCCAGACACGTTGAATTATTTAATGCTGTACCTAATTGCTTCATATGAAGGGCAGCCATTCATCCATTAGATGGAACTGTCACAATCCATATAAAGTAATTTCTGATTGACTAATTGAGTCTTAGCAAACTCATAATGGAATCGGTTATGTGCGGTCTGAAGACGTCCAGAAGACGCATACTGACATATACAGGCTTCGTGAACTGTCCCAAAACTTTAACCGTCACCACAGTGACTAGTCCTTGACTGGTAATAGTGGCCTGCTTATAATTTGGTCTGGTGTTATAATCTCAAACGAGATAACACCTTTCCCACTGGTGAACTAAATGAACTTTGCGGTATTCTCTTACGTTTTTCCACGGTTTTCTAGGAAATTGACTTAATCTTTAATTTATAAGAATCTTTTTCGAAGTCACGTCGACAGCCCTC